>NW_020172768.1:3281949-3310155 GCF_003031525.2 Neophocaena asiaeorientalis asiaeorientalis
GGGGGGGGGGGCGTGAGAGTGGGTGTGGGCTGCACACGCTACACGGCAGCACTGCATCGGCATGACCTGTGCCTCCCCGCAGGGCAGAGGCAGAGTGGGACTCCTGTCAAGTTCTTTCAGCTCCAGTTGGCAAAATTCTCCTTTGGACAGCTGAGCGCTTGGGCTGGGTTGGCTCCTGCAGGGCAGGGCTCTCTCGGAGATGCTGACCCATCTTCCGGGCCAACTGGATCTGCATCCTCAATGAAAAGTAAGCTGACAGCCAGCTCCTGCTGCGGCCCAGCCTCCTACCCCTATTTCTAAAGCTTCTACTGGTCAAGGTGCCACTCCTCTCCCGGCTGCTCTGGAACAAGTCTTGGACTCTTGCCTATGAGCTGCTCCACCCCACGGCACCCCAGAATGGACCCCTGCTGTACCCCAGGAGTCCCAAATGTGGTTTACCTTAATAAAAGAACAACAGGGTTTCCCATTATGCCATCGATAACCAGTTGTCCACTAGGCTTGATTGGTTCTAAGCAGTTGGGGTAAACAACAAATGCCCAGCTCCATGGTGCCAGAATAGGTCCTCCTTCTTAGAAATCACTGCATTCACCTCCTGGTGGTTTGTCAAAGAACATGCAAGCTGTGGGAGACAGGCAGAAGGAGCTGTTTGCCAGATGTGCTCACTTAAGGAGTCCATCGATTTAAAAATTCAGATGGATGCATTGGAAGGTGGCTCCCGATAGCAAAATGGAATTCTCTCCAGTCCCACTGAGTGAAGCATCAAGTTATAGATCTTTCCCAGCAGCATGGACACTTCCAGTAACGCCACCTTTGTATGGGGAAGGCAGGTGGTTGGAGCTCCTTGACCCAGGAGCCCGTCTCGGCTCGCCAGGAGATAAATATGAGTCCTGGGACAGTGCCCGTGACAGCTGCCCCCCTCCTTCTGAGCTTTCCAAACAGCAGCCCCGTCAGGCCCTGCCTGGCTCTCCAGACCGCCGAGGATGCCCGGAGCCTGCCTCATTTCCCCCAGGTCCTCAGGGCCTGTTCTCATTCCTGGTGCATAATAAGTGCTCAAGAAACATTTCCTAATAAAAAAAAAAATTGCCCTTCATGGACCAGGTACTGTAAAATATCTTATGTATGTGATTGTTTGCGTGTGCTGGTCTTGGCAGTGATTCCCCCCTTGCCCCCCCGCTGCCATTTTGAAAATTGAAATATAGTTGAGTCACATCGTCGTGATAGCTTCTGATATATAGAAAAGTGATTCAGTTTTATATATATATATATATATGTATATAATATATATTTATTCTTTTTCAGATTATTTTCCATCATAGGTTATTACAAGATATTGAATATAGTTAACTTTTATTTTTAAGTCTAACACAGATCTTGGAGGAGGAAATGCTGTTATTTGCATTTTGTAGATGAGGGAATGAGTTGGGATTTGAATTGGCTTCTTCTCAAGCCAAGTCTGGGGCTCTCTCACATCACACTGGTAATGTCCCTGCTCTTTTTACCTGAAGAACTTGGAGAAAGAGGCTGCCTTGAGGCTCCTGACTTCTGTGGCTTGGGGGAGTTGGGGTGCTGAGCCTGGAGGACCACTGCTCTTCCTGAGGGGCAGGGGCCAGGCTCCAGAGGCAGCACGGTGGGAGCCTTGGCAGCTGCCCCAGAGGGCGGTCAGGCCTGGCCCAGGCGCTTGTGGGGCATCCTTCTCTTCGGGGGCTCCCTGGGTCTCTGCCTGCTCTGCTGGGGCCTGGCCTCTAGAAGCTGGTCCAGGCTTGTCTGCAGGTGATTCCCTCCCATGCCCTCCGCTCTCTCCGAGGCTCCCTTCACACCTGCACAGGGAGGAGTGAAGAACAGGGAGCAGGGAATGTGTGTTTCAGGTGGAGCTTCCTGAGGGGCCGGGCAGTGAGCATGGAGAGAGGCAGAGATCTGGGTTTCAGGTCCTGGCTCTGTCCATCTTCAGTGATGAAACCTCGCAGAACCACAATTTCCCACTGGTAGAATAAAGACACTGCCACCTACTTCCCAGCGTGGTTGGGAGTCAAACGAGATGATGAACAAGGGCTAGAGAAATACGCCTTAGCAGAGACACAGTGTTTCAGGGCATTGACGGCAAGACCAGGTCAGCCTTGGGTTCCATACCACGTGAGCAAACACCAGGGTTAATCCAGGTCCCTTGGGAGAGACTGAGTGCTTCTCTAGGAAGAGGCTCTAGCTCGACCCAGTGCAGGGTGTCTATCCAAAGCTTGGGGAGTCAACAGAAGTTGACTGTTAAAACTTCATGGTAATCCTAAGAGAACGGAGGGGATGGTTTAGTGGATGTCCTTTTTCCTTTCACCGAGTCCCCTGCCTGCTGTTCTTCTCCACAGGAAGCATTTTCAGAGGAGCCCTGGGTGACGGGGCCTCCCACCCAGCCAGCGGTGCCCAGCTTTCATGGCACTGCCCGGAGCAGCCCCCGGAAGCCCAGGACAGCAGTGGCCACACGAGGCCTCCGTGAGGTTTCGGAAATTTGGATTTGCAACCATAGATGCCCCATGTGGCTTCTTGAGAGATGTCAGCCAGCACTGCCACGTGTGAGCGGTACCAAAGCTCAAATGTCAAGAGAGAAACTGTCCCAGGGCCCCGGAACGGCATCGCCAGCCGGACTGCAGTGCAGGAACCCTCAGGGCCTCAGAACTGGACTCAGTTTACATGCTGCAGACTGTTGCTTGTTCATTGTTTGATATGTACAGTTTTTTCCCCAGCAACTTGAGACAGCAGGAACAGGACTTCTCCCAGTGTCCCCTTAACCCATAGCACGATGTGGAGAAGATGCAGGGAGCCCAGGAAACCTGACTGAACCACGGACCATCACAGCCCCAGGATATTTGCGTGCCTCTATTTCCATGCCCCGACTTTCTGGATGATGGCTCAGGCCCAGCGATGTTAAGTGACCTTTCCGAGGTTACATGGTTGGTGACTGCAGTGGTTCTTAACCTGGGGAGACTTTCCCCCCAGAGGACATCTGACAACGTCTGGAGACATTTTTGATTATCACGACTGGAGGGTGGCTACTGCTTCTAGGGAGTGGAGGCCAGGGATGCTGCAAGGCATGGGCACGACACAGCCCCCATAAGCAAGAATTATCTGGCCCCTAAGGTCCATGGTGCTGAGGTAGAGAAAGCTGGGTTCGAGGTAAAGAGAACGGGATGTTTCGAGTCACCAAGTTGTTCAAGGGTCTGGAAGGCCAAGAGGACAGCACGAGGTCAGGTGAGAAGCAGGACGCAGAGTTAATGAAGGCAAGAGTGCGAGATGAGACTGGAAATGTAGGCTGGAAGCAGAGAAGGGTCTTGTACACCAAATGACAAAGATGAAAATGGTTTCCTGGGTTAGTTGAAGGGCCAGACCAGAGCCGATTTCCTACCCAGTACTCTGTCCACCCACCACGCTGCCTCTTTCCCAGTCAAGACAAGACAAGACGAGATGCATGGAGGGCAGAACGACAACCACCCAATGCAAGTCACTTTTTAATCACCTACAGGACTCATTTGTGAGCCCATCAAATGATGTAAACACCTCCAGCATTGCTTTCCCTACTGCACCATGTTATAACTATTTATCTATTAATCAGTTTTCCTGCTAGATTATAAGCTCCTTGAGGACAGAAATCATGCTTCATTATCCTTGCATCCCCGGTACCTTCCATAATGCCTAGAAATAATAGGTACATCAAGCAGGACGGTTGAATAAACGAAGCAACAAGAGAGGGTAAGTCTACCCTCTGCACAGTTGTAAGGACTGTGATGGACTTCCTTCCTCCTATTTTCTTTTTTTAAGTATAAGAAATACGTGCTCATTGTACAAATAAATGAAAAAACTATAGACAATCCAAAAGAATAAAATAAAAACGATCCAACCCCTATGTTTCCCTACCCAGTGAGAAATACATTTAACATTTCAGTAGATGTCATGCCACCCTTTCTAGGGTTATATATTCATGAGACTTACATGCACATATTTTTCTTTTTAATTAAAATGGGATCATGCTATATATGTTGTTCTGTAGCTTGCTTCTCCACTTAAAAATATATTGGAAACTAGTGCAAGGGGATGCCAGGGGATTTGTGTTAAAGTTGTGTTTGCATAGCAATCATCCGTTTTTATTTAGACTGCATCTCTGAAGAGAAGCTAAATCTGTGTGAACATCTTTCCATGTCTGTGAATATACTTCCACACCATGGCATTGAAAGGCTGCAAACTATGTGACTGTAAAGTTGTGCTATGGCGTATTTAACCAGGACTCAATTGTTGCAGTTTGTATGGCTTTTATATTTTTGCTATGACAACAATGCTACCATAAATATCCTTTTAGTTAAACCTTTGCACATATCCCTCATTTTCCCTTAGTCTGAATTTCTAGAACAGAACTTGCTGGAACAAAAATTGCATACTTTACAGCTTTTGAAAAGTAGGGCTGTGCTGCTTTCCAGAAAGGTTGTACCGACAGATAGTCCCACAAGCGATGTACGGAGAATACGCATTAGCTCTTCTTGAACAAAAGCTATCACGTGGTCCATGTAAACACCAACACAAGCTATTCCAATCTCATTCAAGGACCCATTTATACCACTTCAGTGCAGAAGAACTGTCACTCTTATTATCTTATAGTCGACCAGTTGTGTGCTCAGTTTTGGTGTGACTGAGCTATACAGTTGTATACATGTTTTCTGGACACACACATGAGGTAACACGTATGAAAGCATCTAGCTCAGTGCCTAGGACACAGCAGAGACTCAACAAATGTTCCTGCCATCTTTGCCCATCACCGCTGCTGTGGGTATAGCCTTTATCATCTCTTATCTGAAGGGTCGTCTCCAGCCACCTGTCTTGGAAACCTATAAGCCAATCTACACACCTGTCAGAGTGCTTTAACAAAAATGTATGATGGACCATATTATTCCCTTGCTTAAATGTCTTCAGTTGTTCCCCATCGCCCACGCACCGAAGTCTGGACTCCTTAGTAGGGCTTATAAGGCTCCATGACCTGCCCCTGAGACCCTGCAGCTTCCTCTTCCGTGGGTCTCCCACCCTCGCCCATGTCCCATCCACGCTCTACTAGTGGGTCTCTTAACAGGATTCAACCCTTTATTTCTCAGTGACTGGGAACAGGGCTATTCTCTCTCCCTAAAACACATTTATTTCCTTTCCGACATTGTTTGTCTGCAAGATCATCTCCTGGGAAACCTATGTTAACTCTTTCTCCCTACCCCACCTGAATGATAATATCCTCTCCTGTAGTCCCAGAAAACCTTGCCCAATCACTATTTATAAGGTCTCCTTTTGTATTTATAATTGTCATTTTCATGTGTATCTCACCGACTAGAATGTTTAGAATCAGAATCTCGTTTTACTTTATATTCGTATTCTCAACATCTGACACCAAGCTTAGCACACAGTATGTGCTTAATAAATGCTTATTGAATGTATGTATGAATGAGGTGATAATGTCCTTCCATACTTCTTTTATTTCCTTCCTCCCATCTGTCCATCTACATGGCTCCATCCACAACAGTCACCTTCGTAACCAAATAGAGTCATGACGTTCTCTCCTATTCAGATTAGTTTCACGAATTAATGACACACGGTACAGGTCCCTTCTTAGGATCAAGCAGAAATGACTGAGCTAAGTGCTCTGCTACCATGTATACCATCTTCAGGAGCAGATGCACAGCTGGCAGGGATGGAGAGAACAAGTTCTAGGTCTGTCATCAGAGGCAGGGCTGGAGGGGGAGCTGGGCTGAGCCTGGCTGCATGCACTGGCGGTGGGAAGCCCCAGGTCGTGTGTGCAAGGGAGGACGGAACATTGAGACCAGAAACGGGAGTCCCAGCGAAGGGAAGAGATGGAGAAGGATCAGGAGAGGGAAGATGGGCAGGAAGCACAGGGAGAGAGAGGTAGGGAGGGATTCAGATGCAAAGGAAAACAAGAAGGGACAGCAGATGAGAAGGAACGAAATAAGGAAGCAGCACAACCCCAAGCCAGCGCGGGCACGTGCACCGCGATTGTGTAAGAACAGCGTCTTCTTGCTGAGCACACTTGAGAAGTATGGTGCAGGAGAGAGCCTTAGCTTTGTACTCAGTGCAATTAATTACTCTGTGGCTTTAAATAAAAACCAGCTATTCGTGGGGAAGCCCGACAGGGTTTCTTTTAACTTAATGTTTGCTGAACCATTCCTTCTATCTCACTTACCTGATGTGGAACATATGCTGGGATCAGAATGACAGAGAATAAATCACCAGATTTGCTTGGCTTCTTTGAAAAATGAATCTGGAGGCTGAGATTTCTCATCAGTATATATCTTCCCTGAGCAGCCTCTTGACAGGTCATCAAGCTTGGGGGATGTCCTGTGCAAAGGTAAATGGGTACCCAGAAGTGCCCAGATGCCCGCATCTGGCATCATATCCATCACCTCAGGATGCAGGCCAGGCCACCTGTGCTAGGCTGTCAGGTGTTTTCAGGGTGAGATTTGAGAGCCTGCTGAAATCTCAGGCATGGGACACAATTGAGGTCTTTACATGAATTCAACAAATACCTATGGAGCCTTGAATATGTACCTGAAACATAGTGCAGCAGGGAGGCTCAGTGGTAATGGTGTCCACAGGAGGGCCAGGAAGCCTGGGGTAAGTCTGAATCCTAGCTCTGCTACTGGTGGCCATGAGTGTGCCCCAGTCTTTTCATCTGTAAAATGGGGATGAAGCAGCCTTATGGCTTACTTTGTTATGAGTTCGTGTTAGTCTTCCTCTCCCCACCCTCCCTTTCCCATTCTCACTGTTGGGTTTCAGCGAGTTATAAAGTTCCAGCACAACGCCTGCCTATCTCAGATATTAAATAAAAGTTCCTTTCCCCTCCCTAGAGATGACAAGAGCTCCCAGGTCTCTGGGTGAAGTGGAGCGAGGGTTTGGGAGCCATTTTAACTCTGGCTTTTTGGATCGGGGTGAAAGGGGGGTTGTGGATGGGTATGTGGTGTGGGTGGAAGTAGGGGTGATATTCCCCTAGGGCTTAATTTGTATGTGCTATACTCTCTAATGGGAGCTGTGGAGAAGATAGGCTCTACGCTAGCACTTGGGCTCCTGACCTTTCGATTTAATATCTGTGCCATGTTGAGAAACAATCTAATCTCTCCAGGCATTGGTTTCTTCATCTCTACAATAGGGAGGTGACTTGGATTAGGTATCTTTAAATTTTTTTCTCAGCATTCCTTTCCAGATGATAAAAGTCATGTGTACTCATTATAGGAAGCTTGGAAAATATATCAAAGTATAAACAAGACAATTAAAAACACCCATTATTCCACCACTCAGAGGAAACCATTGTTAATATTTTGGTGTATTCTGCTTTCTCCGTACATAGTGTATTGCAGAGCGAAATGGAACAATTTTGTAACATGCTTTTCCTCTCCCTGAATGTTAAATTATCATAAGTATTCTCCCTGTGTCATTGAAACATTATTTGGACCTCATTTTTAAAGTTTTGTCTGACACTAAAATTCTAAGAAGAATGGGTCTCATCTCCTTTCCTAATAAAAACATTTGTTCTCCCACAGCAGCAGAGATCACATGGAGGAAGGTGCCCTTGAATGGTGCCTCTCAATTCCCTTTGGCCCACGCATCACGCAAGGGCACCCGGGGGCTCTGCAGACCACCTGGCCCACCCACTTTCATCTGCTGCCTTAGCTCTGGAGAAGAAAAGGAAATTGTGGAGCTGCTTTTGATGAGTCACCAACAAATGAGGAAGCTTTAAAAAAATTAAATATAATGTGGATAGAGTATGGACTCATATTATAAGTCAATGATTGAATAAATAAGTAAAACAAATAAATAGAGGAGGCTAGATAAGTCTCCAGTGCAAAGGAATTCCAAATAACTTGCGTAGATACTCTGCCCTTGAGGTAGTGGAGAATAACTCCTCACTTCTTAACTGTAAGCTGCATGTAGTGATGTCCTTCTAAAGCAATATGAAAAGTGGAAAAAGAGAGTAACTTTACCTGGAGAAACCTGACAAACATGACCTCAGCCAGGTGATCAAAGTTAACCTCTACAGTGACGTCATGTTGATAGAATGCACCCTTGATATGATGTGATGAAAGTGGCCCTTTACCTTTGTGGTCATCCCCAAAGCCAGTGACCCCAGTCTAAATCATGAGAAAACATCAGACAAATTCCAACCAAGGGACGTCCTACAAGATGCCTAACCAGGACTCCTCAAAACTGGCAAGGTCATCAAAAACAAACAAAATCTGAGAAAAGGTCACAGTCAAGAGCAGCCCAAGGAGACAAAACTGCTAAACGTAATGTGGCATCCTGGATGCTGGGATAGAAAAGGGCATTAAGTAAAAACTAAGGAAATCTAAATAAAGCATGGATTTAATAATAATGTATCAATATTGATTCCTTAATTCTAACAAGTGTACCATAATAATGGAAGATATTAACCACAGAGGAAACTGGGTGGGGGGTATGTGAGAACTCTGTACTATATTATAATCCTTATGTAAATTTAAAACTGTTCTCATATAAAAAGTTCATTTAAAAAATGGTACTCCTAGAATAACAATATTACCTGGGCATAGCCTCATGCTAGGGTATATATACTGGGTAGTAGCTAGTAGGCTAGGTATCAGTCTTAACTTACTTGCCACCTCCTCCCCCAACCACTCCCCCCAAGCCAGGTGCTTTTGTGCAATGGACAACCTGCACAGGTGCGTGGCGGTCCTAAAGTCAGAATTACCCTGTATCGCCAATTTTCTTAGAGCTTGTCTTGCATCTAAACACAGTACTAGTTTGTGCTAGAAATAAAAGAATCGTCAGTTGCATCATAAATGGATGTATGACACCGGTCAACTATGAGTTTCCAGAAGAAACCTCATGAACCACCACTGGCCAGTGGATTCCTCTTCAAGAAGCATTGCCTTCCAAGCAAGATGAGGATCTCATGGATTCTTAATTACATTTTGCTCACAGAGATACAGTAGGGGGAGAATCTTACACCAAACCCTACTGACCTCCCATGGGAGTAAAGAGGTGTGGAAAGCATGGGGGGCAGGGGAGGTGGGGATCCAGCCAGAGCAATGCCCTCAGAGTGTTGTCTTCTATTATTTACATGTGACCTGGTGACAGCTGGCCAGGTGGCTCTCTGTAAGAAAATGTCTTAATGTAGCAGAAACAAGCATTTTGAATTATGCATGATACGTCTGACGTTAATTTCCTGCTTTTCACCCTAACAAAGAGACACACTGATATGTTTCTTCCAAGGCTGCCTCTTCCCCGGTCAGAGGTCCTGTTTGTTCCTCCTTGTTCGCCAAGTGTCCTGTGGTGTGAAGTGCTCCAGGGCATGAGAAGGGCCTTCTCGAGGGGCCTTCTTTCTAAAGAGCAAGACAGCCCAGACTGTCACCATATCGATGCCATTCCTGGGCCATATGTCTCCTCCCCTCTCCAAAAATAAAAACAACACTGCTGGCTCAAAAGCCTACGGAATACGGTTAGACTAAAACATGCATTAGAAAGCAAGTTGGCAGTGTGTATCAGAGGTCAAAATAATGTTCCTACCCTCTGACTCAGTAATCCCACTTTTGTGAATCTGTTCTCAGAAAATAATTCTAAATAGCAAAAAATCTATAAGTGTAATAGCAAAAACAGCCTAAATATTCAATCACTGAGATAGGGTTAAATAAATTATGGTTCATAGATTCGATGGAATATTATGGAACGCTTAAAATGATCGTTTATGAGAATTATATAATATGGAAATTGCATATGAAAACTATGTTAAGAACAAAAAAGGGAAGATAAAAATATAAGTAAAGATAATTACTACTGTGTTAAAATATGCATAAGAGGAAGACTCACAGGAAATTCATCAAAATGCTAATAGAGTTTGTATTAGACTGATGGGATTTGAGTTGATTCTTTTTTCTTTCCTCTAGTTTCCAAATTTTCTATGATGTGGTAATATTACATCCTAATGGAAGAGATTATTTTAGAAACATGTCAAGTTCTGTCCCCCAATGCATATGAATAGTAGAGTGGGGTTCCATAATATGTGTAGAAAAATATAATAATGGTCATCAATAATAAAAGAACCTTAATAAAAATTAATAACATAAAAGTGAACACAGCCTGGAAAAACAGTGTGATGATTTCCTAACATGGACATACTGACTTCCTCCAGGATCAGTCTGGGGGGCCTTGTTCTCATCAAAGTGATTGGCGTTCTGTCGAACTAGGCTACTGGGGGAAGCTGGCCAACTCCAGGCTTGCACACTGCTCACAGCTGTGCAGCCATGGAGCAGATGCCTTGCCCACTCCTGAGCCATGGCTCCCCTCCCCAGGGCTCCCTGGGCTGAAGCGATGGAGCCCTAGTTAGGCTGGTCCTGCTTGCAGGGCACCTTGGATGAAGCCCTCACTTGATTTCTTAACCGGGCTGGAGCCTTTGGACAGGCGGCCAGTAATGAAGACCAGTATGAAAGAGGACAGCAAATGGAGCTGGGCTTTCCAGATGAGCAATCAGTAGCAGCTATGGGAGCGGGGGTCTGAGGGAGAGGCAGTGTCTCTCTCTGCATCCCCTTATCTGTAGTTAGAGGAATTCTTGGCTGATGGGGCACAGTGGGTTTGGGGCATCTGCCTGCATAATAGCAAGGAAAGGGCCAAGCCGGGGTGTCCAGTTACGTTATCAGTGAAAAAATGGGCCAGATGTAATTTTAGCCAAGCCGCCGGGACACTGACTGGAGGGAACAGCTGATGTAATGAATGACAGAATGATGAAATGATGGAACCAATCGATCCCCGGGTGGATGGGTTTTGTCCTCTCCATTGTACATGTCCTCAGGATTCTCTTTGATTTGCAATGTGTGGACCACAAGGAAACAGCCTGCTTTATGTGCACGGAGTTTGCACGATTAATCATATCACACCACGGCCCCGTGGTGTCTGTTATTCACATAATTTAAATCCTTGCCAAATGCGAAGAACAATAAGCTCAAACAAACCCCCCCTAACTCAACATAAACACACCCAAACACACAACGGAACTTTTCATCACACTGTTTTCCTTCCCACAGATAAAGAAGGGAGACCCAACTTTTCACGCCAGTTTCTAGCATCTTCTTTTCATGTTTCTCACTAGAGGAAAAGAAGACTGGTCTTTTTTTTTTTTTCCTGGAAAGATAAATTTTTAATGAATGTAAATGTTCTTGCAGCTCCTTAGTTTGGAGGCAGAGATGGTACCGCTTGGACAGCCAGTTTCAGGGATACAGTACTTGCTTCTTGTTATTTCTTTTCCTTTTCACCACCCAGTGAAGCACAGATGCTCTCCGCCTGGGCCTTTGTTTCCGAGGCTGTCATCCTGTCAGCCAGCAGAGACAGCCTGCCTTCAAAGGGAACGCTCCTGATGAATTGGCCTCACTGGATTGTCTTCTCACAATGGAAGCCGGTCTATTCCGACACAACCACTCTCGGCCCTGCTTCCTTTTGGCATTTATCCAGTTTTATTTATTGATTAACTATCTACTCTGTGCCAGGAACTACTCCACTTCATCCTCTTAACAACCCAATGATACAGCTACTAGTATTATTACCACCATCATTCCCATTTTACAGATGGGGAAACAGAAGCCCTGAGAGTTCAAGACTTGCCACAGCTGATATATGACAAACTTGGCAGCCTGGCCCAGAGCCTATACTCATAGCCAAGACATATTCTGCCTCCTCTGACACCTGCTAGGCATTGTGGGTGTGGGAGAATGGGGGATGGAGCTGGGGCTGAGAAAAAGATGAGAACAGCTCAGTTGCTGCCCTCGCAATCTGGAAGGAAATCATTTCTAATCATTTATTTTCCATTCCCACAGACACTGCCTCTCGGGGCCGCTCTGCAGGTCTGAGCTCTTTTGTGTTCATCTTGTTCTCGTTGGGCTTTCACTTCTACTGGCTGAGACATGATTCTTCTCACTGTTCTGATTTAGAGGGTACAAGCTGCATTCTGCATTTCTGCAGGGTCTCAGGCCCTTGGCCTTGAGACTGAGCCAGGGACAGGCTCCTTTCCTTGCCTCCCTTGTCTGTTTCCTACCAGTAACTTTTCAGAGTGCAAACACTCCTGCCAAAGAGGTCCAAGGGGGCAGCACGGCCACCTCTTGGGGTGTTGGGCTGCAGGGAAACCTGCAGTGTTAAGTTCACCTTAGAGAGGCCTGCTTTAAGGATGTAGGGTAGACCGAGCTGTAGTTTGCATGATGCTTGGGTTAAAAGCCAACTTTAGCCTCACCAGACCCATCATCACCACTTCTCCACAAAGGCCTTACAATCACTATCAAAGAAACTGTTTTGATCTGGAGATGGTCAGAGTTCAATCTGGAGTAGTGCAGGCAGCTATACATTGTATCAGCAGCATCATAGGAAAAGGAAGGGGAAATCAAGGGCTGTTTTGTAGATTTCAGTTCCCAAATCAGGACCTCCATTTGTAGAAAATCAGAATTCTAAATAACTGTCATCATCAAAGGGCGACATCTATTAAGCACCTACTAGTGTGTGAGCCTGGGCACCCTGTCCAGCAACTCAAGCCGATCTCTTTGATCTAATGATTGGGCTGTTTTCCCCCACTGCCACTCACTCCCTGTCCTGTGCAGACCTCCAGCATGTGACGAGGTATCTGTCTCCCCCATGTGACCATGAGCCCTTTAGGGGCAAAGACTTCTCTTAATCCCCTTTGCACCTCTAGTGCCTACAGTGGGCACTTAACATTGATTTGTCAAATGTTGATGAAGCTCATGCTTTATGGAGCAACTAGATATTTCCACCACGAAATCCACAGACCTACCACATCTTTTCCTTCTTCTGTCCTCTCACATCTAGTGTCTCTTGTGAAAGAAGCCAAGCCTTCACCATGTGCTCTGTGGCCATCGCCTCTTGCCTTCACAAGGATTCCTCAGCTACCTCCTCTCTTTCTTGCATCTTGAAGCCCTTCCTCTCTTCCCTGGATCATTCCCATTAGACAAAAAGCAAGCAAACTCATAGCCAATTACCACCCATTCTCGAAATCTCCCTTAGATTCCACCCCTTATCTTGGATGTCATCTCCTTTCTCTGCATCCTTCTCAGGAAAACTTCTGCCAAAAGTCATCTACACGCATTAGCTTCACTTTGTCTCCTCCCATGCACTCTTTTTTTTTTTTTTTTTGCGGTACGCAGGCCTCTCACTGTTGTGGCGTCTCCCGTTGCGGAGCACAGGCTCCGGACGCGCAGGCGCAGCGGCCATGGCTCACGGGCCCAGCCGCTCCGTGGCATGTGGGATCCTCCCGGACCGGGGCACGAACCCGCGTCCCCTGCATCAGCAGGCGGACTCTCAACCACTGCGCCACCAGGGAAGCCCTCCCACACACTCTTGAGCCGACCTTTTCTGGTTTCTCCCCTATGGCTACAAAAACTCAAGATGAATGCCAGCCTTTAGGTGGCCAGATCTTGGGGTCCATCTGCCTCTACCCTCCTGGAGCTGCAGAAAAAATTCCACACCGTCATCTCCTCCTGACTTCTCTGAACGCACTTCCCCTCGGCCTGGGTGACAGTGCTCTGCTGTTCCTTCTCATCCCTCTCTTTCAGCTTCTTCTCAGCCTCCCTGGCAGGTTCCTGTTTCCTAAACATGGGCCCCTGACCTCAACCTTTCCTTTCTATGCTGTACTCTCTTTAAGAATCTCATCAGTTCCATCATATACAGTTGACAATCCCCATATCAACATCTCCAGCCCAAACTTTTCCACTGTATCCAGCTGCCTTCTTGACACTCTCCCTTGAATGTGTCACAGGCACTCCAGACTGACCCTGGTCCAAACTAACTTCTTTAATCACACTGCTTCCCCAAGACCACATCCTTTTCTAGTCTTCTGTATCTTAGTAACTAAAATCTCTGTCCACCTAGTTGCCCAGGCTGGAATTCTGAACCATCTCTAATTCCCCGTGCCCACTCTGTCTGTGTGGTCCTCTCACCAACCCCACGGATTTGTTCCCTTGTTTCTGGTCCACTTGTCTCTCCTCTCTCAATCTGAGACGGCCAGGCATTGCACTGGGTCCTGGGCAGATGCTAGTAAATTAAACAGACTTGGTCCACATGCTTGGGAAATATATATCAGATGATGAATGGATGAAAGGATGGGTGAATAGTAAAAGGAAAGGCACAGAGTCAAAAGTCGTAGCCCGACGGTTCTCATGGAAAGAGGCTCGTCCCTGATTCGTTTGGTGCAACTGGTCAGAGAACTAAATCTTGCTAAGTTTCAGTTTGTTGATCTATCAAGTGAGACTAGTTAAACCTAATGCATAGGGTTATTGCAACGTTTATAGGCATAAACGTTGCAAAACCTTTACATGCATAACACCTAGCACATCATTAGTGCTCAATTCATGCTTCATTAAATAAAAAAAAAACGCACTCTAATAACAACCCAACCATTTGATCAATAGTTTTTTCTGATTGTTTTGGCATGTGTTCCACCCAGCCTGAGGTAAACCTAAACAGCATATGGACGGATGAGTAAATAATAGGCATGCATCACCACCAGTGAGTCAGAGGAAAGATGATCTCAGCCCTGACCCAGATGTGATGAGAACACCGCTGGCTCGGACGTGGGTCAGGGTACTCTTCGGTGGTCCCTGGCCCAGTCTCCAGCACCAGCCCAGGCTCTGCCTGTGTCTCCTGTTCCCACTCCTGCTCCCAGAGGAGCCAGTGATGGATGGAAACATCATAAACGAGAACAATGCCTACTGTGCACTGCTTAGAAATGGGCTGTGTTCTTTTAAAAATTAGGAATAAAATAATATACTGACTAAATCTGGTGGGGGGGGGATTTGCAAATGAGAATGCAAATGCAAATGAGGTCACTTGTTAGGTTTTGGAGGAAAAAACTGTGGTCCCTGGAATGGCCTTTTTTCTGCTGCTGGAAGCTGAGAGAAAAACCATCCCTGTGAACAAAAGATCAGAAATTACCGCCTGCACGCCCTGTCTGCTTCCGAAGAAAAGGTCTGTGTTTAGGAAACCTCCTCCTGGGGAAACAGGGCACTTTTTGGGGGGCCTGTACCGACGGTTTGGTTGTTATCTTTTTGACCTGAAGGGATGCGAAAGAGTTGAGGCATTAAATCCTCAAGGAAGGGCAGAGAGTGTTACGATAAAAAACCCGATTCATTGTCCCTGGCCGGGGTCTAATGCAGTCAGCTACCATCTCACTGAACTTCTGCTCCCGGGCGTTTCAGCTGGGCCTCAGCTCACGGGAAATGGAAGCCTGGCCACTCCTGCGGGGTATGGGATTTGCAGAAGATGGAACAGACCATGCAGATCGATTTCCTTTTCTTGCCCTTCTTTAAAAAAAAAGAATTTCTAGGGCACTTATGAAAAGGAATGACTGAGGGGAGGAGGCTGCAGCTCGATTTCCTTTTCTTGCCCTTCTTTAAAAAAAAAGAATTTCTAGGGCACTTATGAAAAGGAATGACTGAGGGGAGGAGGCTGCAGCCCAGCATTTGTAGGCAAAGGGGTCTGAGAACAGTTTCTGAGCCAGTGGATAAGGCTGGGGTCCTGGCTCAACCAGCCACCGCCCTCCTCCATCTTTCCACCAGACCTCAGGTGGGCTGAGGGAGGGGTGACTTTGCCCTTTTGAACCTTCCTTAATTCTCTTCCACGTGAATGCTGAGTCAAGGGTCTGATGAGTTAGCCAAAGGGTGAAAAGGAAAGAAAGAAGAGACAG
This sequence comes from Neophocaena asiaeorientalis asiaeorientalis, assembly GCF_003031525.2. NCBI lineage: Eukaryota > Metazoa > Chordata > Mammalia > Artiodactyla > Phocoenidae > Neophocaena > Neophocaena asiaeorientalis. The sequence continues at coordinate 3,297,683 of NW_020172768.1, forward strand.
GTAACAGTGAGGTAGACCAGATGTCATCAGGGGCTCAGCAGAAGACTCATGGCGGCACCAGGAGGACACCATTACTCACCAACAGTGAACCCCACGGAAGAAACAATGCAAGGCCAAGGGAGTCTTTCCAAAGAGGATGTGATAGGGAGCAGTTGCAGGAAGAGGGCGCAATTTGAGAGTCTAAACAATTTCACTCAAAGAGACTGAGAATTAACTAGGGCAAATGTGTAAATTATTACGTTGGCTCAAGTGTATGAGAGTGAACCAAAAGCCCACTCATGAGAAGTTCAGATAAGGAATAGGTAGATAGGAGTAACTCCTGAGCTCTACTGTGAATAAATTTGCGATCCAAACACACAGGCTGCCTCTCTTCACTCTCAACCAGTACCTGGATTTTAATAGGTGCTGACTGAAAACCTGGAAAGTTATATAAAGGCATAAGTGAATGAATTTCTAATAGTCGAGTTTCCAAGGATAGGATGAGAGATGTGTGAACAGAGGGAGATCAGGGCTGTATTGAAACCTTTAAAGGGCACTAAACACTGAAAATGTTAGCATGTGCCTTCCTCTGTTATTTAAAAATAAAAACAATTCTAAGACAAAAAATAATGGTAAGGAAGTCCAACAATGTTCTGATGTTTCTCATGATGGCTGGAGTTAATTGTTTTAAACACTGAACATAAAATTTTATCTGAAAGATGTTTTAGGTACCCTTAGGACTTGTTCAGTCTATCTCCTGAGTAAGTTAACCGTGGAAGAGCCTTGTAGAACCTGCCGGCCTGGGTCCATAGTTCCCCCCTGGGCACCATCTCTTTGGCTGGTTCAGTGGGATAGAAGCAAGAGAACATGGACTTTGTCCTTAGAAGCCTGGATTCCAGGCCCTGCTCTTGTCACTTAGTGTGTGACTTTGGGTTTTCACATAATCTTCCTGAGTCTCAGTTTCCTCATCTATAAAATGGGGATAATAAAAGCTTCCTTACAGGGTGGTAACAAAGATCAAATGAGAGACTATGTGTGACAATGTCACACGATGTTGGCTTTTATCATTACAAAAATATGGTAACCTGGTTATTTCTGAAAGTAAGTTACAACCAGATGCTAAGGAAGGTGTGGACCAACAGGAGCTCTCATTCATTGCTGGTGGGAATGCAAAATGGTGCAGCCACTTCGCAAGACAGTGGGGTGTTTTCTTACAAAACTAAACGTACTCCTGCCATCTGATCCAGCAATTGTTTGCCGAGGTATTTACTGAAATGAGTTGAAAAATTATGTTCACACAAAAGCCTGAACGCAAATGTTTAAAGCAGTTTTTTTTTCTTTTTTCTTTTTGTAATTCCCAAACATTGGAATCAACCAAGATGTCTTTCCATAGACATGAATAAACAAATTGTGGTCCATCCAGACAATGGAATAGTATTCAGCAGCACAAAGAAGTGAGCTCTCGAGTCACGAAAAGGCATGGAGGAGATTTAAATGTATCTTTGCTAAGTGAAAGAAACCAATCTGAAAAGGTGGCATACTGTATAATTCCAACTATTGACATTCTGGAAAACACAAAACTGTGGAGACAGTACAAAGATTGCCAGAGGTTGGGGGTTTGGAGGGAGGGATGAATAGATGGCACACAGGAGATTTTTTGGGCGGTGAAATATTCTGTGTGGTACCATAGTGGTGGATACTGTGTCATTATGCATTTGGCAAAACCCATAGAATGTACAACACAGAGAGTGAACCCTAGTGTAAATTAGGGACTTTAATTAATGAAAATATATCAATATTGGATCATCGATGGTAACAAATATACCACACTAATGCGAGATGTTAATAATAGGGGTGGGGAGAGTATACGTGGAGTACTTGCATTTTCTGTTCAATTTTCCTGTAAACCTACAACTGCTCTAAGAAATAAAGCCTATTCATGAAAAAAAATTAATTACAGAGCTGGTTGAACCCTGACTCTTCTTCCCCACCCGGTCCCTGTAGAGAAACAGCTCTCCCACGCCAGCCCAGCCTCGGCAGTGTTGGGCTCATTCCCACGCCGGGTAAAGGCTCACGCAAGCTTTGGCAAAAGCATGAATCAAAAATGACAGCACATTTTTCATGCTGAACTGTTACCTTGTCTGGTTATTTTGTTTTTCATACAGTCAGTAATAAGCCACTTTGCTATCATGTCTTCATTTAATTTGTGATTTAGACTAACCTTTCACTGGGACACTTTTGTATCCGCGGGGGGACGTAGGCTTGACTTTATTTTTGCTAATGCAATAAAGTTGGAATCCTGAACATACTCTCGAGTCTCTAGAGATGATCCAGGGAGTGACAGGGAAAGGAAAAAAAAGGCGAGACACCAAATAAGACCTGACTGATTATACATTAAAATGGGGAACTGAAAAACCTGGCTAATGGGATTAAAAAGGGAGGGGCTTAGTTGGTGATAGTTCCTGGCCCAGGGCACGGCCTTGAAGTTTCCCTTGGATGGAGGGATTTCATTCTGCGGTCCTGTCCTGCTGCACTGGGCGAGGGCATTGCTGAATCTAGAAGGAAGGAGGAGAGCCTTGGAGAGCCAGCCAGCACGGCTGGAGGAGGGGACATCACAACCGTGATGGCAGAGCCAGCCTTCCCCTTAAACAGACTGCGTTGCCTAAGGGGTGTGATTTGAAATGCCCCAATGTCTCTGCCACTGAGATTGAAATTCTCCTCCTTCCTGAGTGAAACGCTGAGCAGGCGTCCACTGGGTAATAGGGCACTTGAGATGTTGGCGTGGATCCCCTCTTGCGTTAAGTGTCACCCTGTCCCTGGTTCCGTTTATAAATGCTGATGCTCCCAGGCAGAGCCGCAGCTCAGAAAGCAAGAGCGTCACAGTGCTGGGGCTCAGAAAAAGGCCTGCCCGCGAGTGGTGGGGAACCAACACAGAGTGGGGAGTGGGGAAGGTCCCAAACGCAGAGTGTCTGGAGTGTGGGGTCATATCAGGGCTGGGGCCAGAAAGCCTGATGCTATGCATGTCTGTGCACACTGATGAGCAGGGGAGATGGTGCCTGTAGGGGAAGGAAAGGGAAAAAGCATCCTTCAGATTCCCTGAAGCCCAGTTTCAGGACCACCTGTAATGAGCAAACCAAGACTCTGGGGGTGTTACTTCAGCTTTCTGTCACCGAATTTGGGGGATGCACCATCGTGCAGGGAAAACGAACATGGGCTCTGAATATCTAAACGATTTGGATTTAACCTCCACCTCTGCCACTTATTTAAGTTCTCTGAGACTCAATTTCTCATCCGTAAAGTAGGCTAACGATAACCTTATTTCACAGAGCTATTGTGAGTATAAAACACACCAAGTTCTTAGCACAGTATCTGGCCCAGGGAACTGCTTGATATTGATGGTTTTGAAGGCGTGGCTCTTGTTGGCAGGCAGAATCTGCTGGTCAGTGTCTGGTACCCTCCAGCTTCATCGGTTACCGGGGAAGGGTGAACAAGTCCTGATGGGCACTCCAGTTTGATTAGTGGCTGACTGTGGGGCTTAGTCCTAATTCACGGGGTGGCCTGCGGCAGTTGGGGCCAAGTGACAGGGCTGCTGAGGGAGCGGTGGCAGCGTGAGCCTCAGCCTCCAAGCCCTGTCAGCACCGGGCTGATGTAGATGAGGAAAGCACAGAATCATATGGTTGAAGAGAGCTGTAATTGTAATGGAAATTCAAATCACTCCACTGACCCTGTTTTCTGCATTTGCATTTTGTCCTTGTAAATCAGAAGCACCGGGAGCAATTTATTTCTAAACATCAACAATTCGGAATGGGAAGGAAAATGAAATAATTGCATTCAGACTCGCTTGAAACAATTCATCTGCATGTCCACACAGATCCTGAGGGCCTGTGGACACTGCAAAGTAACGCACGGGTTTGTTCTGTGGTTTCTGCCTCCCTGTGTGCCTGGCAAGGAGGAAGGGGAATATCTCGGAGCAGGTGGATTTCTACTCCCTACTGTGCGAAGCTGATGACTGTGGAAGTGATGGCTCATTATACCCACCCCAGCCAGGTGGAGAGGGAAGATATCCCTGTGCTCGGGGTCCCCGGGGAGCCCCCTTCTGCTTCCCTAATTCAGGAGCCCCCAAGGGTGGCCCTCACAGCCGCCCCCCACCACTCTGGGATCCCAGGCACACAGCTCTTTTCTCTTTTAAAATATCTGAATCTTCCTGTCTGTCCCAGCCTGCTCCATTGCCAGAACCTTTAGCATATCGCTTGCTGGGGTCCCTAACCTGCTGACTGACATCCAAGGATCCTCCTACGAGGTCTGCCCAGGGCTCCGCGTCCAGTGGCAACAGAAACAGATGCGCTGGGTTCCAGAAAAGCCAGGGTTGCTAAAGAATTAGGAACACATTTCTTTGGGGAAAGAACTTGCCATTTGCTATTTCATTAAAAGAATGGAAGAGACCCTCCTTAGCGAGAGCAGAGGGTCTCAGAGCAGCCTCCTTTCCTGACTTGGTGGATTAGTATTGGTTACAAGTCCGTAGTGGCCTGGGGCACCAGGGGGGCACACGGGGGCCGCGGACCATCGTTTGAACACATGGAGCCTCTAAATGGCTCACTCTGGGCCTGCCCTTCAGATTCTCCCAGTCTTTTTGGTTTCTCTCGTTCTAACTGGACAGCAGGCACATTTTCAGGGATCTCTTTAGAGAAATGGTATGGAGAAGCATTAGCCTAAGAAATGCTTTTTTGATTGAGAAGGCAAAGTGCTCTAAGAGGAAAGAGCATGGGTTTGGGGTCTAATGGTGGGTTCAAATCCTCAGCGGCTCTGTGATTTCAGTTTTGCTGTGCCTCAGCCTCTCAGTCTATAAAACAAAGAATACAGTAAGGCCTATCACAGCGGAGCACCTGTGAGGACTTACACACAGGTGCTTGGTGAACTGCAAAGAGGGGTGTGTGTGTGTGTGTGTGTGTGTGTGTGTCTGTTTCTGTGTATTATGGAGAGGAGGAAACATTATTATAGTAACAGGTTCTCCCAGATTTCTCTTGGGTATGAATGGTTTTTGTTGGAAAAATAAAATGATGAGAAGTTGGGGGAAGAGGAGATTCCTGGGAACTTGAGCCCAGGTGCAAATAACAGTTTAGCAGAAAACTAGGGGGGTACCTGGTGTTGTTCTGCAGAGAGAGGGGGGCCAGCAGGGAGGAAAGGGGTTGGGCCAGAGGAGAGGAAGAGAGATAGAGAGATGGTAGAGACCCTTCCTCACCCCTGGAAACCCCTCTGCCCCCAATGTTGATAAACTTCCAGTAGGAACGATGCAAGGCTTGCTGTGAGTGATTTCTTATGGGGATGCTTCCGAAGGAGTGGAGGCTGCCCTCCTGGGGGTTCCAGGGCCAACAGGCCTAGGGATGCTGGGGTGAGCGTGAGAATGTGAGCTGCTTTGGAGGGGTGGTCTCCACTCCACTGCTCTTTCCAATCACATGAGGAGTTCAAACAAATAACAATGCCCAGGCCCTGCTCCAGACCAATGCATCAGAATCTCTGGGGGCGGGACTCCAAGCCCTGGAGCTGCTTTGAAACTCCCCCGGGGATCCCAATGGGAGCCAGAGACCCAGACCATTTTTAACACAGCCCCAGGTCACCTGTAACCAGATCTCAAAGGGCTGGGGCCTGGACTGCAACCAGGGCACATCCCTTGTGCACACAGGTTTGGCATCATTAAGAATTTCTTGGGATATCTCAGGGAAGTGGTCTAGACTGACAGAAAACTAATTAATTTGGGCCATTTAGAATCTGACCCAAGTGGGACCGAGGGCCTCCCCCTTCGTCTACAGGAAAGCTGGCCCAACCCCGTGTCCTCATTTGAGCTCTCTGCATTGCCTGAGCTCCACCTTCTGGCCTGGGGAAAGACACGTTGTCACGATAAAGCAGGGGTTGCACTCTGATAACCTGGGTTAGAGAAGGTGGGCACCTAGAGAAAGACAATCTCACTGGGGTGTTAGTGTAAATGGCACAAATGGCCACAGGTATGGAGGCCTCCAGGCAGGGGTTTCTCCCTTGATTTAGATTTAACTGCAGTGCAATACCAGAAACCTTATACCTCTTTCATGTAGAAAAAAACCGCACACACACACAACAAACAACCAAGTGCCAGGATTCTCAGATATCTTAAATATGCTTCCCTCCTGCCTCATCTGCCTGCAAACAGTGTCTGTGGGGCTGTGACCTTCAGGATTCCCTCAAGAATAATGAGTCCTGGGCACCTTCTCAGCTCCGTTAGTGACTGAGATGCAGCACTCTGTCCCCAGCATACAAACAGGCCACCTCCAGGCCTTCCGACTAAACAGAGCTATTCAAGCCGCGGACAATCAGGAAGTAAACGGGAAGCCAGGGATCATTATACAGGGGATGCGGCTGTGACGGGGGATAATGGGATGGCAGAGAGCAGTGGCTGGGCTCTGAGCCGCAGCTTCTGGAAGCTCCAGCTGATAGGATGCCTGCTGGCTGTCAGGGTTGGTGAGGGACAGGGACACGAAGGAGCGCTGGCCCTTGAGGAACTCGCATCTCGGGTGCACGCATGCCCTCAGATCGGACAGGGGCAAAGCTGCAAGCTCCTTGGGCTTTCTGAGTTTTAGTAAGACTTTTTAACTTGTGTGCTTGAAAAAGATGTGGATTAATGGTTAACTAAGTTCATTCTGCATTACCGAGGATTCGCTAGAAACTCCACCCCTACATTTAAGTTTCCTCTTTTATAGAAAATCTTTTTTTTTTTTCACCTTTAAAAACTTTGTTTCAGAATGATTTCTGGGGATCCCCTACATCTGAGGTAAGTCTATATTACTTATATGTGTCTCAGATTTTAAAATGTTCTGGAAGCTTATTACTCCTAATTCTTTATCAACATTGTCATCATAGAAGTTATGGATTTTTTTCCTCAAAAATTTTATATGAGACATAACATGTTTGTACTAAATTAGATAGGAAGTTGAAAATGTGATTATCTTCTTTAAAGTAGTACTTGATTCTTTCCTTGGTTGCGTACATTGGCTTAATTTTTTTTTTTAATTATTTATTTAATTCATTTATCTTTGGCTGTGTTTGGTCTTCGTTGCTGTGCGCAGGCTTTCTCTAGTTGCGGTGAGCAGGGGCTACTCTTCGTTGCGGTGTGCGGGCTTCTCGTTACGGTGGCTTCTCTTGTTGCGGAGCATGGGCTCTAGGCGTGCAGGCTTCAGTAGCTGCAGCATGTGAGCTCAGTAGTTGTGGCTCCCGGGCTCTAGAGCGCAGGCTCAGTAGTTGCGGCACATGGGCTTAGTTGCTCTGCGGCATGTGGGATCTTCCCAGACCGGGGCTCGAACCTGTGTTCCCTGCATTGACAGGCAGGTTCTTAACCACTGCACCACCAGGGAAGCCCTTAATCTTTTTTTTTAATTGAAGTATAATTGATGTACAAGGTTTCAGATGTACAGCAAAGTGATTCAGTTATACATACACAGATATCTGTTCTTTTTCAGAGTATTTTCCATTATAGGTTATAAGATAGTGAATGCAGTTCCCTGTGCTGCACAGTAGGTCCTTGTTGTTTATTTTATATTTAGTAGTGTGTATCTGTTAACCTGAAATTCCTAATTTATCCCCCCCTTTCCCCTTTGGTAACCGTAAGTTTGCAGAAAAATTTATTTATTTTTTTTGCGGTTCGCGGGCCTCTCACTGTTGTGGCCTCTCCCGTTGCGGAGCACAGGCTCCGGACGCGCAGGCTCAGTGGCCATGGCTCACGGGCCCAGCCACTCCGCGGCACGTGGGATCTTCCGGGACCGGGGCACGAACCCGCGTCCCCTGCATCAGCAGGCGGACTCTCAGCCACTGCACCACCAGGGAAGCCCTAGAAATTATTTTTTTTAATGTACTCGCTTTCTTTTCTATCTTCAGAGTTATAGTATGGTTAATTTAATTGATGGTTTCAGAGTCTTTGAGGACATCAGACAGATACATCATTTCTCATTGATTTGTTTACACAAACATTTCTTGAATTTCCGCTTTACGTCAAACACCAGGCCAGGTGCTGGGATATTGCTGCCACAGGTATGAGCATGGATATAGATGATGTAGCATCTGAGCACACAGCCCAAGACGTACCTCATGATCCATGGGTCTTTGGTATGGGGTACCCATCCCCAAATCTCTACTATGTGGAAGTCAGATGAGAAAACAATTCTCCCCCAATACGAGCTGTGTTAGCCCTGGGAGGCAGTGCAAAGACCACAAGGTTCTGAGTCCGAGGCCTTGGGTTCAAACCCTTGCTCTGCTGCTCAGCAGCTGCAGGACCTTGGCCAGACGCGTTTCCTCAGCTGTAAGATGGAATCACGACACCCACCCAACAGCGTGGGGCAGGCGTAAGTGAGGAACACACACATGCCCAGCACAGTGCCTATCATAGGCAACATTCTTCGTTAATTTGTTTAAAGTAAAAAGTTGAACCATCCTAAAATCTGAGAAGAAAAACTAAAAACCAAGATTCCACTCCACTGCCTCCAAACACCCTAAACCCCCAGTCAGGGGGTTACAACCTGATCAATTGCTATTCCATGGGCAGATGATGCCACCAGTCAGTTGTCTGTGGCTGTGACAGAGAAGAAGAGGAAAGAGAGCAGACATTCAGGAATCCAGTTCCAACGTCCCAGTTACTACTCCCTTTTACCTGCTGCCTTAATCGTCTGCTTCTGGTTGTCTTTGCATTGGCCCTATATCAAGTGGAGGAGCTAACCAAGTTAAACATCCCACACACGGGCACGGCGAAGGCAGGTGGGAGCAGAAACAAAGGAAGCTCAGCCTCGGGAGACGGCATTAGTCCCAGACTCATCATTCACACAGCATGAGAAATGGTTTCTATATATGAGGGAGCCATTTTCCCAGGGAGCTTCCTAAATGAGTATTACAGAGTCACCTAATTGGTTCCTTCACTCATCAGTTCAGAAACACTGAGAACGTGAAAACGATGTGCCAGCCCAGACAGGATGCCAGGTGCTGGGAGGAGCAGACAACAGTCTGAGGGGCACACCTGGCCTCTGAAACGCCCAGTCCAAGGAGCTCGAGCTTAACTGATTGAATGTAACGTATGGTTCCACAAGGCACGTTCACAGTGCAGTGGGGCCTGATGTGTGCTACGGCCATTCTGTTTAGAGGAATATGTAAAGGCTTCACGGGGACGAACGCAACTGAGCTGGGCCCTGAAAATGAGAAACAGAGATGGCCATGCGCAGATTTGAAGGAACAGCATTATTAACGGAGGGAACAGCTCCTGCAAAAGCACAGAAGGATGAAAGCTCCTGATTCTCTCTAAGAGAGCTGAGCATCATTTCCGGTCCCATGAGCATCATCAGAGGATTGAGGGTAGGAAACTCTTACCTTCTGTCAGAGGACTGGAAGAATATGTATTATAAATCCTATTGTTGGTGAGATTTATAATATATAAAAATTATAACACTTGGCTGCTATGAAATTCTCCTGTAAATTACTAAGTCTCCGGGTGAGGATAAGCTGGAGCAGATGACTGCTTAATCAAAGGAGGCTTTCCATCCCAGTATGATCAGAGCTAACTTTCCACTTGCATCCCTTGGGCAACTGTACTATCAGCCGGACACTACATGGGTTTTACTTCTTTTCTAACCTGCTTGTTTTATGTTCACTTTGTCTCAGCTGTAAACTATATACATTCAAGGGTAAGAGCTCCATAGGGACCTGGGATCCTACTGTCACACATACAACATCTATATCTGTTGCCAAGGCAACGGCTAATAAAATCAAATTGGAACAGGGCCCTTTGCAGTCAGATATTGCTGAGTGGTATGCTGAAGAGTTATCCAAACTGAAAAGAGCAAAGAGAGGGGCGTGTGTGTGTGTGCATGTCTGTGTACGCACACATGTTTGCTTGGAAGTATGCATGTAGGTTCGTGCTTATGTGTGTCTCAGACACTCTGGCTGTATTTCGATAAGGGCACATGAGGTACAATGTACATGCCAGTCAGTAGCCAGCAGTGTTAGAAAATAAACCTGCTGAAACCTAACACCTGTGACCGGTGATGTCTTAATCTGAGAAGGAAATTACAGTTTAGGAGCGTGTGATTTCTCTACTTACTGTCAAGAATCCCTGAGTTCCGTGGAGTGCAAGAGTCTGAAGATGACCTTTTCCCGGCAGAAGCAAGAGTGGAGAAGCCTATTATGGCACATAAGCCAACTTACTCTGTACAAATAAGTGGCAATTTTCTTCCTTAAATACATAAGGGTGGAAGGGAAATGCCTACAAACTGAAAGATGCTCTCCGATGGCAAATCTCCTCTTGTTCGTGGAAGGAGGGGAAGGTGATCCATTTAGGGGCTTATGAGGAGATGTCAGAGGAAGCCGATCTGAGTTCCCTGGTGAACTTCACCTTGAGATATAGGTCTGAAACTGGTTTTTGGATGGGGAGGAGGAAGGGGTGAACTGTGGGTAAATATCTTTTGACAAATCATCTTAGTGAGGGAGAAAGAAACTACGAAATATGCTTCCCTGTTTTCATTTGTAACTTCTTTTTGTTAAAAAAAAATACAGGGCAGGACTTTCCTGGTGGTGCAGTAGATAAGACTCCACACTCCCAATGCAGGGGGCCCGGGTTCGATCCCTGGTCAGGGAACTAGATCCCACATGCATGCCGCAACTAAGAGTTCACATGCCACAACTAAGGAGGCTGTGAGCCGCAACTAAGGAACCTGCCTGCTGCAACTAAGACATGGTGCAACCAAATTAAAAAAAATATATGGGCATCTGTCCGCTGAATGAAACTAAAAGTCATAGGTCACATTTACAACGACATTTGCTAACAGAAATTGGAAAGTCATTGGTATATAACGACTTTTGCTCCAAGCAGCTGTTCCCAACCTGGGAACGTTCAGATCCCTAAGAGTGGATAAACCATCTGCAAATGTTGGGCACATCTTTCCAGGGAGCAAAATCCAGGTTTTAATTAGGTTTTCCAAGGGATCGCTGATACAGAAAAGGTCAAGAATCACATTTTAGTGCCTTGTTGGACATTTCTTAGCTAAGGGTTGAGATCAAAGGATAGGTGAGGTTGGATGGGTGCCTGGTTCTGGGAGGGGTTGCAAGGGGATTGAGATGAAGAAAGATTTAAGGCTTATCATTTAAGGAGAACAGTTCATAAGGTCTGAGGAGTTTTTGTAGATGGGTCTTAACCTATAATGAAACAATTACATATGTATGTGTGTATATATTTATACATTAATATACTAAGACAGCATCTTTGTATTTAGATTAATTCCTTCATAGATGAACACAAAAAATGAGGCAGTGATGACAAGTGTTCTAGAAACCATAAAAGACTTGTTTATGAATTTAGGTCTCATCCTAAAGGTGGGGAGAAGGGCTACCTCTCATTAATAAATAGACCTGCGGGGGAAGGAGGTTCACCTGTTAGGAGCCATTCTGGATGGAGGGGTTTTAATTACTCAAATGTCCTGCTCATCTTCCTCAAAGGTCCTGGTGCCCTATTTGGACAATTTCCCCTACAAGCCTCAACCCACCTCATCTGGTTTTGCTCTGAACTCCAATGTTTTGTGTGATGTGACGTCCCCCCAAAAAAGAAAACTTAATCTCATTGCAGACTGTTGTTTCTAGGTTGCTGCTTATTATTTAGGAATAAATTAAATAATGCTTCCCCACCCGGTCATCCTGTCATCTGAAGAACATTTATTTTCTGGGTGATTGCTAATCTCCACAGTACAAAGTACGTAACAGACATTCAATATTTGTTATTATGTAAGTGAAAGAAAGACAGAGAGAAGGAAGGGAGAGAGATGGAGGGAAGGAAGGTAGAAAAAACAAGGAAGGAAGGAAGGAAGGAGGGGAGGAGGGGTTATTGGTACCCTAGACCTTAGACAGTTTTCAGCTCAGCCTCTCCATCCAAGCCCGCTCTCCATCTCCATGGGACCAGAGGCTCAAACCCAACCCAGTGGGCAGTGGTGGGGTGGGTGACCCACGTGTCCTAGTGTCGCCTGCTCCTTGGCTGTCCTCTTAACATGCCCGTGTCCCCAACTCCTCCCTTCAACTATTTCAACAAACTTTTAAAATCCACACGGAGCCTGTCACATGCCAAATTAAATGCCTGAACAGTCACCAACCCAGCAGTTGTACAAACATCCAGACCTTGCATCCCAATTTGAGTTCAAACTGCAAAAAAGAAAAAAGAAAAAGAAAAGAAAAACAAACAAAAAGAGAGGCTGGGGAATGAATAAGATGGAAACCTAGCTAAGATCTTCAGGGAGAGCTATTGTCTTGATTCTTCAGCCTTGATGAGCCTCATGGAGATAATAAGAACATGAATAAGATTTTCCCCTCATATACTCACAGCAACAATTTGAGTACTAATAGTGATGGTAATAAAAAAGAAGAGATTGCCTTCAAATGCAATCCTTGACCAAGGCTACCTCCAGGGTAGCCTTGGGGCCCTGGGCTAGCAATCTCTTACTCCTACC
>NW_020172768.1:3310243-3319357 GCF_003031525.2 Neophocaena asiaeorientalis asiaeorientalis
AAAGTCTGTATTAGTCCATGATAGGAAGCTCAAATAGTAATCACAAAAGTCCTTTATTCAGCCAGAGACGGAACTCGGTATAGTGGTCACTTTTCCTGGGCTTTGGAGTGCCGCCCTCCAGTTCCATGGCGTACTTGCTATGGATACCTTCAGGCAAGTTCTATGACCTCTGCTACGCCTTCGACTTCTAACCGATAAGTTAGGGACAGCAATGAGGGCACATCTCATTTTATTGTGCTTCACAGGTAATGTGTATTTCTACAAATGGAAGGTTTATGGCAACTGCCTAATGGCGCCACTCGTCCAAAAGCATCTGCTCACTTTGTGTCTCTGTGTCACATTTTGGTCATTCTCGCAAAATTTCAAAATGTTTGCATTATTAACATATTTGGCATGGTGATCTGCGATCGGTGATCTTTGCTGTTACTTCCACTGCTTGCTGAAGACTCAGATGACGGCTAGCATTTCTTAGCAATAAAGTATTATTTAATTAAGGTATGTGCCATGTTTTTTTAGACATAATGCTATTGCACACTTAATAGACTACAGTGTAGTGAACATAACTTCTATACACTGGGAAACCAAAAATTTGGTGTGACTCCCTTTACTGTGATATTTGCTTTATTGGGGTGGTCTGGAACACAGCCTGAAAGACCTCTGAGGTCTGCCTGTAGTATTATTAGGTGAGGATCAGATATTAACCATGTTGCTTTCTGCAGAGGGGGTGTAACTGAGACCCAGAGAGAGTCCAGTACACAGGCATGTTTGGGAGTGGGATACAGAGAAAGTAGAAGGGCGGAGGGCTCAGACCCTACTCCCTGCCAGAGTTTTAGTTCTTCTATCAGACCCTCCCTGATAACACCCTACACTTCTCACTTAATGAGGGAACTTCTCACGCTGAAATTTTGGAACTCAGCACAGAGAATCATCAGATCACCAAGGTGAATTATGGTTGCATTTCCATGTGGTGGGAAAGATGTTAGGAGAAAGGATAGTTCTGGTAAATGAGACTGTCCAGCCCTGCCTCCCCCTCTCTGCAGGGAACAGATGTTCTAACTGGCAGGCAGCCCTCAGACTTACGCTCAGCCTCTAGTGTTTGAGAGCTTCTCATTAGCTATACATTTCACCACTCATACATATATTACTATAAAAAATTTTAAAATGCATTTCAATTCAAAACTTAAAAAAAGTCATCCCGACCCCCCCGGGACATGTACCCACCACGACAGCCAACACCAGCTTTGCCGAATGGGTCCTCACATGAAACCACCTGCAGGTACCCAATGATGCTCTGCTGTTTTTCATCTTCAGGTCTTTGAACTTGTCACTTCTTCTGCCTGGAAAGTCTTTTCCCCTCACCTATCACCTGAATTTTGCAAAATGGGCTTTTAAGCATTTCTAGAAGGCTTTTGAGGTTATTCCACATGTCTGCTCTGCGATACGGGTCGGGACTCCTCTTTGGAGGTTGTTCTTTATTGGGACAGACGTGACTACTTCAGCACTTAGTACCACGCTATTCGATGGTTCACATATGTTGCCTTATATAATGCTCATTGCACTCCTAGGGGAAGATGATGAAAGGAAACCCAAGTTAGGGAGTGTGAATAACCTGCCCAAGGACACAGAACCTCTGGATGTCAGAGTCAGAATCTGATCCAATTTCTGATTCCAAAGTTTCACTGCACAGACTCACTTGGCGTTATAAGTGCCTGTTCATTTTCCTGCCTCCCTCATCGGACCCCGAGGGCACGGAGCAGATCCTCTTTTTTTTTTTTTTCTGATAAGTTTTTTATTTTTTTATTGAGGTATAGTGAATTTACAATGTTGTGTTAGTTTCAAGTGTACAGCAAACTGAGTAAGAGAATCAGATTGTCTCCATTATAGGCTATCTGCGTCCGTCAGTGGCTGGCAGGGTGCTCATCTCCACAGTCAGCACTGGATACAGGTGGAGTGGGTGAATGTCTCAAGGAGAGTGAAGAGGGTTCGCAGCAGACTGGAAGTGCCCTCTACTGCTTGCCCTCTACTCCTTCCTTGTAAGCAGCAGGGAGCAGCTACTGCCCTGGGGCAGGAACAGTTGCATGCAGTTTGGCGGAAGGAGCGCCCCCTGGAGGCTGGGAGGGGAAAGGAACAGAGCACCACTGTCCCTGGAGGATGCCGCGGCGGAGTCATTAGCCAAGGAGAGCGCTTATTTAAACACTACCTGTCCTAAGTTCGTTCTCATGATCCGCTTTTGGCAAGCTGTGATCAGGGGCTGCTTCCAAGGGGTCATTCTAGCAACTCCGGCCTTGCCCAGGGCTGAGTGGCCCCCTTCTCATGCTGAGGGGAGGCCTCTACCAAGTTGAAACCCGGTTATTCAGGCCTTAAAATAAAGGAAGATTTTCACGGGGTTTGTTTTTTCCCCGTGACCTCCTGAGGCAGACGACTCCCCAGGTTCACTGCAGCACTACCCAAAGAGGTATTTTATGTTCTCAGCGTTATACATCAGTTTCAATTGTAACAGCAGAAACAGCAGCAGCAAAAGGGAGCCAACCGGGGGCTGAGGTCCTTTTTTGCACTCACTAACTAGCTCAAATTAAATGCTGAATTGTATTCTGGGGTCTGAGTTTTGTCATGCAAACGAAGAAAAACAACTTGCTTTCCAATTTCCACATGCAAATAGAGAGTGAATTGTGGAGACAGAGAATATATTTTGCCATCTCAGTGGTTCTAGAAAAGATAAGGGGCTCTTGCAAAAGTTCTGCCATTTGTCAGCTGGCCGCTTACTAAATACCCCAAACAAATGTTTATAGAGCATTAGAGGGACACTGTCAAGGTCGGGAGATTCCAAAATGGACCAATTCGGCTTTTTTTTTTTTATAACTGTTTGCAAAATCTCTTGTTCTTTCTCCCCCCTCAAAACAAATGCAACTATTCTGTTTTTAGCTGCCTTAGGAAGAAAAAAAAAAAACAGGCAAGGAGCCAGCCCTTATGTACAGGCCTCTAATAATAAACTCAAACTCGGCAGGCAGGAGTAAACCAGTAACAGTCTTACAACACGAGCCCTTGGCTTCAGCAGAACCTTCATTAAGGGACAGTGGAGAGAAGAGGTTCACCCAATCTGGAAAACAAGCCCTGACTCACAGGCCCCAGGAGCAAATGAAATTAGGCAGGAGGCTGAGGGAAAAACACCACCTCCTCTGGGCTCAAGAAGGGGCATGATCAAGGGGGATGATGGCCTTATGATCAGCTGGGACCCTGATTCAATTCAATGACCATTTATTTACGTGTATACTAAGTGCCGAGTGTGTTGGGTGACACAGAAGACAACCAATGAGGCACTGACCCTGCTCTCAAAGGATTGTATAATCCAATGGGCAGATGGGGAGAGAGACACTTCAGTAACATCAGTTGCCCGTGTAATAAGGAGAGCTCTAAGTGCTATGTGGATGCAAAGAAAGGGCGAGGCAGGAGTAAAAAATGAAATTGCTGCGTTCAGTGTCTTTAGACTGATCATCTGTTAGTAACCCCATTCAAGAGACTTGTTCGTTATCTCAATTCCTCTATGCTAACTGGAGAGGCTGGAGGGTTCACAGAGGTCATCAGCTGCTTAGAGGTCAAGGTCAAAGCACATCGGGTGCTGCCCTGTACAAAGCTTTGCTATCACGCCCGCTTCTAGGGAGCGGCTGGGCAGCCCCCAAGACTAAATGGCTGCTAAGGTGGAAGATGTGACAAAACTTCCCTGAAACTGTGTCCCATCTCATTGCACATCCCTCCCTCCCTTCCCCACCCAACCTCAGAATCCTTTCTCACAGTCAGCTAATTCGAGATGGTCTCAATTTTGGCAAAGAAGACTCTCCTCGGGCCCCCGGGGGCCGAGGTGTGAAACAGTTCTCTTTCTGCGATGCCACGTCAGTTGCCTCAGCTCGCTTTGTGGCTAAATAGATTTCTGTCATTCTTCATAATGGTCCCATTGGGTTTGGGAAGGGCAGCGTGTTCAGTCACTGATCATATAGGGCACCGAGTGAAGGATGAGCGGGGAGGGGAGAGCTGTCAGCCCCTCAAGTACACTGGACTAAAAGCGTGTAATTCACAACTCCTGTAAGCTTGGGAAGTTATCATTTAAAAGCTGTTGCTCTAGAGTGCCTTGACAGTCTAACAATACAAAATAAATCTCCTATTCACGCCTCTCCAGCAAGCAAGGATCCTAGGAATATGCAGCAACAGCGGAAAATAGCGATAATTTCCTTGTTACGTTGTCGAAAATTACAGCCACTGCACACGGCTCTGATTACCATATATTAGCTTCCCGAAGACATGTGAGGACTTTCCAAGGGGCCTTCTTTCTGGGCAGCACTTTAAAACATTTTGTGTAAGCCCTCAAGTCCCACAGGGTCCCTCCAGAATCTCTGGTTTCCGTATGTTTCCAAGCTGTAATGTGTTTTTTCTCCTTAGGTTAAATGTCTTGCAAACACCCCATAAATGGGAGCATGGAACCATAAGGCAAAAAACGCTCAGCCCAGAGACCTTCTCTGTGCTCAGCCCTGTACCTGGGCATCGGCAACATTCTGGAAACTGGTTGAAGCCAGAGGCATTCATGTGGAGGAGGGGAATTGGCTCCCAAGGCAAGGCTCAGGAATGGTTCATAAAATGGACATCTGTTTGGAGGAGTAACTGAAAGAGATGAAGACCTCATGGGCTACTGAGTCTGAAATACCAAATTAATCAGGGAGGCTGAGCAGGAGAGAGCAGTTGCCACCTTTTGTTGCGGTCCTGGCTGCAACCCTGAGACTATGATACTCTTCTGGACGTTGTCTGAAGCCCCCCAGCTCTGAGCTGTCTCCCCGACAGCTGCAGCTGTTTGGGTGAATGTTAGAGTGTGCTCAGGAAGGAGGGAGCTCGCTAACGAGCTGTGCAGCCCATTTGACAAACCCCATCTGCTCCCTTCCATCGGCCACCTAGGCTCTCTGTCTGCTCAGCCGGCAACCCTGGGCATGTGCTGGTCCCTGCTGAGGGACCAACGGGAGTGTTAAATCCCCGATTCTAAGCTCTTGCTGCGACCAGGCTCTGAGAAGCCAGCACAAGCAACTCCACGCCTGGTGCATCACCAGGGCCCATTCACATTCGCAGTTGCCTCTTCCCTCCTGTTATAAGAAGGCTGCTCTTCTCGAGCAGGTCCTCCTCAGCACTCTCCCGCCCTCCCTCCCATCATGCTCTTTCTCCAGGGAGAACTTTGACCCAGAAACCAAATGACTTTGCTACGGAGTCACGTGGTCCTTCTCTGAATTTTCCATGTGGTTGCTATCTTGTTAAGGGTAGGGGCACTGTGTCTGAATTATTTCTTGCTGTGTCCCTAGAACCTTACAAAGGGCCTGACGCATGAAGAATTCTCAATAAATAGCCGTTGACTGTTTGGATGGATGGACAGACAAGTGAATGAATGAATGAATGGGGGCCAGTGTACACTGGGCAGGAACAGTGCCAGCGACAGCTATGCCTTCTTTTATAGCACTCCACATTAGCAATGGACCTCTCTAAGACTAAAACAAATCAGACCAAGCCCTCAAAACATTAATTTACAGTCAAGAGACTAATTTCTCAATCCAGCCCTCCCATTCTTCCAGCACTGATACTGACACATCACAGACCGTCTATTTTCACTGAGAAGGTTATGGCACTTTTAGGACTGGAGAATTTTTTTTTAAACATTTTTTTAAAATAAATTTATGTATTTATTTTTATTTTTGGCTATGTTGGGTTTTCGTAGCTGTGCTCAGGCTTTCTCTAGTTGTGGTGAGCGGGTACTACTCTTTGTCGCGGTGCGTGGGCTTCTCACTGCGGTGGCTTCTCTTGTTTCAGAGCACGGGCTCTAGGCGCGCGGGCTTCAGTAGTTGTGGCTCGCGGGCTCTAGAGCGCAGGCTCAGTAGTTGTGGCGCACAGGCTTAGTTGCTCTGCCGCATGTGGGATCTTCCCGGACCAGGGCTCGAACCCGTGTCCCCTGAATTGGCAGGCAGATTCTTAACCTCTGCGCCACCAGGGAAGTCCTAGGATTGGAGAATTTTTAAACTTGATTTCTATTTGAACAATTCACCTTGATGTCAAGATATAATAGATTCTACCTATTAAGCAAACAGTTTGCTATTTTCTACCACTTAACCTATTCTTTCTATTGCGATCATAAGAAACAGAAGACCAAAGACCTTTACTTTCCTACTTGGGTACTTGGGGCATTTATGACAGAGCTGTGTATAGAGTAGGCTCTCGTTCACATTGTTTTGAAGATGCAGCTGATGTTGATAGTGGCGAGGAATGGGGGGCGCAGAGATGGGGCAGGCTGCCAAGCACTTCTGGTTTAGGCAGCAGAGCTCGTCCAGAATGTGTTCACACTTTATGACAGCACTTCTTGATGAGCTCTGACAGCAGCTGCACTGAATGCTATCTAGTGGACAGAACAAGGTGTTCTAGAAAGGTAAGACAACATGTCCACAAGTACTGGAGATGCATCTCCAGTACTCAGCACATGGTACACATGTCACAAATGCTAGTGACTGGTTTTTATGACCACTTTTTAAATTTAAGTATTATTAATTTACAATGTTGTGTTAGTCTTAGGGGTACAGCAAAGTGATTCAGTTATACGTACATATATATGTATACATATATGCATATATTGTTTTTCAGATTCTTTCCCATTATAGGTTATTACAAGATACTGACTGTAGTTCCCTGTGCCATACAGTAGGTCCTTGCTGTTTATCTATTTGTATATAACTAGTGACTATTTGATGACTAGACTCCAACCTGTGTGGGTTACAGATGAAAGGAAATTGTTAGTATTTAAGCTTTCTTAGTTTGCTTGGACTTTGAGCCTCTGTGTTGGAAATTCAGCTTCTTTTCATTGGGATGAGCAGCTACTATTTCGCTGAGACCCAGGCTCAAGGAATCAGTACCTGCATTTCCATCAAGCTCGACTGTAGTCCACATTCTGGGCTGGGCGCTGTCTCTCAGACCCTGTGTGAACCATCTCTATTCACCTGCCCGAGAGCATGGCGCTGTCCTGGGGAAAGGGGCCTTGGGAGCCTGCTCACCTCACTCACACAGGAAGCGGCAGTCCACGGCCAGGTGGGACCGCACAGCACAACATGAAGGGCAGATCAAGCAATGATGCCTGTTTCTCCATTTCATTAGCCACAGCTCACTCTGCGTCAGGCCCTGTTTTCCCCAGTTCAGATCCATAAACTGGCTTCCATCATCGAAATAGGATGTACCTCTCTTTGTAATCACTGCAAGATTTTAGGGAGGCGGTAGCTATCTAGCGAAAATAATTCAGCAACGGATTTGAGCTGAAAATAACTTGATTCAAGGACTGTGCCTTCAGATACCCAGGATTTAGGGAGATGAAGGCATTTGCAGCCTTGTTTCCCTTTGTGGCTGGAGCATTAACAAGGCTTTGGCATTCACTTCAAAATCATTAAAAACATGTTCATTAGTCCAAAGCACCTCTCACCACCTGTGTATGAAGCAAATAAATTGGTGGAATCTCTGATCCCTGTTGCTAGCTTCTCCTTAGGCAGTCCCTCATTTATCTCCTTCCCACGTATTCACACTGCCAAGACAATATTTTCAGTTAAAAAGTTGTAAGTATTTTGGACCAAAATATTACCTTGAGATTTGGCCCACTTGACTTTCACTGCAGTGAGTGGGAATTCTGCCCAAAGAGCGACTGAAGAACGAATTCCCTTGTTCACCTAGCCTTAATATCTTCATTAGCTCCTTGACTAGCATGAACCCTTTTGCCATTAGGACTCACGAGCTTAGATCACTTGTATTGAGGTTTAGATCTGTGATGACTTTCAAGCAAATAGGTCACAGTAATGAGTCAGTGAATGGGGTCCTTCACTCAAAGCTTCTTATTCAAAATCTACAAAGTGATAAAACACAGCCAAAACAAACCAAAACAAAAATAAGTTCTTTTAGGTTACCTTCCTGCAATTTACCCTAAATTTAGAGGATTAACCATGGACACGGAAGTACCTAAACCTGCTGATCCCTTCTTTTGGCTCTGGAGGTCGGCTCTTATGGTGATGGCTTACTTGAGACAGATAACGGAAGGTTCTGGTTTATACATTCATCGTTCTTCTCTAGGATCATAGGAGCAAGTAGCGCTTCTGAGCTCATTTCCATAACAACCGTCGACGCACTTTATTTCCCCACTGAAAAGTCTGGGGTCACCAAGATTCCAGCTCAGCCACCACAGTGACTGGGTGGAAGGAATGAGGCTGTGAAACCAGACGGTCCTGCTTCTGTTCTTGGCTGTCACTCCTCTGTGTGACCTCAGGCACATGACTAACTTCTCTGAACCCTCAACTGACTTCTCTGTAACATGGGGGAAGGGTAACGCCTTTTTTGTACAGGTACTGAGAGAATGAAGAGGACAAATTTGAAGCTACACCATACCTGATATATAATAACAGTGGGAGCTATTATTTTTATTATAAGAGATACTTCTTGTTCTCTTTTCCCTTTATTACAGCACTTATCAACTCTCAGTAAGTAAAAGCCACATCATAACAGAGTTTTAAACTGGCTTATGTAAAGTTCTTACAAAACCCAGAGCTGAGCTCACCCACCAGAGAAAAGCAGGAATTAGTGTGTGTTTTGAATATTAATGAAGAAATGACCTCCTTCCTTATTATGTATCCGTATTCAAAATGCCACAGCAAGTTCTAGTGGTAATTATTGAATCTTCAACATTTATAGAGAAACAGCACATACAGTATGGAGATAATTGCCTCGTTGGATTCTTAAGAAAGAGTCAGCTTTCTATAAATATAGAATTTGGTAATTATCACTAGTGCTATGTGTTAAAATTAGAAAGTAGGTAAATAACAAATAAGAACAGTACTTACTCATTATCATTCAAAGGTATGTCAGTTCAGTTATCCTAAAATTTCACAGACAAGAGGCAAACTGTTTTTCCCCTTTTGGGGACAAGACTTCTTTTTTAAAGATTAAAAGAAATATATTTTAATTTATTTTTTATTGAAGTAGAGTTGATTTACAACGTTGTGGTAATTTCTACTGTACAGCAAAGTGACTCAGTTATACAGATATATATATATATATATATATATATAT
>NW_020172768.1:3319418-3345100 GCF_003031525.2 Neophocaena asiaeorientalis asiaeorientalis
TGTGTGGATATATATATATATATATATATATATATTTTGTATTCTTTTCCATTATGGTTTATCCCAGGATATTGAATAAAATTCCCTGTGCTGTACAGTAGGACCTTGTTGTTTACGTATTCTAAATGTAATAGTTTGTATCTACCAACCCCAAACTCCCAGTCCATCCCTCCCCCACTCCCCCACCCCCTTGGCAACCACAAGTCTGATCTCTATGTCTGTGAGTCTGTTTCTGTGTTGTAGACAGGTTCATTTGTGTCATAGTTTAGATTCCACATATAAGCGATATCATATGGTATTTGTCTTTCTCTTTCTGACTTGCTTCACTTAGTATGATAATCTCTAGTTGCAAGACTTCTTTTTGAGTTTACATTTCCTGAGGTAGAGTGAGAAATCCACTGTTTGACAAGCCGACAGGATTATAGTGGCCACTGGATTTAGAATTGGGCTGAAGGCAGGTTTCATCTGTCTGCTCTGGATTCATTGCCTCAGTTCTGAATTAAGTGTGTTAGAACCACTTAGAATTGTACAGTTGGAGACCCACGGGGGAAAAAAGAAAGTTCTGGCTATGTTTTCATTTATAATCCCTAATGCTGAATTTTAAGGTCAGATCCAAGTACAAATCTCCAAACCAGGGATTTCCCAAGTGCTCACGAAGTTTCAGGGCTGCTTGTCAATCTTCTTTTCACCCACCCCTCTTCCACCCCAGCTGGGAGGTCAGCAGAAGCAAATGTCAGGCTTGTCTGCTCCAAGGCCTGCTTGCCATGTTGTTCCAGACCAGAGCTACTCTGGGAGCCGTGGGAGGTTCACCACAATCAATAATTGTCCAGGAAACAAACTCAGAGAAGAGAAATAAGTGATTTATTGAAAAGGCATGCGGAAATGGCACAAGCACAGCATTCCTTCTAATCATAGACTTGGCACCTAGAGGAGCAGCTGAGCAGAGCCTCATTAAGCAAGTGTATTTACACTAGGCACAATCAAAAGCAGTTACAGGGAGCATGTTACCTGATGAAAAGGAGAACCCGCTGCATTAAAAACAGGGCCCAGGAAAAGAGCCCGTAATCGTAGGAGTGCAGGGAAAAAAGACCAAAGAGGAAAAAGCCAACTCTACTGAAATTAACAGAAAAGAAAAAAAAATCTAAACTGCTGGGCCATCGATACACAGCAAAAAAGCCAAGTGTATAAGCAGCCCATCTAAGACCAGAGGATAAACAGTGCACACGGTCTTGCAGATGTTTACTTTTGCGACTGTCAAGTATGAAGGAAAGAAATGCAGATTTTCTGAGTCACAATCGCTTTCCGAAGAGGGAGGATGCAGCGGGCTGAGGGCAGTGGCCATGGCAGAACCGGTTAGCAAAAGCTTATGGTGACTTAGATGCCATTGCTGGCCGAGGGTTGCAGGTGACCAAGGGCGTCTGCCTCCCAGTCTCCAGAGGCAGAGAGGATGGAATAACAGTGCTGCCCTTTCCTCTGCTTATGCGAAGGGCCAGATGGAGAGATGGGCCGTTCCTGCCACTCCTCTGACCAGTTACACATCCACATGACCAAGTCTCTGATGTCTTATCATAGGATCTTTATCTCAGTTACCTCGCCCCCCCACTCTGACCAGAAGGGGATACCTTGCTTTCTCATCCTTCTGGTCTAAGGGAAAGCAAAATGACTCTCATGAAGTCACATACAGAAGACCAGTCAGACCCAATGTCACGTGTCAAAGGGATCAGGAAGCTCCACTGAGCTCCCCGTTTAGAGCTCCTGAAACTTGTTCATGACACACAGAGAAAATGATAATATCTTTACGGTGCATGGAATAAACAGGTGATGGGCTCAAATCTGGATTTGACTCCCTGGGGCTCTGGCTGTCCCAGCTCCACCCTGATCTGAGGGCTGAGGGGTCACTGTGTTAACCCATCGGTAACCCATGGGGAAGAAGCTCTGACTCGCTCACTCCTAACAGTCCAAGGGTACAGACTCTAGATCTCAGTGACCCTTCTGTTTGGCTCTGGGGGGTTCTCTTCACCAATGCCTCAGGTGGGCCAGTCAGCTCTCTAATCAGTGGCTTCAGCAGAAGAGCCTCGAAAGAGCCCAAGGGCTTCCCTGGTGGTGCAGTGGTTGGGAGTCCGCCTGCCGATGCAGGGGACACGGGTTCGTGCCCTGGTCCGGGAAAATCCCACATGCCGCGGAGCGGCTGGGCCTGTGAGCCATGGCCGCTGAGCCTGAGCGTCCGGCGCGTGTGCTCCGCAACGGGAGAGGCCACAGCAGTGAGAGGCCCGCATATTGGAAAAAAAAAAAAAAAAAAAAAAAAAAAAAGAAAGAGCCCAAGCTTATTAAGAGGGTCACTATGTTCTACAGAACGGCTCAATCTTGTCGGGAGTATTAGGAATCTTTCGAGGATGCTGAGACCTAGCAGACACCTGGCACGCAGCGCTCAGGTGGGCGAGAGCATCTGTTCAAAATCAGCTTGTGAGGCGAGTCTAGGCCAGGCGCACCGCACGGCAGGGGAGCAGTCAGCCTCATGACACGTGAAATGTGTTCACAGCTGGGGAGGTGGCCGGGGGCCTCCAGTGGGAAGGAGAGGCACAGACGATAGTCCAGCCCTTTGCAACTGCTTCTGGTTCATCAAAAAGGCAAATAATGACTTAGGAAGGGTGAACAGTGAAGCAAATACGTGTCTATAGGGAGGCCATGTGGCAGAGTCTGAGGTGCTCTACCAGCTTGGGAGTAAGGCAGACACTTGAATTCTGCCTCTGTCATATACAAGTTGTGTGACTTTGGGCAAGTTCCCTAACCTCTCTCTGAGCCTCAATTTTCTCGCCTAATTACAATGCCATATCTCTCACAGAGTTGTTGCACATATTAAATAAAAGTATGTATACAAAGCACCCAGAATGCTATAGGATGACAATAAAATGTTAACCATTCCACTTTACTATACATGTTGTTTAAAGTAGAAATTGGTATGTATGTGTGTGTGTGTGTGTGTGTGTGTGTGTATGTGTGTGTGTGTATGAGAGAGCGAGAGAGAGAGAGAGAGAGAGAGATCCTTATGTGGAGGCTTAGGAAATACTGCAGAGATATCCTTGTTGATTGTCAGGATTCCCCCAAATATAGACTACAAAGTGATTGTAATTGTTGACTCCAGAGCTGCCTCCACCTAGAGTCCGTTACTTGGTCTCTGGTCCCCAAATTCTGCAGGGATTTTTACAGTCATTTAACTTCCTTGAACGCAAGACATCATTAGACGCTGAACCCTCCAATGGCAGGGAATGTATCCCCACATCCCTGCCCTGGCCCAGGGCCTGGGCCATGTGAACACCCAATACATTTTACTGAACCGTGCTGAGCTTACATGGTGGGCCAGGGGACAAGGAGCAGGAAAAGGCATGCACCTGGTAAGGACTTGTGGACAGCTTTAGGTATCTACTCCCCAACCAGCCTAGTGGAAGGACAGGCGGGGCCCCAGGAGATGACGTCAACAGAAGGGTGGCAGAAAACCTGGGGTCCCTAGCTTGCCAGGCAGCCTGGGGTGATGGACTAGTCTGCCAGGCTCCTCCTGCCCGTGGGGGTGTCTCTCAGGGTACACCACCCTCTCCCAGGCTGAGGGGCATGAGAGCTTTCTGAGGGCAGGTCCATCCCCGTGTGCTGCTGAGGGCAACATGAAGAAAGAGGACAAATACAGGAAGCAACTATCTGATGTGGCTCCACCCAGCGTGTCAAAACAGAACAACAGGATGTCAATTTCTCAGGCATAACGAGGTGTGGATGAGCAGAGTGGGGGGGCTGCTGCATCCTGCCGCTGTCACCGGCAGAACTGATGGATGGTTCTTCCCGGCAGCCTCCCAATCAGAGCATCTCAGCGGGTCTCCTCCCACAGTTACTATGTGCAGGGTCCTTTGGGTGGGGCTCAGGCCAGACTTTGGAAGACTGACTGGAGGATATGGTCCTCCATACACCTCTCTGAGTAATGGTGAAAGGGAAAATTTGGCCAACCTCTCTGGCTGTCAAAAGGATTTTACCTGCAGACAACTTATCAATATAACTTAGAGCCCTTCGCCAGGTTCAGAAGCAACAACGAACAATTCTGCTGTAAAGCGGAAGTTATCTATTTTATATATAGTACTGTGTACTGTTAATCCCAATCTCCCAATTTATCCTTCCCCCCGTCCTGCGTTTGGTTACCATAAGTGTGTTTTCTACATTTGTGGCTCTATTTCTGTTTCGTAAATAAGTTCATTTGTACCATTTTTTTAAGATTCCACATATAAACAATATCATATGATATTTGTCTTTCTCTGACTTCCTTCACTTAGTGTGATGATCTCTAGGTCCATCCATGTTGCTGCAAATGGCATTATTTCATTCCTTTTTGTGGCCAAGTAATAGTCCATTGTGTATATGTACCACACCTTCTTTATCCGTTCCTTGTCAATAGACATTTAGGCTGCTCCCATGTCTTGGCTACTGTAGATAGTGCTGCAATGAACATTGGGGTGCATGTATCTTTTTGAATTATGGCTTTCTCCAGATATATGCCCAGGAGTGGGATTGCTGGATCATATGGTAGTTTTGTTTTTACTTTTTCAAGGAATTTCCATACTGTTCTCCATAATGGTTGTACCAATTTAAATTCCCACCAACAGGGTAGGAGGATTCATTTTTTTCCACACTCTTTCCAGCATTTATTGTTTGTAGATTTTTTGATGATGGCCATTCTGACTGGTGTGTGGTGATACCTCATTGTAGTTTTGATTTGCATTTCTCTAATGTATCAGAATTATCCAGGAAGGATGTTAATAATATCGTCATCCAGACCCCACTCCAAACATTCAGAGCTGGACTCTGCAGTTGTTTTGGGTCCAGAACATCTGATTTCCATTTAATGAGGGCTAATGAACGTAGTCAGCTAAGTAATAGCTAATTAAGGTATGCATCTGAAATCTGTATTCAAAATATTTTCCCACAATTTTCATTCATTCATGCAATATTTGTACCAGGCACTGTTCCAAGTGCTGGGGGCCCCACCCATGAACAAAACATACAAAAAAATCCCTGTCCCATTTTACTTGCGTGGCAATTTTCTTTAAGAAAAGGATTACAGCTGGCCCATGGGGTAGAGGGGATGCTGCAGTGGGAGCCAGGACCCCTGAGGCTGAAGTTGAACCCAGCAGTGAACTGGCTGTGGGTGCTACATGTGCTCTTTAACTTTCTTTTTAAAAAAAATTAGTTACAATGTTATGTTAGTTTCAGGTGTACAGCAAGCTCCTTAACTTTTTGAATGAAACTTTATAGTAAGCTTCTTTAAGTAATAGCCAAGATGTTCTGAAGATAAAGTAGGTCAATCTGCAGATCAGGCTACCCTTATCAAACACCTGTGCCCCTCATCTTCTGGTGGGTCCATGATGAACTCAAGGGAAATCCTGTGTAAGGGATGGATTTTGTCCCAGTTGTGCTCACAACCTCTCCTGGGAGAATGACTCAAATCCAGGGAAGGAGATGAATAAAGACACATAGCTACGGGCTACTGCACTTGAAGAGGTGGAGGATTTTGGCCAAAGGAGGGAACCAAGTAGGAGAAAGTAGGGCAGGCTTCTTGGTGGGCGAGGTGGGATGGAAGGGCAGATGAGAGGGTCCGATGGATGGGAGGTGTAGTGACAGATGGTGTCCCTGGGAGACCGAGGAGTGAGCAGAGGCTCAGCGGGCAGAGCAAGCAGGGTGGGGGGCAGAAGGTAAAGTGGCCAAGGTACGGGGTTGGGGCCAAACAGAGCTGGGTTCGCATCCTATTGCCACTTACTGGCTGTCGACAGCAGACTTATCCCCATTCTGCAGATGTGGAAACTAAGAGAGGTTAACAGCTACCCGGGGGCGTATTGGTGAGGATTAAAGGACACTCCCTCAGGTGTCTGTCTGGCTGCCATGTCTCGCGTGTGCGGGACAGCAAGCCTTGCATTCGAGGCAGGGCTAGCAAAGTGCCACGTGGGACACATTTGGAGCTTTCTAGGTCCGAGGCACACAAAATATTTTTAGAGAGCTCCAAAACATTCCCCCTTTATCTCCCTTGGGACTGACAGGGTTGATATGCTGGAATGATTTGTGGCTTCATAGTGAATGGAGTCCCCTTATCACAGAGTTCATTATCGGAAGCCTTTCCTGGAGATGAGAAATGGTGTTTCTTCAATTCTCACGGACAGATAAGTGAGCACTCTCAGAGGGGTTTTCCTAGACAAGATTTCTCTCTCTTTTTTTCAGGCTGGAGAAGCTGGCAGGGGGGAAACCCCCAATAATGCTCTCACCGCAGTAAAGCTGATACAAAATGACACTTCCACTGGCTGGTGGAAAGGCGTGGTGATTTGTTTAGTCCACTTCCAAATAACATCCCTGCTTTTGGAAGGGGCTTACCTGGCCTTTTTCTAGAATACTCCTGCTTTTTAGCCCGAGACCCTACGGTTTTCAGGTGAAGTGACATTTGGTGTGTGTGACCTTGGAAACGTTATTGAACTGCCATGAACCTCAGCTCCCGCATTTATAAAAGGGAGACCTAGCCTTTCCCATCTTATAGGGTGTGGTAGGCAGAATAATACCCCTCCCTCCTCTCCCCCAAAGACATGTCCATGTCTTTATTGCTGGAGCACGTGAACATGTTACGTTACACGGCAAGGGGAGGGGATTAAGATTGTAGATGAAAGTAAGGTCGCTCATCAGCTGACCTTGAGATGGGGAGATTATCCTGTGTTATCCAGGTGGCCTGATGTAGTCACAAGGGTCCTCATAAGTGGAGGAGGGAGGCAGGAGAGTTCCTGCGAGAATGATGCAGTATGAGAAAGGCTTGCCTGGTCATTGTTTTCTTTGAAGATGAAATTAGGGGGCCAGGAACGAAGGAGTGTAGGCGGCCCCTAGAAGTTGGAAATGGCAAGGAGACACATTCTCCCCTAGAGCGTCCAGAAGGCCGGCAGCCCTGCTGACACCTTGATTTTAGCCCAGTGGGATCCATTTGGAGTTTCTGACCTCCAGAACTAGAAGATAGTACCTTTGTGTTGTTTTAAGCCACAGAGCTTCTGGTAATCTGTTACAGCAACAATAGGGTTAATGGGAGAATTAAATATTACAATGTACTTCTAAATTTGTAACCTTGGGAAATACTTGACTTCTCTGCTCCTCAGTTTTCTCAAGTGTAAAATGGCGATGAAAGTGAGAGCTATCTCGTGGAATTGCTGTCAGGAAGAAATGCCCAATACGTGTGAGGTACCAGAATGCTTTCTGCCACACGGTAAGGGTTCGCTGATGGTATTACTGTTCCATAAAGCACTTAGTTATGTCCTCAAACATAACAACGATTATCTTTGCTATATGGAAAGGTGAAGGGAGGAGGGACCTTGTCCACCGCTCTAGAACTTTACCTTCCCAGTTGCAATCCAGGCACATTTCTCAAATTCCAGGAGGTCCTGCACTTACAGACTTTGCCCAATTCCTGTTTTTTAGATATCCTTGTTTGTTTGTTTGTTTGTTTTTTTTTTTGCGGTACGCGGGCCTCTCACTGCTGTGGCCTCTCCCGTTGCGGAGCACAGGCTCCGGACACGCAGGCTCAGCCGCCATGGCTCACGGGTTCAGCCGCTTCGCGGCACGTGGGATCCTCCCGGACCGGGGCACGAACCCGCGTCCCCTGCATCGGCAGGCGGACTCTCAACCACTGCGCCACCAGGGAAGCCCCCCAACTCCTGTTTTAATTTAATTTTAACATGTGTGTCTTCTTGAGGAAGGTGGTCTGACCTGGGTACTTTGCATAACTCGTGTGGCATTGAGGTTTTTATTGTTGTACTGCAAAATATCCCCAAACTTAGAGACTTAAAATAATTGTATTAGAGCTCCTGATTCATGGGTCAGCTCAGACAGGGCTTGGTTGAGTGTTCTTCTGCTCCACATGGTATCCGGGTTATTCAGTTGGTCTAGAGTATAGGGTCCAAGCCAGTTTCACTCATGTTCCTTGTGGTTGGGTTGGCTTGGCAGGGAGAGCTGGGGGCTGGCCAGCATTGCTCTTTCTCCATAACCTTTCCAGGTGGTTAGCTTGGACTTCTTTAGAGCAGGGCTTCCAGAGAGAGTGTTTGCAGAGGTAGTCTCTTAAGGGCTGGGCCAGGAAACACACAGCATTCCATCCACCATTTCCTGTGGGTCAAAGCAGCCAGAGGTCCTGCCCAGATTCAACGGGATCCAATGACCGCACCTCTCAATGGAAAGAATGTCAAGGACTCTGTGACCCTCTGTAATCCACCACATAAATCTAGTATTCCTTAGGGATAACCCAGAATAAGAGAAATGGGAGTCGGATGTAAGGGACTAAACTGTCCATCCTTGGCAATACAACAAGCACTGAACCCACTGGCCTGCATCACTCTGCATGTTCTGGATTCAGCTAACATTTATTGTGTATCCACTGTTGGCAACACATCATGCTTGGTGCTTTCATATTCATGATTTCTTCTGATCCTTTGAAAAGAAAATCTTGTTTCAGCTAAGGCACAAACCAAAGCCTGGAGGACAGGGTGGGGGGCTGGCGGGCAAATTTAAATTTCCTCATCTAACCTCCAGGGCATTTGCTTTTCATTATAGGCTCATCTTACTTGGGCTTCATGCCTCCATTTTTCTGACTCTAGGCAGACAGAGTGGCCTCAGCAGGAATGCGGGCTGTCTTAGACATCTGTGTCCTGGGAGGATCGTGGGGCACTTTGAATCCAGGTCAGAACGGACCCCAAATGAGCTCATGTTTCTAAAGTGCTTTGAGCTCCTCAGAGAACAGAAGCTATTTAACTCTGGTCTCATTGGTGGGTCCCCGCTAGCACCAGGCTGATACCTTGGATAAATAGGGGGAAATCAGTCTCCAGGGTTCTCTGTCTGCAGTCCTTTCAGTCACAATTAATTAATTTTCAGAAAAATGCAGCTCAACAAAAGAAGAGAGAGGAGGAAAAAAACAAAACAAAAAAAAAAACAACCTGTCAAGACAGAAAGAGAAAACACAATTTCTGCTGCCCACTGCCCCCAGCTGAAGCATAGAGGAGAATGCTGACAACTGGGTCCAGGACAGCAGTCCAGGCACCTTGGTGCCCTTGGCCTTCAGGAGGGCAGGGAACAGGTGGAGGGCCGGGGATGTCTGGCCGGAGCTACCTCTAGATAGCCTGGATTTGTTAGCATCTCTCAAAATGAGATCAACTTGATGTTGATTAAAGCTGAAAAACCCCGCCAGCCCAGCATGCTGAGTATCTGACTCTAGGGCCCCCAAACAAATTGTTTTCCCTTTTCCTGTTGATCCCTGCGAACCCTTTGGCTCAGCCTGGTTCGCCTGTGGGGACAGGGCTGGAAATGGAAGCAGGTTTCCTCTTGGCACCTCTCTGTCAGAGCCATCCCCAAGCTTCCTGGCAGGCCCCCCAAGTCCCAGCAGGAGGGAGACAAAAAAGCATTCTTGTCAGTCCTAGGAGCTGATGTCTGCATATGCAAATGGGCTGAAGAGCCCACGGCCTTGAATCAGATTCAAAAAATGTTTAGGGAAGGTCTACCTGTGCAGGTGTTTTCACATAAATGATCTCATTGCTATTCATGACAACTGGTGAGGCAGGAATTATATTACCTAAGATTTGCTATGAGGACACATAGGTTCAGAGAGGGTAATATCTTGCCCAAAGCCACACAGCTATCCATAGGCAGTATCCAGATATAAATATGGGCCTTCTGATTCTTACTCCAGCATGCTCTCCACCATCTAGTGGCTACGACACTGTGGCTCCAGGTAGAACAATACAAATGGGGTTCTTGGGTATGAAACACCCTCAAAATTATGCTTAGAGTCTGAACACCTGACCCAGAACAAGAATTCTTAAATTTTGGCAATCTGCCGACACTATGGACCTCTTCTCAGAATAATGTTTTCAAATATAAAACAAAATAGATAGGATACAAAGAAAGCAATTACATTGAAATAGTTATAAAAGTGTTTAAAAAACACAGTTGTGGGATAGTACAGCGTGTAGACACCTAGAATGACTAGGTGTCAGGTACCAGGCATGGGAGTTTCGGTGGGGCCACGATGGAGGAAAAGAGGTGAAAATGGATACCCTTTAAGAACCTGCGGCACACACAGGAAGAGAAGAAACGCACCATTATAAGGCTTTACCATAAAAGGCAAAACACGATTAAATGTTATTGATACATGAGTGTGACGGAGTCAGATGAGTGCAGAGAGAGCCTGAAGGGAGGGTTCCAGAAGGCTGATGTTGCCAAAAAGCCTGTTGGGAAGAAATGAGTTTTGATGTGAGCCTGGAAAGATGTGCCTGGTCTTTCCACAGTTCATTTCCCTGAACATGCAGACACTTCTGCTTCTTTTATTTTATCTGTCTTCCAGACTAAACCTATCAAGGTACAAAAAGAGAGCTAAGAGTGTGACCATGATGACCATGTTATGATCTTAACCTCCTGGTTGCCTTGCACGAGAAAAAAAAAAAAAAATGCATCCTGTTACTGGCGGCGATTGAGTGGCTGGTGTGCTTGCAAGTCATTCATGGATTAGCAACCTTTGCTAATCACTCCTGGTTGATATTTATCATAGGCACATTTTGCAAGATGAATTCTGTCAGCGACGCTGGCAGCTACTCAACAAGTCCCAGCGGCAGCTGCAAATAGTTATTAATAATATTTCGTTTGGGTTCCCACTTGTCACTTTCCATCCTCCTGCTTCATAAGTATGAACGGCATCCTTACCAAGTGGCGTCCACAGAACGGAACACAAAGGCAACGTAGAAATTTTAAATGAAAACAGATGTTGAGAAATGCCATTATCCCAGGCATGCTACAATAAACAGCGTTAACATTTCTAAGTGACGGTCCTCTGAATCGGACCGCCAGAAGCTCCGTTTACAATTAAATGAGGGGCTTATCCTTTTGCATCCCTGGATTCTACAGGTGGCTTGGCGACAGTCATCTCTTAATGTTTCGATTTCAGTGCAGCTGTTAAGAGCCAGCTAAGCAGGGATTGGACAGACAGGCATTCAGAAAGGTGTTGGCGGTGCCAGATGCATTCATTGTCTAACTGCCTGGATGCAAAACTCACTGAGCATAGCAGCTGAAGTGTGAGAGCTCTTGAGGTGATGTCTTCCTAACAGTGCACCCACCTGTGACAAGGGATGGTATTATTGTTTATGTCACTGATGACTGGAGCCTGGGCCCTCCATGCATTTTATCACCCTTGGTCCTTCATTAGAGCAATTAGAAGAAAGATCACATCATAATTACTGGAATGTTGCTTTGTGGCCAAATAGTACATCCACATATGACTTCACATATGTGAAGAATACCATCCTGGGTTTTATCATCACCCAGACTTTACAGACGCTAAACCTCAGCATAGGGATTAAGAGCGTGGATCGTGGATCACACAAAATTGGGATTGAAAACTGGCACTGCCAGTTACTAGCTCTCTGGTCTTATGCTCATCGTTTATTCTGTATGGGCCTCACTGCCTGTATCTGGAAAAGAGGGACAGTGATGTTTGCTTTAAGGTTATTGAGCATGTAGCAAATGCCTGGCACAGCACTTACTGATAGCTCGTGGCTTAAGCTCAATTTTGAGATCGCTGCTATCCTATCTATTCACTGGTGCAAGTTCACCTTCCCTAAGATGATGTTCTAGGACGAGAGTGACGGCCGAAGAAATGCTGGGCTCAGTAAAGTAACTCAGGGCACAGCTTTCTTGGAGGATATGCTCATTATTTATTAAATCAATCTCTCTTTCTTTCTCTCTCTCCATGCTTTATCCATCCATCCATCCATACATCCATCCATCCTCATCCTCTTCTATTCTAAATAACAACCTAAGCGCATCCCGCCATTTGTCACTTAGCGCCTCGAGGTATTGCAGTGCTTATGTTCAAGTGACCCTGATTTTACTTAATAATGGCCTCAAAGCACCAGAGTAGTGATGCTGGCAATTCCGATATGCCAAAGAGAAGCTGTAAAGTGCTCCCCTGAAGCGAAAAGATGAAAGTTCTCTGCCAAAGAAAGAAAGAAAATCATATGCTGAGGTTGCTGAGATCTACAGCATCAAAAGATCCCAAATTATCTTGTGTTAATGAGAGCGGTAGAAGAAGGCTAAGGGGGAGACCTTCAAGATGGCGGAAGAGTAAGACGCGGAGATCCCCTTCCTCCCCAAATACTTCAGAAATACATCTGCATGTGGAACAACTCCTACAGAACACCTACTGAACGCTGGCAGAAGACCTCAGAGCTCCCAAAAGGCAAGACACCCCCCCACGTACCTGGGGAGGGCAAAAGAAAAAAGAATAAACAGAGACAAAAGGATAGGGACGGGACCTGCACCAGTGGGAGGGAGCCGTGAAGGAGGAAGGGTTCCCACACACTAGGAAGCCCCTTCGAGGGCGGAGAATGCGGGTGGCGGAGGGGGTAAGCTTCAGAGCGGAGGAGAGCGCAGCAACAGGGGTGCGGAGGGCAAAGCGGAGAGACTCCTGCAAAGAGGATCGGTGCCGACCGGCACTCACCAGCCCGAGAGGCTTGTTTGCTCACCCGCCGGGGCGGGCGGAGCCTGGAGCTGAGGCTCGGGCTTCGGTTGGAGCGCAGGGAGAGGACTGGGGCTGGCGGCGTGAACACAGCCTGAAGGGGTTAGTGCGCCACAGCTGGCCGGGAGGGAGTCCGGGGAAAAGTCTGGAGCAGCTGAAGAGGCAAGAGACTTTTTCTTCCCTCTTTGTTTCCTGGTGCGCGAGGAGAGGGGATTAAGAGCGCTGCTTAAAGGAGCTCCAGAGACGGGCGCGAGCCGCGGCTAAAAGCGCGGACCCCAGAGACGGGCATGAGACGGTAAGGCTGCTGCTGCCGCCACCAAGAAGCCTGTGTGCGAGCACAGGTCCCTATCCACACCCCCCTTCCGGGGAGCCTGTGCAGCCCGCCACTGCCAGGGTCCCGTGATCCAGGGACAACACCCCCGGGAGAACGCACGGCGTGCTTCAGGCTGGTGGAACATCATGCCGGCCTCTGCCGCCGCAGGCTCGCCCTGCACTCCGTGCCCCCCCCACCCCCCGCCCCGCGGCGGCCTGAGTGAGCCAGAGCCCCCGAATCAGCGGCTTCTTTAACCCCGTCCTGTCTGAGCGAAAAACAGACGCTCTCAGGCGACCTACACGCAGAGGCTGGGCCAAATCCAAAGCTGAACCCTGGGAGCTGTGAGAACAAAGAAGAGAAAGGGAAATCTCTCCCAGCAGCCTCAGGAGCAGCGGATTAAAGCTCCACAATCAACCTGATGTACCCTGCGTCTGTGGAAAACCTGAAGAGATAATGAATCATCCCAAAATTGAGGCGGGGGACTTTGGGAGTAACTGTAGACTTGGGGTTTGTTTTCTGAATCTAATTTGTTTCCTGTTTTATGTTTATCTTAGTTTAGTGTTTAGAGTTTATTATCATTGGTAGATTTGTTTATTCCTCCTTTTTATAAACACATATATATTTCCTTTTTCTCTTTTTGTGAGTGTAGGCTTGTGTAGGCTACACTCTGTGTAGGCTTCTTTGTGTGATTTTTGTCTGTATAGCTTTGCTTTTACCATTTGTCCTAGTGTACTGTCTGTCCCTTTTTTTTTTTTAGTATAGTTTTTAGCACTTGTTATCATTGGTGGATTTGTTTTTTGGTTTGGTTGCTCTCTTCTTTCTTCCTTATTTTTATTACTTTTTAATTTTTTAAATTTATAATAATTATTTTTTATTTTAATAATTTTCTTTTCTTTCTTTCTTTATTTTTTCTTTCTTTTTTTTCTCCCTTTTCTTCTGAGCCATGTGGCTGACAGGGTCTTGGTGCTCTGGCCGGGTGTCAGGCCTGTGCCTCTGAGGTGAGAGAGCCGAGTTCAGGGCATTGGTCCACAAGAGACCTCCTGGCTCCACATAATATCAAATGGCAAAAGCTCTCCCAGAGATCTCCATCTCAGCGCTAAGACCCAGCTCCACTCAACGACCAACAAGCTACAGTGCTGGACACCCCATGCCAAACAACTAGCAAGACAGGAACACAACCCCACCCATTAGCTGAGAGGCTACCTAAAATCATAATAAGGACACAAACATCCCAAAACACACCACTGGACACTGTCCTGCCCAGCAGAAAGACAAGATCCAGCCTCATCCACCAGAACACAGGCACTAGTCCCCTCCACCAGGAAGGCTACACAACCCACTGAACCAACCTTAGATACTGGGGGAGACACCAAAAACAATGGGAACTATGAACCTGCAGCCTGTGAAAAGGAGACCCCAAACACAGTAAGTTAAGACAAATGAGAAGACAGAGAAACACATAGCAGATGAAGGAGCAAGGGAAAAACCCACCAGAGGATGACCACAATGCTATGAGACTAGATATCAATTACAGGAAAAAGTCTGTAAAAAATACAAACACATGGAGAGTAAACAATAAACTACTTAATAACCAAGATATAACTGAAGAAATTAAAGAGGAAATCAAAAAATACCTAGAAACAAATGACAATGAAAACACGGTGACCCAAAACCTATGGGGTGCAGCAAAAACAGTTCTAAGAGGTAAGTTTATAGCAATGCAATCCTACCTCAAGAAACAAGAAACAGCTCAAATAAACAACCTAACCTTACATCTAAAGCAATTAGAGAAAGAAGAACAAACAAAAAAAAAACGCCAAAGTTAGTTAAAGAAATCATAAAGATCAGATGAGAAATAAATGAAATAAAAATGAAGAAAACAATAGCAAAGATCAATAAAACTAAAAGTTGGTTCTTTGAGAAGATAAACAAAATTGATAAACCATTAGCCAGACTCATCAAGAAAAAAAGGGAGAGGACTCAAATCAATAGAATTAGAAATGAAAAAGGAGAAGTAACAACTGACACTGCAGAAATACAGAGGATCATAAGAGATTACTACAAGCAACTATATGCCAATAAAATGGACAACCTGGGAGAAATGGACAAATTCTTAGAAAAGCACAACCCTCCGAATATGAACCAGGAAGAAATAGAAAATATAAACAGACCAATCACAAGCACTGAAATTGAGACTGTGATTAAAAATTTTCTAACAAACAAAAGGCCAGGACCAGATGGCTTCACAGGCGAATTCTATCAAATATTTAGAGAAGAGCTAACACCTACCCTTCTCAAACTCTTCCAAAATATACCAGAGGGAGGAACACTCCCAAACTCATTCTATGAGGCCACTATAACCCTGATACGAAAACCAGACAAAGATGTCACAAAGAAAGAAAACTACAGGCCAATATCACTGATGAACGTAGTTGCAAAAATCCTCAACAAAATACTAGCAAACAGAATCCAACAGCACATTAAAAGGATCATATCAGAAAGAGAAAAACAAATACTGTATGCTAACACATATATATGGAATCTAAAAAAAAAAAGAAAGAGAACTTTATGAAGAACCTAGGGGCAGGAAAGGAATGAAGATGCAGACGTAGAGAATGAACGGGGAGTGGGAAGGGTATTCTGGGATGATGTGAGAGAGTGGCATGGACTTATATATACTACCAAATGTAAAATAGATAGATAGTGGGAAGCAGCCACATAGCACAGGGAGATCAGCTCGGTGCTTTGTGAGCACCTAGAGTGGTGGGATGGGGGGGGGGGTGGGAGGGAGACGCAAGAGGGAGGAGATATGGTGATATATGTATACATATAGCTAATTCACTTTGTTATACAGCAGAAACTAACACACCATTGTAAAGCAATTATACTCCAGTAAAGATGTTAAAAAATAAATAAATAACAACCTAGGCCACTGGGTGGCCTTTGCATAGCCGGAAAGCATTCTTTTGAACCATTTCCCGCCCGCCAAAATAGGTACATAATTTTGAAGGTCCCAAGGCACCTTAGAAGTGACAACTACAACCCTCCTTAATTGGTTCGGCAATTGCCGAATATGTCCTTGAATAATTTTTACCCCTACCTTATAATCTGGGGTTACATACAACAGAAAAATCTGTATTTTCTGTTTGTTTGCTTGAAGGATACTGAGCCTGGAATCCTTCCTGAAGGGATTCCACTATCCTATTAAAGCAATGGTTGTAAGTTTAGAGAAATAATTTAGGGTGATAGTTAGACACAGTAGGTGGTCAAAGAACTAATGACACATTCATACTATTGGCTGAGCATTTGAAATGTCTTATTATTTGTAAAACATTATTTAGCAATTGCCTCCATGGCATGTAACTGACTGACAAGCAAGCATTACCCTATCTCTATCTATCTATCTATCTATCTATCTATCTATCTATCTATCTATCTACCTATCTATCTCTACAACTGTACAAATAATATACTCCTTAAATCTTTATATTTAATTGGTCTTTTACTTCTTATACTATTTAAACCTCGGAAACTCTCAAAAATTAAATGTTATTTCTCCATCAAATATTTCTTCATTTTCTTTTAAAATAGG
Organism: Neophocaena asiaeorientalis asiaeorientalis; assembly: GCF_003031525.2. Lineage (NCBI taxonomy): Eukaryota > Metazoa > Chordata > Mammalia > Artiodactyla > Phocoenidae > Neophocaena > Neophocaena asiaeorientalis. The sequence goes on from NW_020172768.1 coordinate 3,335,874, forward strand.
AAAAGAGCACGTGTTCCAGATTCCACAGCAAGTGGGGGTCTGAATGGAACAGCAGGGTCAAGTCATCGCTGTGCTTGATGGTATGTTCAAAACCACCATATGTACGTGCACTGTGTGAATAGATGTTTCTCCCTCGGCTCAGGGCTGCATTAAATGAGAGTAAACAGCATCTATTAATATAAGGTCTAGAAGTCAATGTATGTTTGTTTTTAAAGTGAAGCTCACATGATGATTATACGCTTGGGAGGTAAATATGTTGGAGAAAATAATAAATGAGCATGTGAAAATTTATAATAAACCTATTCCTGTAAGGAGATCCCTGGAAGAGGCTGCACAGAAAAGCAAGCCTCCTGCCCCTCCCAGTAGCTGAAATTATCCTAAGGAATGTCCTGTTTTTCAGGACAGCAGATTCCTTGCACATTCAGAACTACTCAGAGCCAGAGCTGTGTGTCTCATTAGGGTAGAATCAGATGAAGAATAAACTCATGGGGCCACAGTATTACTCTTGGAAATTTAAATCGCCAAAGGGTCTTCCTTTCGAAGGGCCCTGCTCTCAGAGGTAGCACTGGGCTTGTGTTCTGGGAATGTCATGAGCAGACGCGGGTTCTGAAGGGTCAGCATGGCCCACGATGCAGCTGCTGGGACCTAGGAAAACCTGTTCCTTTTTGCCTGGACTCTTCCCTGGCACTCTCACTCTTCAAAGACCTAGTAGTGCTTATTCTTGTGTTTCTGTTTGATGCCCAGATGGCACGTTCCTTTGAACACGGATGTGTTCAAGGGGACTCAGCCGTAGTGCCCAGATCAAGCTACACTGAAATAATGTTAATGGGAAGGAAATCCTAAAAAGAGGGGATATATGTATGCACATAGCTGATTCACTTTGCCGTACAGTAGAAACAAACACAACACTGTAAAGCAACTATACTCCAATACAAATTTTTAAAAAAATGTTAAAGGTCTCTACTGAAGCAATCCAAAGCAGAGAATCCCGAGTTTCAGGCTGCCACACCACCTTTACACCAGCGGAACGTGCCTGCACACGGCTGTCCGTTCCCTCTTCTCACTGCTGTTATCCTCCTAACAGGATCATTCAAGTTCGCTTATCTAGTCTCCGAGATGCTCAGTTCCAACTATTTCAAACAGAAGCAATTTGTCACGCAGGTCCACCTGACCTCCTGCAGACAGCACGAGGATGAAGCAAGCTTGCTTTCCTCTGCAGCCCAATCTTCTTCCCTTTTCTCGGTTAAGTATTTTGCTCACGGGGCAACGAGCCCTTAAAAGCACGAAATAGGCATCCCCGCATATCACAAATGGGCACACCCAAGTGCAAAGCTCATATCGTCTATGGCAAAAGGGATGCACCTAGGGCCCCCAGACCAGTCGGCCACTGCAGGTCCACACGGCCACCTCCCTGTGGACAGAGGAACGCATTATTACCTCTGTCTGAACATTTGCTGTATTAGCTATATTTTGTCTTGCTGTCTACTCATCTGTGGGTCCCACACAATAAGAACCCTTTGGAATATCAACAGTACTCCATTAAGGCAGTGATGGACGGAGTCTTTAAAGTGTTTCCTTTGCACTGAAACATGCAAATTGGAATTCCGTTGTGAAGACAGTCGGTGACACATTACCGTGTATGAAGAATGAACGTCTCACACCTTTAGTCCCCTGAGCACGGTGCAGCTCCAAGCAGACGAACAGGCTGCTGACACACGGAGCTCTCGGCTGTGTTCAACAAAGCCTTACTTTGAAATCGTACACAGATCGTTCCTGTCTTCCTGCGTTCCACATTTCTCCTTGTGCGTTGTTTTTACAGGGCTGACTCAGCCTTAGACTCTTGAAAATGATGTTCAGCCTACATCTGACTTCAGACTTGTGAGGAAGAATTAACACCCAGCCACTTCTTGAGGTTTCATTCCCTTGAAAGTCTGTTTTAGCCCTCAGGGTCCACTGCATCTTTTTTCTCAACTTCTTTTGCTCTGAGCATCTGCTCTGCCTCCCCCGTCCCACCAATGTACCACCCAAATGGACAACACTTGGGAGAAAGTTTGTTTTCTGAGTTTTTCTACATCATAATCTTGTACCAGGGATAGCTGAAACGCAGCCATTACATATACAGTGATATATATAGAATTTCAAATTGTGGTCTGAGGCTGGATTACCTACAATCCCTGGAGGCACTCTGTAGGGTCACCCCATCACGTGACCTCCTATTGCAGGCTGGGTTCTGAGGGTGCCATAGCTCACATGACCTGGAACTTGGGTGGGGATTGATTTCTTTCAAGAGTGTACCTTCCAGATGACTGTAGCCACCAGAAGAGGTCCAACCTAGGGTGAAACTACTCATTAGGGTAACGGTTAACACCTAATCCGATTTGGGGCCAGGAGAAAAGCCTGAGTCATAGATACAACGTGGACTTTCCCATCCTTTCACAAGCCCCAAGAAACTCCATTCTCAGACCCTGGCTCTTGGCAGGAGAGAGAACAGCCAGTGACACTGTATATCACCTCAGCAGCTCACTATTGAGAAAGAATTGGAAATCAGATCACTCAGGGGCGCTCCGAATGCCATTACTGAATATCTCCCCAATTTGTAAAGAAGAGAATTCTCATGACAGGTTCTCATTCTCAGCAGACACAGACCTGCAGCCCATCCTCACTAACAGGGAGCATGGCAAGTTGCACGGTGTTGCACTGACGAAACACTCTCACATGCACAGGTGGCAGAGTGGCCCCTAGTTGGCGCCACCATTGCAGACACACTAGGAACACTCCACAGCTGGCACATAATTATAAGCTCAGTGCAAGCGAATCATTGCTATTTTTTGGTGAGCGTTCCGCCTACTCTTCATGCTCAGAGCACAGCAGCTCCACCCACAAGACAACAAACATGCAACAACAAACAGATAGCAGGGGACAAAGACCCAGGTGCATCCACTTGTGCATTTTTCAGTGGTTTCCCTGCCACTTCTTTCCTTTTTGTATTTTGTTTGAAATGTTCTGTTCCTAAGATAGTGGAGTTTTTCTCTTCAAAGTCCTGTGCTTCACTCTCAGTGGGCTGAATTCTCCTGCAGACTTATCTTTAATAATGTCACCAAATGGAGAAATAACACAAAGCAAGGAATAGCTGCTTTGGACTCTATACTTCCCAGGGCTTGGAAGTTATTTTCTCCTATAAATGTCATCCACATGCCCAGGAAGGGGTATGGCATTTGCTCCGGCTTAAGAAGCTTCTGCAACCATCAGTGGAAACTGAGATACAGCTGAGGGTTTTACAGGCTGGTAGAAAGTTAAAAAATATTTCTGATGTCCTGCACTTGGGTGTAAGGGTAGAATTACACCTAAAACCCATAAATGTCCACCAGAAAAACAAAAGAAAAGCAGCTAGTAAGATCCAAACTCTTTACAAATCTAAAGATGAGTTTCTTCATCAAATAGAAAAATCCGACCCAATTAAAATTTATTAAACACATACTATGTGCTTGACCCTATAGGTGCTGGGTGTTGAAGGCAGAACAAGTATTCAGTCTCCAGCTCCAAGGAGTTTACAATGCAATCAGCGCAAACAGAGACCTGGACAAAGAGCTGCGGGGACTCAGAGGGAGAAAGCAGACTCTGCACGGCGGAGTGCATCTTTGAGCTGGTACTGAGAATGGGGCCGTAAATTACTTAACTTTGCCCCCAAAGAGGTCTGGCTGTTGTCAATGTCTTGGCCAGTGTCTTTAGTGCCTTCATTTGTCTGGGGGACTTTGGTTCACACCATGCAGTTTAACCATGTGATTTAGGTTGGGGGCTTTGGGTTGCCTGGCATCAATGGACCTGGAGACTGAGAGCAATTGATCAGTCCATCAACCAATCATGCCTTAGCAATGGAACCCCAGTAAAGGCTCTGAACACTGAGGCTCGGGTGAGTATCCTTGGTTGACAGTTCTCCCTGTGTGTTGTTAAATGTGGACACCAGGAAATTGGCCATCCTGACTCCACAAGAAGAGGACAAATGAAGCTCTGCATTTGGTGTTTGCCCAGATTCTGCCCTGAGGTCTTCCCTCCTTGGCTGATTTTAATCCTTTTTCTGCAGAAAACCTTAATTATGACTATAACAGCTTCTAGTGCAGTCGATAAGTCACTCGAGAAAATGATCAAACCTGATGGTGGTTTGGGGGACCCTCCTGGACTTCCAGCTGATGTCAGAAGTAAGGTGGTCTCTTGTGAGGGCTGTTCTCTCTAACTATACACAAGGGGGTGGGTCTAACTCACACAAGAATGAATGGGAATTTGGTAGGCAGAGAATAAAGGTGCCATAGACTCACTTTTAAATCTGATACCTTTAAGATTCTTGCCTGGTTTAAATCCTGACTCCAGCAAAGCCTTGATAAATAGCCTTTGTTCTCCCTACCAGGATTCTAAGGTATATGATAAACATCTGAGCCAAGCAGCTATAAGGAAAATGAACAGGCTGCTTGAACTTCAGTTAAACCAAACAGTTCAAAAAGTGTTTACTGTATTGACTGGTTAAAGATGCCTGTCTGAGATGCCTAGAGGATAGAGTTATTTCTTTTTCTTTTTCCTTTTTAACCTCATGAAAGAACATGCTAGCAAGAAGGTCGGCTTCCTCTGACTTGTGTAGGGAAGAGAAAACATTCATAGATTTGTCCTTGACCTCCTCATTGCAGAATGGGTCAACAGACCTCCTAGTTATGTGCACAAGGTGGACACTGCCCAGAGGGAGGAATCATGTAAGTGTCTCATGATAAGATTTGACACAGGGTCTGCTCCTTCAGGAAGTTCTCCCTGAGCCTGGTGGACATGGAGACCTCGGATACACCCTCATGATACCCTGTGCATAGCTCTTCCAACACACAGCAAACTAATCTCTGTACTGTGCCCCTAAGAGTAGGCTCAGTGGGGACTTGCTTTGATTCTCAGCACCTCGAACATTGATGGCCTGACATATAGAAGCTATTCAGTAGGTATTTTTTGGTGAATCGAACAAAACAACAGCTTCAGGGTAATGTGGTGTAGAGAAGAGAATAGAAGGTTTGGAGTAAAAAAAAAAAAAAAACACTTGGTTCAAATCTAATCTCAGTGTTTAACAAGTGGGTGACCTTAGGTGAGTGACATTTTTGGCTAAAACTCAGTCTCTTCAATGGTGAAATGGGTTAAATCTAACCAGCTTCAAGAGATTGAAGGACACAGCATATGTGAAAGCACGTGTTCAGTGCGCAAAAAAGCAAACTTTCACATATGGTCAGATAACTTTTCACAATCCTGAATGAAAAACCACAATCCTCATATATAAGGATGGTGCCTGACTCAGAGTAGAAACAGAAACCTAGTGAATGGGTCGGTTGGATTCTTTATCATTGGGTTATTTCCACAACAGTTACTCGGGAACCAGATCTGTCTAAGATATGGGTACAGAATGGAAAGACCACTTCCCATTATTTCCAATCCTAACCACCATCAGGGAGTCACACCGGTGTGCAAATATCAAAGCAACATGGGAAATAATGGCTCCATTGCCTCCGAGCTGAAGTACAGGTAGGCTAACTAGAAGTATTTTTACAAAAGATGTCGGCGGCCTCGGCAATGGTATCTCAATGACAAACTATTGAGATTAAAGGTGACTTTGTCAAAACACAACACAGCCTCTCACACTGGAAGCTGTGTTCATTTCACATGGGAGGACATTTCCCACCACTTGCAGTCTATGGCCAGGATTACCTCTTATCTCTCTGCACTCCTGAAGCCTGAAAGAACTGCCATTTTCAGAAATATGTCTAGGACATAACCTATAGTTAAACATGCAGTTGATTTATCAGTATCTTGGGCTATTTGGAATTCACATTATTTATGTTACTAATCCTGTCCCCAGACGTCTAAGTCATTGCCCATCATTCTAACAAATAATAATAATAAAATCGTATTCAACATTATATTTGGACATCATTTTTCTGAAGGTAATCAGATACAGCAAATACAGTGATTGAAATGGAGGGAAAAGATTGTTAACGTAATCGAGGTTTCTACTGGGCGTGCTTTAAATCAATGTGCGAAGCAATTTAAACAAGCCATCCTGTCATCAGGTTTAAAACACATCGATTTCTTTCTTTTTCCCCCTTGTGGTTTTTATCTCTTGGGTTGTTTTTCCCCTTCTTGTGGATTTGGATTGTAAGCCAAAGGAAAAGAAACTTCAGCCAGAGGACTGGCTAAAATAACCTGAGTGACAGACTGCCCCTTTTAGAATATTTCTAATAAATCAAGAGGAAAAATAATTCTCTGCCATCGTGCCACGTTTGACAAATTGCACCAACTCTGGGGAAACCAGGATGACCTGCTCTGATATTTCTTACCCGAGTTAATAGCTAATAGGTAAGAGAGGATGTTTGAGGGTTATGTTTTTAAAAGAATCCCCCTGAACTCTGATCAAAACGTGATTCTAGAGCCCCAATCCATATTCAGTCTGGAGTATGAGTTCAGGGGCTAAAAATAAATATGGGTATTTTTGCATAGACATGTATATATTTTTTTTCCTTTAATTCTAAAATTATTATCTTGGAGAGAGCGGTAAATGGCATTTTTTTGCTAGCAGTGAATTTTCGGTGTTACCAGCTGTCAGGTTGGAAAAATATATGACAGTAATAACGGGGGGAATATATGATCCATAAATAAAGAAAAACGGGATTGTTTGGCATTATAAAGTTTTAAAGCCTTTAGGTAGCAAAGACTCCAAACAAATCCCCTTCCTTTAAATCTTCTTACACTCTCTTCAGATTATGTCTCTCCAATTCCTCCTCCAAAGCCTAAAAACGGTGCTCTGGCTGGAGAGACCCTGCATACCAAGAAGGGAAGGCACACTGTTGCCAGCTCTGGGCGAGAACTGGGATTTTCTTCTTTCGTAAGAGTCAGGATGAAGGACTTGTCAGACTCATGACCAGCGACAAGTCATGAGAAAGTTCTCATGGCAAAAACTTTCATGAAAAGTTCCTTTTTCTCTCTATTTCTAAGAATTCCCATATGCTGCTGAAAACAATGGTCCAGACCATTAACAACATTTATCCATCAGCTACAATATGCCAGGGTCAGGGTTGGGCACCGGAATCCTGACCAGGGTTCTTGGCCTTCCCCAACCAATAGAAATTGATAAGAGGCCAGAAAAGAAATTCAGGCAAGGCTTTATTGGGGCCAAGAAAAACAAGCAACAGGTTCCTTTGCTCTCTCCCTGAGTGGGGGCAAGCTGATTCCTTACATGGGTTGAGGGTAAGGGCAGGTCCAGGGGTCAGCCTGGAGGGGTGGCTTAGGTAGTCTGCCCACCCCTTTGGTGGTGTTGAGTGCAGGGGGCACACGCAGTACCCTGCTTTTATTCCCAACACCCTGTTCTTGCTACTGGCTCTTCAGAAGTGGCAGTTGGGTTTTTTGGGTATTTTTTGGTCTTTTTGTATTTTGTTGTCCATAATTTGCCCCAACTGCTCACGCATGCAGTTATTTTTAGTCCCTTAGAGTTTCTTTGTATTTTGTTGCTTGAGGAGATGTTTGTCCAGGAGCAAACACTACAGCAAAGGGTCCCAGGTCTCAGGTCCCAGCCTGTCTCAGGACAAGCCACAGCATCTGCCTTCAGAGAGCTCATTGTCTTGTGGAGAAGGCAGATCAGGTGCTCTACAAGGCTGCTGGAATAGCCTAGAATGGTATTTAAATGCAACAGGTGGACAATGGATATTACTTGAATGAACGAATAAACGAATGGGAATGTAAGGTTGTCACTAATTAGTCGGAAACTTAGAGGCCATTGAAATATGTTGTTTTATTTTGTTTGAGGGCTGAGGGAAGAGAAGGGGTCGGCTGTACAACAATAAAGGACCAGGGAGAAGAGGAGGAAGCACAACATTGGTTTCTGAAAGCTGTTCTTCAGCATCACTTTATATTACATACATTTTAGTTTTTAATGAGAAGTGTGCCTTGGGTAAAAAGATAATGATGACTCATCGTATTACAGGCAAACAATCCCAGGCCATTGTGCTCAGGTCTTTGCTCTGGTGGAAATGTGTTATCTCCCTAAAACATCCAGGCGGGTTCCACTGCTGTCAATGTACAATTTGCATGCTTTGGTGATGTTTTATGTATTATGCTACTTATACGCTAAAATGTACACGCACGCGCCTGCAAATTTAGGTAAATTATGAATAAATTAAATCTTATCTAAATCAACAAGGGTCTTCTTGAACCAAAATGCAAGCTGCCATGAATATTTAAGTGGACAAGGATAAATCCTCTTCCTGCTGTGTGCCTTACAGATTGCTTTCTGTATTCTTGACTTCAGGAAGGGAAGTGCATACAGCTAGAGCAATAAAATCGACTTCTCACTGGGGACGTGAACATTGAGAAATCCCTGGGAGATTGATCCATTAAAAAATAAGATCCCCTACCAGGATTAAATTATATGGGTATCTACTGACACTGGTAATCACTGCCTTTTCATGCCATTTTGGAGACAGGGCTCTAGGAGAGAGTTATTATTTTCATCGTTCCTATTAGCAGAAAGAGGCAATTCATGCAAATCACAGCTCTAGAACTTACTGAAATTCAGACCAGTTTCTTTTGGTTTATGTATGATTTCTGTAGGAGTCTCATGGACAAGAGAACGGACTCATCTTAATCAAAATTTTCAAGAATGTTCCAGTGCCCACGGTCAAGTCTAAGGATCTCAGTTAATGTTTTCAAACTATCTCAGTGACATAGTCCTATTTCCCATTACTCATGGGTCTGAGTTGAAAGGACAGTTGGGGCTAGGGTTACAAAAGAAGAAGCAAAGAAGTTTTTCATACTTCCCCAAGTAGGTCATGCTTTCGCCTCTCTACATTCTTGTACTTTCTGTTTCTTCTGTTTAGAGAGCCCTTGTTCCCTGCGTGTCTGTGGAACAACTGAAGCTCCTTCTCCAAGCCTTGGGTCCTCTCTCTCCTGGAGCCCTGTCTGAGCTCCCCGTGCAGATTGGGGTGTGTTCAGCTAACTGTAAGCCTCCTCGAGGGGCAAGGCCTATATCTGTTTCTTTATCATCCCCAGCATTCAGCACAGTGCCGGGAATGGAGGAGGCATTCAGAAGGGAATCCCTGGGAATTCCCTGGCTGTCCAGTGGTTAGGACTCAGCACTTTCACTGCTGAATTCGTGGGTTCAATCCCTGGTCGGGGAACTAAGATCCCACAAGCCGCGTGACATGGCAAAAAAAAAA
>NW_020172768.1:3345140-3480183 GCF_003031525.2 Neophocaena asiaeorientalis asiaeorientalis
AAAAGGCACTCCCACCTCTGGTGTCTACAGCATACTGTGTAGATCTCTCTGGAATATTTATCAGATTACTATGCGTCATTATTTGCTTACATATTAGTCTGGCCCACTAGACGGCTGGGCCCTCAAAGGCCGAAGTCCCACCTTATTGATCTGTATTCCCAGGACCAAGGATCATGAGTATTTGATAAACGTTTGCTTATTGAAAGAGAGTTATATCCATTACAGTTCAATTAATTGCAGCAATAAACCTGAAACTTATTCATTCCTGTGTGCCCTGCAACGTCATCTTTGTGCTTCAGAGCCATGCTCAGTGTCTAGGGACCCTTTCTAGTTATTGTTGACAGTGGTCTTTTTGATTCCCTCCCAGCTGGCTAGAAAGGATCATGAACAATCCTTACTCTTATGTGCACCTACCCAACAATTGTCTTTTTTCTAACTAGGTTCTGCAGGAGAAGACAAGGCTACGTATGTGGTCAAAATGAGCCTTTGGGTTGAAACAAGGAGAAATAGGAGGCAGTCTTAGGGAGTAAGCCTTCCTCCCCCTTTTCCCCCTCAGCCTGTGTCCCCAGACAGGCTCTGAGCCAGGAAGGATGGGACAGGTGAGGAGTGGTTGGATGTGTCCAGGCTCTGCTGAGCTCTGCAGCAGTGAAGAGATGGGACAGAGGAGGGACAGAGCACTCCTGGGAGGAGGTGGCAGGAAGAAGAATCGCTGAGCCTGGATGGATGGGGCTGCCGCGCGGAACCCCGTCTACGTCAGTCTCTGCACACAGGTCCCCTGCCTGAGATGGCACATCCAACCCGTAGTGCCCCTTGCCACATGGTTCCTTCTGCTCACCTGCCTGCGTCTGAACGGCTAAAGAACTGTGAACGTGTTTAGGACCTAACTCTCTTAGTCATGAGAAAACTGCCCCTGTATCAAGTCTGAGTCTCTCAGGATTCCATGATGCAAATGCTTTTCCATCTGCTCTGTTCCGGGTGGAGAGGCCAACATTTGCCCTTTTCTTCTTGTAATAAGCACGTATCCACTGGAAGACCATGATTACACTAGGGCCCACCCTCTTCTTTTTCAGACTGAGTCCCCTGATGTCTTTTACGGATTGCCTTCCTTTGGGATCTAATTCTGGGATCGTAGTGCTAGGGTGGGACTGATGGTCCCTCCTCTGGAGGCAGAGGAATCCGCAGAGCTTCATGGTCAGACCTGGCTCTGGCCCACGTGAGACGGTTTATACAATGAGGCTAAAGGACACATTCCAAGAGGTGGCACAGAGATGACAGAGCCACAGTCAAGGGGCTGGGAAGAGCAAGGCATGGGTGATGGGGACCCGTGTTTATTCTCAGAAAGTGGACTGGACTATCACCCGTGAAAGGCCCAGTGTCCTATCGGCCCCTGTCACAGGCAGACAGTGGGCTGACCATGAGTTTGACTCAGTATGACGTCCTCCAGCTGGATTGAGAGCTGACCTCCCAATCAGGAGAGAATATGGGTCAAGTTCAGAAAGACCGAGCATCACAGATTTTTTTCTTTCCTTTCTGCAAAAGCAAGGCATTTACTTGGCACTCTGAAGAACTGTGCCACGGACTCCCTGCCTCACTGTACACAGTCCAAAGCCTAGTAACTGAGAGGCTGGTCCCTACTTCTGTAGAGTGGCATCCTCGTTCTCTCCTGCCCTTTAGGACAACATCCTGTACCATCAGGGCAGCAAGGGGCGACACAGAACAGCTCTCTGTGACCAAGATATGGTCTCTGAGCAGGACAAAAACCAAGGTAAAACGCTAACAGAAAACCCACTGAAGCAGCTTAATGGGTGTCCGCTCTTGCCTGGAGGTCAAGGGAATTTGGAAGATCTCCAAGTATACAGGTGCTGGTGAAATGCTTACATCATGTTAGAGAGAGATTTCATGTTAGTTTCAGGTGTACAGTAAAGTAATTCCGTTATACATATACATATAGCTATTCTCTTTCAAATTCTTTTCCCATTTGTGTTATTACAGAATATTGAGCAGAGTTCCCATAGTCCAATATAAAATAAAAATTAAAAAAAAGAGATTTCATGGTGGGTGTTGGAGTGGGTGAGTCATTCACTCGACCCTTGGCTACAAGAAGGAGCAATTCCAGCCCCAGCTCCTGCATTCGGCGTGGGATTGCCTAGCCTCACCCCCACTCAGGAATCACACAGCCTAGTGGCTTGTACTATGAACAAGGGACCAGAGTGCTGACCACTGTGAAAGAGACCATGGAGCCTGGCAAAGAAATGGGGGTCTCCAGGCGAGCCTGCTCCTAGAGGGTCTTCCCAGCCACCCTGGCCCTCCTGACCGATGGGACACCTTGACCAGATGCGGAAGGAGGCAGGCTTGAAACACCCAGCGATGTTTTCCAGTCACAAGCACTTGGCGACAGGGGTGGGGTGGGGGACAGGGGTCTGAGGGAGGAGAACTGGTATGGGGTGGGGAGAACTGCAGAGACAGAAAGAGACCAAAGGCAGGGGTGATGGAAAATGGGCAGATCCATCAAGAGAGCGCAAGGCTGCCTTCACACGTGCGCTGCGTCTTCAAGGGCTGCCTCTCTGGAAGGTGGCAGGGGCGGGATGCAAGTCCGTCACCACGCAGCCAGCTGAGGCCCATCCGTTACCAGGAGACTGACAGCCCATCAGTAACCTGTTTCAGAACTTTACTTAATAAATCAAAGCTGACAACTCCTCCCAAATTGATATGAAAAGGCTCTTTAGTGTCCATGAGCTGCATATGTTTTATTCATTGCGCTTTTTAAAAGAAGAGGTGAATAGTAATCACAAACTCTCTGTTTTTGTCAGGTCGCAGCAGGGCCTCTTTCCTGCGCCACCAGTGGAAGGTGAGGCCCCTGAGGTCTGTCTGGCCTGGGCTTGGGGCAGAGGAGGCAGAGTTAAAGAGTGAAGGCCCAGTGCCAACAGCCACCGCCTGCCGGGCACTTCGGACTTTCTAGAGAGATTTCCCCTGCGTTATCTCATTGAGTGGCACAAGCACCCTGGCAGGTGGATTTTATTATTCCCACTTTTCAGAGGAGGAAGTGGAGATAGAGAGGAAACTGCTGGGGTTCTGCAGCTCTGCTCCTGTCCTCTGGAGGGGAAAGGATCACGGGGCGGCCTCCTTAGGATGCAAGATGGAGGCAAAGCTAACCCAGGCCCGTCCCCACGGAGGCTCCGGACCCCTCCTCCTCGTGGACCTCATGGCTCTGGGCTCAGGCTCCCTGCCCCTTCCGTGGTGACCATGAGCCAACCTCACAAACTAATAAGGGTCTGCGGGTGGGAGTGAGCGGACGGTCCCTGTCACCACCTCTGCTGCCAACAGAGGCACATTTTTGCCAGGACTCCAGAGAACAGTACTTTGGTAAAGGTTTATTACCCAATTCAAAAGACAGACTCAAGCTATTGACCTGTCGGGTCTGGGAATCTGTGAGGGGCCCCAACTGTGCAGGGGAGTGAGGCTAAAAGACCAGGACCCCGGAGGGTTGTGATTGGGAGAAAACTGCACCTGGTCCACCAGGAGACCCCACACCCAAAGCCAGGCCGCAGAGGCAGTCAGACCACAAGACAAGGGGATAGAACGGGCCCTGAGCCTCATCAACACTGCACACCAAGTCAAACGCAGAGCAGCGCCACCTGCTGGAGTTCAGATGACTTCCAGCCCACGTGGAAGGTGCCAGGGCGTTAGGCTCTCTGGTAGGAGCTCTGAGGGTCAGAAAGGAGAAGGATTCTGTACAGAGAAGGCTTTGATCTCAAATCATTTTGTCTGTGTCCAGTTACACGTGGACCAGACAGCCAGTGCGTGTGTACTGAATGAAAGGGCCGTGTTTTGGAAACCTGAGTGTGTGGGTCATTGGGCTGTGCTGCCCTAGGTGACATCCTGATGGTACAGTGGGAAAAGTCCTGGACCGGGGGCAGAACACGACTTATAAACTGACGGACACCAGTAGGCTCTGGCAGGCATTTGGGGGACACATGCGACGCATCCACGGGGGGAGGCACCTCTCTACGTGGCTGCGCGGAAGCTTCCTCAGTGACATCGCTTTGGTGCTAAACAAACACGTATGTATGGTTGATAAGTTGTTGGAACTACCAAGGGGGATGCCCTGGGAGTCACCCTGGGTAATATCTGCTCCCTTTCCCCCGTTCTCAAGCCACACCATTCGTTTCAGCCGGAGAGAGCATACCCATTGTCCTTTCCTGTTGGCTGGGGAGCCGTATACTCAACCCCCTCAAGCCCAAAGGGCACCCACCCTGTCTCCCCACTGTGGTTCTCTCTTTTTTTCTGGCCTGCAGGCTGTGAATGGTGGACTCAGGCCTCCAGTGAGAGCGATTAAGACATCCTGGCAGGGAGGCGAGCTCTTTATTTGCTGATTTTTGATGGGACAGTGCAAAGCTGGATGGTTCCTCTGAGCTCCCTTGGGGCCATGAAGGTGCCCACGTGCAGGTGGCTCCAGCAAATAGGCGGGGGACACAGGACCAGCTATAAAGCAGGCCATGGCCTCTCCACCACCCCACCTGACCCAGCTACTTTCCATCTGCCATTCTTTTATAAAGCACAGCTTTCAGGAATTCTAGACAAGAAGGAGGGGAGGAACTCAGTGGAACACCACTGGGCTTGATGGAACTTAGAAGATCACGGTTCCAGGCTCAACTCTGCCATTTATTAGCTGTCTGGCCTGAGACCAATCATCTATTCTCCCTGAAGCCCATCTGTCTTCTATGTGCATGGCAGGAAAGGGGTGAACTCCTGAGCACCTACTCTGTGCCAAACACCACATGTATACATTTCCTCACTTCTCACTGCAACCAGGAAACCTAGTCTTGAGATAAGAGGTCGTCTGTGCAAGGTCACCCAGCTTTGGGGCTCGAAAGCCTATGCCGTCTCTACTTCGATATGAGTTGAGAGCACCACTGACACAGTGATGTGGTGACAGCAGAGAAAGCACCTTGTGAATTCAAATTCAAGGCACTATATCTGAGCTCAAAATATCTGCTGTGCTTTTATTATATTAATTTTCAAAGAAACGGAAGCATGAGGGTTAAGGTCCCACCACAGCAAAGCAACGGCAGGCTGTGCACCCCTGTCAGAATGTGTGTCACCACTATTCTGGAGTCAGTAAAAGCTCACTGACAACAAAGGTTTCATGTAACTCTGGCAAGTTTTTTGTGTGGTTGCTGTTTTTTTTTCTTAATGGAAAAAAATCTTTCCTTTTTCCAAATGCTACAAGTTTCAATCAAGTTATGTATATTGCAGAGACAAAAAAGATGCTTAAATGGCTGTGTTGTGGGGTTTTTTTTCCTTTTCTTTCTCTCCGTCCTTCTATTCAGTTTCTTGAAGAATTAAGGTTGGGTCTTTTCAAATGTAAATTAAGCAATTTGCAAAATATGTATTTTTGGCATATAGGCGACCTGACTTTCCAAACAAACTGGAGTTGTATCGATTCTGTGAACGCCATCTCGTGGAGTTGTCCTGTGGCTGTAGTTTGAGTTTTTAATATGAGGAGCTGTTTTCATCTATATTAAGCAGGATATTCTGCTCATCCCACTTCCCATATCTGGGTTTTTTTTTTTTTTTCTTGGTACGCGGGCCTCTCACTGCCGTGGCCTCTCCCGTTGCGGAGCACAGGCTCCGGACGCGCAGGGCCCAGTCGCTCCGCGGCATGTGCGATCCTCCCTGACCGGGGCACGAACCCGTGTCCCCTGCATCGGCAGGCGGACTCTCAACCACTGCGCCACCAGGGAAGCCCTGGGTTTTTAAATGAGTAAAAGAAGGGATGTCAGTCTTCATATGCTTTCCATGCATTTAGTTTCTCAAATGTTACTTCTATCATTTTGTCCATTTTATTAATTATTAAAACAATATTTGACAATACAAAAGAAATTAAAACATGAAAAAATCCACCCCCTAGTTCCACCGGCCTCAGAGAGTGCTTAACATTTAAGCAGACTCCCTCCAAGTTTTTGTCACCGTGCACATGCTTCTCATGGCGTTGTACCAATCCTGTAAAAATTGTCAAAATTATTTTTTACACGCACTTAGAAAAACACTCTCTTGACCTCCTTTCAAGATCTCTGCACCTATTTTGCAGAACACTTGATTCTACGTTTCATCCTAGATATATGACAGGGACTTTAAATGTCAGAGATTTAACAATATATTTCTCAGTCTTAATGATATTCATGGTGGGGTGGAAAATTCATGGTGATTGATCGCCAAGGTCAATTAGTTCAACACTTGGATCAACAACCAAGGTACAGGAATTATCTCACCCAAGTCCACTTGGAAAGCCCTGAAGGACAGGGGGCCTCCAGTTTCAGGAAAACCTCCTTCTGACCTATGGCCCCAACTCCCCATGGGGTTGATATTATTTTTTAGACTCTTTCTCTTTAATGTTGAGACTTCTTTTTTTATTTTGTAAATATATATAACATAAAATTTTACTACTTTTAAGTGTATAGTTGAGGGGCATTAAGTACAGTCACACAGTTATGCAAACATAATCACATCTGAAACCAGAACTTTGTCATCATCCCAGACTGAAATTCTATACCCATTAAATACTAACTCCCCATCATCTGCTCCCCTGCCTCCCTCCACTGGCAACCACCAATCTTCCTGTCTCTATAAAGGATAAGTGGAATCATACAGTGTTTGTCCTTTTGTGTCTGGCTTATTTCACTTAACGTAATCTCTTCAAAGTTTATCCATGTTGTAGCATGTATCAGAATTTTCTCTCTCTTTAAGGCTGAATAATATTCCATTGTATGGATATATTACATTTTGTTTATCCATTCATCCACCGATGAACACTTGGGTGCTTCCACCTCTTGCTTCTTGTAAATAATGTGCAAACAGCTGTTTGAGTCCCTGCTTTCAGTTCTTTTGTGTGTATACCCAGAAGCAGGTTTGTTGGATCACATGGCAATTCTGTTTCATTTTCTGAGGAACCACCATACTGTTCTACACAGTGGCTGGACCATTTTTCATTCCCACCAGCAACGCACAAGGTTCCGATTTTTTTCCTGCAGTCATTTCAACCTCTCTTTCTGTCCGCATGGAATAACTAGCCACAGTCCTCATTAAAATAATCTTTCACAGATGTAGAGTCATCCTTGTCTTCACGTAATGCCCATGTTACAGAGGAGGGATCAGAGGCAGAGAAGTTCAACCCCAGCCTGAGGGTCCAGAGCACGATGGAAGAGGACTCATCGCAGGGGAGTTTGGCTAAGGAGCTTGGGCGCATCATCGTCGTGTTATATTGGCTTTCAGAGACATTGATCTTGGGGCGGCCCCCGACCTTATTTTACAAATTTGCCATTTTGCCACCCAGAACTGCTTTCTAGCAAGCAGCATTATGTCCACAGTTTGTGAAAGCCGAGGCTCTGGCCGCCCAGTGGGTCATGCTCTCCCACTGGTCCTGTCACCAGCCTTTCCCGTTCTGGGGGGCTCAACCCCCACGGTTCCTCTGGCCACCTCTGGGTAAGGTCTAGCCAGACATGACACGACCAGACACAAC
This sequence comes from Neophocaena asiaeorientalis asiaeorientalis, assembly GCF_003031525.2. Lineage (NCBI taxonomy): Eukaryota > Metazoa > Chordata > Mammalia > Artiodactyla > Phocoenidae > Neophocaena > Neophocaena asiaeorientalis. Next base: position 3,352,660 of record NW_020172768.1, read on the forward strand.
TGGGGGCGATGGACCACGTTTTCCTCCTCCCTCTCACCACCTTTGCTGGCACTCGTGGCTCACCCATCAGGTCTTCTCAGGATCTGGACTCTCCCGAACCCGGTCCAGGCTGTGGGTGGAGGCAGGAGCTGTGGAGCCAGCGGGAGATTTGGGGAGATGTGCCTGCCCCTAAAACATCTGCCCCGAGAGCTCTCCTTCTCTTTGCCTTAAGCCTGGTGTTTCCCAAAGTTGGTCCTGGGCTGAAAGTGCCTCAAATGATCCTTGAGGAAAGGGTCCTAGCGCTGGGTAATGTGGGAGAACACTTCGTAGGCTACTTGTCTCCAGAGTCAGGATGCACCTTAATACATTGAAGGCTCTGGAAAATTCCACAGTAAAGAAGCCCGTTTAATCTTATTTAAGCCACAGTATCCACCAAGATCTCCCTTGAAATGCAAATGCATAGCTAGGATGGGGATTAAGACCAAAGATAAAATCTCCCAACCGCACGACTTTGCCCTGCATCTAAACGTAGGAGTTGGGAACAGGTGAAGACAAGATGGTCTTTAAGTTTTTCTCACAGTATTTAAACTGCTTGATCTTTCTAAGCCTTGGTGTTTTAAAGTGATTTTTTAAAATAACACTTGCTTACGGTAGAAAAATCAGGAAAGTATAAAGACAAAATAACAAATAACTCATAGTTCCAATACCCAGTGATAATCACCATTAGCATGTTGAGTATTTTCCAATAAAATTTTATATATGTTCATATATATATATATCCCACTTAACATTATATCATGAGCATTCAGCTTCTTAAGTGAGTGCAACTGTCAACAGGAGGCGGGAAACCTGACAGGTGAACGGGAAAAAAAGGGCGCTGACATTTATGCATGTGTGACGGCCTTTGGATCTCACATCAACTTTATGGTATACCTATCTGTATCCTCCATTTACACCGAGGGCCATGAAACTCAGTGGGCTTGGGGATGCAGCGGGTACGACTGGTGGTCCACGCAGACCCCTGCATCCTTCTGCTGGTCCCACATGCTGTCCCTACCCACCTGCGTGCTTTGCTTCTACCGGCCCACACCCGCAGGTCTCAGGACACCGCTGCCCTTGGGCGGTGGAGACGCTTGGCCTCACTGTTCACCCAAACCTTCAGAGAATGGGAGACGCCTGAGAGTGTTTATGCTCCTTGGGGCCTTTAGCCAGCGGCTGGTGTGGCAGGATGAGTATTTGCTGAGAGTCAGGTACACCCTAAGGTGTAATTTACATTCCAGAGCTTTTCTGCAGGGTTAGCGGGACTGGGGCTCTGCCTAAAATCACACTCCTGCTTGGCTTCTTCTCCATCTCTATCTGCAGCACTTTCTCCTGCCTGTTTCTCCTGGGAGCACTTGTTCAGGAATCTTTACTTAGAGACTGCATCTGGGACTCTGATCTGACACAGGTATTTCCGCTATGGTCACACCTTTCATAAGCAGCGTATCCAGAACCCAGAGCGGACACTCCTCTCCTGATTCCCAAGGAGGCAGCAGACGTGTTGGGAGGACGGTCTCTGGGCAGACCTGCTCATCTGGGGTGCAGGGGTGAGCCTGGTTCTCCAGCACTGCAGGGGATGTGCCCAGAAGGGTGGCAGGGGCTGGAGGCAGTGGAAGGCTCTCAGAGGGAGGCAGAGAAGCCCCCCACAATATACCTCGGGGAAATTAGCCGGTGTGGGTGCCCCAGCCCTGCTCCAGACAGCCAAAGGGTACAGAGCTGGTGCTGAAGATGAACTAGCAACAGACACACAGCTCTAACATGCTGGCACCTGGCCAGGGCACTACTTACCTGCCAACCACTGCAGCCAACCCGGCCAAGAGGCTCCTGTACAAAAGCTGGAGAAATATTACTGTGGGCTCACGCTGGGAAGCAATTTGGTCCATTTCAGCTCTCATGTCATGGCAGCAAAATACACAGATATAGACCAAAGGAGCTTTTCTCTCATTAACCTTGAAGGATGCTCCATATCCTGTCAAAGGATGCTCTGGAGTCGGCCACTATGAGGGGCTGCTGGGCCTGATTCCACAAAGCAAGAGGACTTAAACAGCAGATGTTAGACTGCCAGATGCATTTCTCTCTTAATACACTAGAGACCCACCATAAATGCCGAGAACAGGGTGTGTGTGGGGGGCCGGGGGCACACTGCTTGCCACTGGGCATGTTTGTCATCAGCAAAAGGGTTTAAACTCCAGGTTCTGACCCCCGAGAGCATGTTAGCATGTTCTCTCCCTCTCTCTCTCCTTCTCTCTCTCTCCTCTCTCCCTCCCTCTCTCTCTCCTTCTCTCTCTCTCCTCTCTCCCTCCCTCTCTCTCTCTCTCTCTCTCACACACACACACACACACAGCCAATGTGAGTCTTTGTCTGTCATCCACAAGGCAGACTCATATTTTGGCTTTGATCTCTTAGGAGGTTGGTCAGCTCTGTGTGTGTGTGTGTGTGTCTTTCAGTTCCGGGTCGGAGAAGGAGGAGGGGCAGGGCTGGCTGTGTTGAAGGACTTGCACACTAGCCGGTGTACAGCTGGAGAGGTAGGATGCCGGGCTGCTAGGGGAGATTGTGGTTTTTGCTGGGGATAAGAATTTAGGAGGGAAGTGTGGTTTAAACAAGGCTGCTGTACTGCTCCTGGCTGGGGCTCCTGAGATCTCAGAACAGAGGTCTCAGCCGCTGAGGACTCAAGCTGTGGACAAGGATTCTGGTTTCCCTCAAATTTACATGATGAGCTGCTGGGGCACAAAAACATTTTAAGAAAGTCCTGCAAGGACAAGTGTTGAGTTTTGCAGAAGTCATATCCTTTAACAGCATTATGTGATGGGAAGGAAGGGACCTCCTATCTTTATCCCTGTTTTTACTCATGAGGAAGCAGACGTAAATTCACGAAAGGCTGCAGAGCCACATTTAGCAGAGCTGGGATTGGGAGCCAGGCTCTCTGGTTTCGGAGTCTACGCTTCTAACCGTGGTGCTATATATAACTTCTCTGTACACAGACGGACGGTTGGACTGGACGACGGTGGGCAGTATCCAAGGGACAGGCAGGGAGCCACGCCAAGAGGGACAAGGAAGGGACTGTCTTGAAATGGTCTTTCAGCTGGGGAGTTTGTTAATAATCTAATGGGGGAACCACACACACACATACATACACAGGGAAATGACTGAAAACACTGGCCTAACCATACATGAATTTAATTGCCATTAGAGATAAAGTACTACCCAACCCTGAGAAAGAGCACAGTTGTGGAAAGAACTTTCGTCCCAAGGTGTAGTCAGCCCAGCTGCCTGGAAGAGAGGGCAACTTGCGAGTGAACCAGGGTGAGGAGAAGATGGCTGGTAGACCAGGAGGCCACGGGGTGGGGGAGACTGCTTGTCACAGCACCAGCCTCAGCCTGAGTCTGGCTATTTCTCTTTCCCTCAACATAGCACTTTTTCCCAGCATACCTGCCTTACTTCATTTTTATCTCTCTGTATCTCAGTTGAGAACAAATCTTTCTTTTTCTAGTGTTCTTAAGTTCCTTCTTCCCTTCTATTATTTACCTTGCTAACTGTATTCAACTCTATCAACATACTGTTGTGTGAAAAGCACACCCCAAGTGAAGTTGTGTCAGTGTCAGGGGATACTCAGCATTCTCATCTCCCAGCCCCACAGACGCCTCTGAGAGCCCACCGCAGTGTGGAAGGGAACAGACGCTTCTGACCTCTAGTCTAAGTAGAAGAATTCAGGAGGGGAGTAGGGAGTACAAGGAAATGAGGAGGAGGGACAACAATGGAATTCATTTCAGTGCAACAGATGTTTAATGAGCATTTATTATGTGCCAGTTTCTGGGTGTGTGGTGCTGGGACGTAGAAGACGAGCTGTGAGCTCCTAGTGTGAGAACTGACTGGTAAATGCATAAGGATATGACAGTTTGATACAATTCAATACAAGTGTGGGCAATGGGTTCTGGGAGCACGGAAAATGTTGTTTGTATTTGTGTTTCTGGTAGAAGTGCCAGGGAGAGTTACAGAAGTCATATCCTTTAACAGCATTACGTGATGGGAAGGAATTTACTGGATGAAAGCAAAAACGGGGGCATTCCAGGCAGAGGGGAGAGTTTGAGCAAAGCAAGAGAAGCACATGGCCTACTGGAGACTTGGTGATTGGTCCCCACGTGGCCTTGGATTTCGGGCTTGGGCCAGTCCCATAAGCAACAGGGAGTCATCAAAGGTGTCTAGACAGAAGACCAACTTGGTGGGATGTGTGTTTTTTAAAGAGACACTTCCTAACAGAGGGTGGAGAACGGACAGGCAGACCAGCGAGAGGAGGTTGACAATCTTGGTAGTCATGGGGAGGGGGGCACAGGGACAAATGCAGGGCAGCAGCCGTGGGCACTTTGAAAGTGGGGTGTCCCACACTTGACCCTTCTCTGCAGTGTGGGAAACAGTATCTCCTTCTTCACACCAAATTTCAGCACAATCATATCCCACACAAATCAAATGTCACTTCGTCCACAAAGCCTTTACTGATGCCCCACCTGCAAACAAACTACCTCTCCTCTGTGCTCCCCTGCTTACGTCTGTGCTTTCCCCTCTGGGTTCCCTAGAGTTGTATTACTTTGAGTTGTATTAACTGCTATTAAATTGACCCCTTTTCTTTGCCCTCACATGGGTTGGGAAAGGGTGTGTTCTGGAAGTATGAGGACTTGTTTTGCAATAACGACACGGTACGTGGTAGCTATGTTGCCCTGGGCTTGGTTTCATCATTTCTGGTAATGGACTGGTCAGGCTGCAGCCAGGTGGACAGAGCCCATGCCAGGTAGTCTAAAAGGGGAGGGTGAGGACGCCCAAAGGCTAGCAGTAAGTGGCAGTCAGGCCAAAGCTGGAGGCATAGGGCCACCCAGTGGGAACTAGACCACCAAAGAGACAAAACTACAGGCCACCCAAACCAGGATGGAAGGAATGAAATGTACTGGCTTCACCTCTTCTCTACCCGCTAATCCCCTGACAGAGGCCCCGTTGGCTGAACCTACACAGATGCCAGTTGGAAGGAAGTCTGGGAGGTGTATATTTTGCAGAAGGATGGGGAATGTATCTGAGCCTGTAAACGGGCAAACAACCAACATAGGAAATTCACAAGATGTCTCTAAACCCACTTATTTCACAGGATATCGGTGAGAATCAAATGGAATGATACATGGAAATTACAAACACAGAAATTACGGAAGGCTACCCAAATGCAGCTCCGAACTTAATTATGTTAGTGTATTAGAGTCTTGTCTGGCAGTCAAAGAGAATCCATATTTAACTGTTCAGCCATTACTTCTCTGCCTCCTAGATTTGGAGTAGGGATGGGCTGATGGTGTTTCCCTGGGGTTAGTCCACGGGACATGTTCATCCAGCAGGCTGTCACAGATGTCTGGGTGCACCAGATTGTACCAGGTGATAAGAAATCTTTCTGCAGAAGGTGAAGCTCTAGTCACCTGCTTTTAAATCGTTAGTATCAAAACCAGTTTAATATGCAGGTGGCCACCTGGGCAGGTGGGCATCAGCCTTGGAGAGGGGCCTCTCCAGCCCCTGCCCTTCTTGGCAGTGAGCAGCCCTGATGAACAAAGCCACAGCCAAGTAAAGAGGTTGGATGCTACTCAGGTGATGGAAGAAGAGAGAGGAAAAGACATCTGAGAATTTCCTGAGCAGCAGTGCTTCCCCCAAGCATCACGCTGGGCGCTGTCCTGTCGTTTTGCTCCTGGTGGTGGAGGAGATGCCTGGGGAATAGGGCCGATGCAATTGAACCCTTTAGTCTATTCGGCCCCATTAACCCACATCCACCCAAATGGATGCTCAGCCAATCCCATTAAGACATCCTGTCAGAACCATCCCACGTCATTTGCAGAGTGAAGTGAATATCAATACAACTGTAATGAGAAATTTTCCCAGCTTCACTGACTCTTACTGGAAACCAAGCCAGCGCCTCTGCTGTGGGTATTGACAAAATCTCCATTCCTCCTGGGATCTGGGAAAACCTGAACCTATCTGAGCAGACACCAGGTGTGCTGGTTTAATGGACATGGACACATGGGCAGTGGGCTTGGGAGGGGGCCTCAAGCCCCTGTCCCTTGTTGGCAGTGAGCAGCCCTGATGAATGAGGAGACTCGGTCTCTCGATGCTGAGGCAACAGAAAGAGCATTGCACCAGGAGGCAGGCACTGGCTTCTGGTCTCCAGTTACTAGCCTCTACTCCTACCATCTACTCTAACCCCACTGGATGCTATGTTATCAGTAACACCAAGGTCCTTTCCAGTTCTGCATTCTGTAATCCTGAGAAATGGAGAAGGCCCAGAGAAATCAACCTGCCAGAGAGTGATGCCCCTGACGGTGCAGCCCCTTGAGGCTGGACCTAGGCTGCCAGGCGCTCAAGAAGCAGACAGAGTGGGACGTCTGCTGGCAGTTTCTTGCTGTGGCTCCCTGACCACGTTCCTGGACATCACACCTGCTCCATGGCCATGACAGCCAGCACTGGGAGACCAGAGCTGTGAGTGACAAGGTGTTAATTCCAGGCGTAGGAAGTGTGATGGTTAGGGACGGGCCTCCTCCTTTCCCGTACGCTCCCTTCTGTCTGAAAGGCTGTCAGCAGCTCCTGCTGTTGCCTGACTGCCATGGCCTCGATGCCTTCTTCCCCTACACGGAGGTGTGGAAGAAAGTACGGAGGTGTTTTGGCAGCATCTGGGCTGCTGGTTTGGAATGTGCTACCTGGGGGAAACGACCAAGGACTGCTCAGCTGCTGTTCTGCGCTGGGGTCCAGCCTTCTCTTCTCAGCTGCCCAGGAAGACAGCTCAGCCCAATCAGGGTTCCGGATATTTGAATGGAAGGGGGAATGCGTGTGCATTTGTGCGTGTGTGCTTGCATGCGCACACAGTTGCAGGGAGAAGAGGAACTGAGTCAGTGAAGCTGAGGTCTTTGAAGTCACGTGAAGCTGGATTTGCATGGGAGGTTTTCTGGGCTTTTCAGAACTCCCAGTAGCTGCTATTCCTCCACCCTGCCTCCCTCCTATGCCAAAGCTCACACAGTAAAGGGGGCTGCAGGTCTCAACTGGTTGCCAAAGCTCTCCTGGAGCCAGGTGGCCAGGAACAAGTTCTGCGGGGACTGCTGCTACCTGGCTGCACCATGTGTTAACCCACTGACGGCCGGGTTGGCTCGCATGACATAGGTGGTGAAGCGGGTATTAACTTTCTTTCCCCTCCTTCCTCCCTGTGCATCCTGCCGGAAGCTGAACACTTGGCTGAAGAGAGGGTCTGGACAGATAATGTGTATTGCAAAGTATAGAACACTCTACAGTTTTTAAAAGCCTTTTCCTTCTCTATGTCTCTTGTGAAGTCAAAAAGATGGAGTTATTATTCCCATTTTATGGATGAGGAAACCCAGGCCCACTAAGAAACTAGTAACACCCAGTTCAATCTCAGTCTTCCACTCCACCCCAGAATCTCTGTCTCCTGCAAGACAGGACAATGGCTTCCAGAACGATCCCAAGGATGCTGATATTGGAGCATCACCCCTCCCCTTCCCCCCTGTGAAATCTGGAGAAAAACGGGAGTGGGAGTAGGAGGGTCATGTGCCTTGTATGACATCTGCCTTGACATGGTGACACGTGATGGCCACACGGTGGAGGTGAGAGCAGCGGCAGAGTTCTACAATTCTTATTACTTGGGAGAGCACAGTGGTCCCTCTGTATCCGCAGATGCAATATCCATTTCATATAAGGGACTTGAGCATTGGTGGATCTTGATATCCGTGAGGGTCTTGGGACCGATTCCCCACGGATACCAAGGGATGACCGTCCGTGGCCCCTCTCCTTTCAGAAGCAAATATAAGACTCGAGCTGACTTTGTGTGAACTGGTCGTAGACTCCAGGTCCTCCCCAGATCGGGTGTCCCTGGTTTGCTCTTCTCCGCATAAGAAATAGTGACATATACTTCGTTGAAGTACGTGCCTTACATGTATTTGTCCCTCACCATAAGCCTTGAGTTGGTGTAGATTTATCCTCCTTTTACGGTTGAGGAGACACAGGGACAGTGGGGAGACGTGTTGCCCCACTGCGTGCCCCTGAAGCTGGTGGAGCCAGGATGCCAGTCCGGGCTGCGCGGCCGCAGGGCGCATGCTCCGAGCCCTCCAGGCCCCGCCTCTGTCCTGCGCATGCGCACGTTCGCTGCTCTTCCACAGCTACTCCCTTATGTGTTTTTCTGCGCGTAGGCACAGACAGTGTGCGTGTCACGTTCGTGTTTCCACGCCCAGCGCCCAGCATGGAGCTCCTCCTCGCCCCTCCTTGCAAGCACCTGTGCACAACCCCAGCACACACACCTAGGGCCCCTCCGACAAGGCAGACGGACTCACCCGACTTGCCTCCAGGCGCAGAGAGGCTCTAACCGCGTGTTTCCTGGATCCCAAAGCCTCTTTCTCTTCTGCCCCCAGGCCACGTTGCTAAATTTATCCTGAGATGATCCCATTTACCCTCTAGAGCTAAAATGCCTCTTGACTGTTCTGCGCCAAGATTAGAAGTCCGTCAATAATTATTTCATCGGCTAAAAGCCAATTGATCAAGCCCACTCTCCTCCCTGCAGACTGAGGAGGCCCTCAGTCTGTTTGAAGCTCTGTCTGAAAGGCACGAGGCGGCTGCTCTGAGTCGAGGCTGCCCGGTGCTCTCTGCACTGATGGAGTTCACAGAGTGGATCACGGATGCGTTTAGCCTGGACTCAGCAGATCCTGGGGTAGAGGTCAGGTGGACAGTTTCCTCCGAGGCTTTTTAAAGCAGACCCAGGCTGCTGCAGCAACGACCATCCTGTACCCCCTGCAGGGCCACACTGCATGGGGTGGGAGTCTACCTGGGCCATGAGGAAGTCCCTCTCAACTTGGCCGTCCTGAACGACTCACAGGAGCAAAGTCAAACTAAAAATGGTCCCTGAGAAAAGGACCAGAAATGCCATCAACTGTGCAGGCCTCTGAAACAAAGGTTTTTTTCTGTCTTTGGGGAAGTTAAGGAATGAGAGCAGACACTTGGGTGGGAGAAAAATGCATAAAGAAGCAGAGAAAAAGTATTCCTATCCAAAAAGCTTTAGCAGAAATTAAAAAAAAAAAAAAAAAAAAGGCGAGAGACAGGGAGAAAGGCATGTAAATGTTTCAGTAGATATTTTTATTACCTTAGAATAATTTTTTTTAACTTTGTTTTCCTTTGTGATCCCGAGTTTCTCACCTCCACTGAGTTTCTGGCTACCTCTGAGCTGAATAATGCAGTAGCCAGCCCAGCAGAGCCAACCCATTGCTGGGCAGGAGCCTCCCAATACACAGGGAAGGAATTTTTCATTTCATACATCATTTAAAGCCTGCTGCAGTGATTTACCAATGTCAGGCCATCTTTGGAGCACAAAAATAGAAGAAAGAGAAATATGCATGCTTCGGTTGTGTATCTGGATTGGGATCCTAGGAGAGCGATTGGGGGAGGGTGGTAGACTGGGATTTCTCTCTTGTCTAAACACTATGGAGAAGCCAAAGATTGCCCAGCATTTAGGAAGAAACAGAATGAGAGGGAAGTAGTTTGTGTCTTGAAGGGAGACTCTGCTTCCCTTTCTACCTGACCTGGCTAGGCAGGGTGGGCCTCCCTCCCCACAACCTGTGTTCTCCTCGTTCCCAGGTTCTTGCACTTAGGACCATCCTCGACCTCCATAGGAATCACTGTCTTGAAACTCCACCACGATCACGCCATTCCCCCAAGCAAATCGAATCACTCCTCTCTAGGCATGCCAGCTTTCAGGACCGGCACGCCTGACTGCCTTCCCATTTACCCCCTTGGGGCCAGGTGCCCCGAGATGCCTGCACACTGCACACCTTTGCCATCAACTTCTCGTCCAGCTGTTCTCCTGGCCTGGAAGACTCTCTCCCTTCCCTCCCATTTCTAAACTCTCTCAAGGGCCAATCTAACACCCACTTCATCCATGCCTCTTTCCATGACTAAGCCTTTCTGCTTATTCAATTCCCCAAACTTCCACAGCACTTTGAGTCAGCAGTGACTCGAATTAGAGAATAGATAAGACCGGTGTTAGATAATAATACTAATATATTTCACTGAGTGCTTTTCGGGCACCACATGGTTTCCACGCAACACCTCTTTCCACTCCCACAAACCTCATCGGGATATGCTGTTAATATTTCCAGGTGACAAAAATGGAGGCTTAGCCTCTGTGAGGTAATTATTTAAATTTACATTCCGTTAGGAGGTAAGTAAGTTGGCCAGAATCTAAACCCAGACTTTCTGCCTTCTTGTTTTTTTTTTTTTTTTTTTTTTGATGAGCCTTTAATCACTCCCTTTACTGACTCTCAGTCCAGTATTACTTCTGAGGTAATTGATTTTGGGGTTTTAGTTTAGTTCCGCAATAAAACTGTGGATTCCCTAAGGAGGCCTCTCATGCCTGATATACCTGTATCCCCTACGGTACCTAACCTCAGAGCCAGATAAGAAAGAGGCATTCAATATAAACTTGATCATTTATTGATTGGCCAGAGAGCTTCCAGATTTGGAAACTTCTCTCTTTTCTCATTATGGAAAAGTGCTCAAGGTAGACCGTGGGGGCACAGGTAGGAGGGCATAGCCAGTTCTCTTTAGGGAAGTTTGATGTTGGACCAGTTCAAGGTAATCAAGCAGATGTCTATTAAACACATACTATGACATGCTAGGCATGTGGGGGACAGGAGGGAATCGAAAACCTTCCTGCCACAAAGGAGGCAAAGCTGAGCCTGAAAAGAGGCAACCAGAGAGCTAAGCCAGGCAGCCTTTGGTTCTTGCTTGGTTGTGTGGTACACGGTGGGAAAGGGGGATTAAAGGATCAATGTAGGTCCTCACTGTGGCTGGAGGGAGCTTCAGGAGAAAGGGGGCCAGTGGGGTTTGAGGATGGGCAATGTGCCCCTAGGTGGAGCGAGGGGGAGAGGCACATTTGTGAGAAAGATTGCCCCTGATTCCTCACCTTCACTCTTTAGTGGTCTCTGGAGCGTCGGGTTGGGGTTTGCTTAGACTTTTTCATGATGCTAAGCTATGGTGCTGGCTCAGCCTTGCTTACGGGCTGGTCACGGGGTAAAATGTGACCAAGTCTGGGAGTGCAGTGCAGAAGTGGAGGTCTTATATACATGTAGCATCTGGTCATTACTTATTATCGTCTGTGACGAGGCTGGTGCCCTGCTCTAGCTTCTCAGCAGCATTCAACTCTACACGCAGAGGCTGTCTGTGGTGGAACCCTCGGCCTGAGGGAGTGTTTTCAGGAAGAAGCAGTTCTCAAGCAATGGCAGATGGGAGCAGGGGGTCAAATGCCCTGCTTCCTTGCTCCTTGGCTCGGCTGGTTCGGAGGCCTGGTCTGGGCAGCCTGAGCTCTGGCTGCCCCACGGTGACTTCTGCATGATGAACTGTTTGTTGGCTGCCTTCCCTTCTCTGGCTTCCTCCCCTTCTCCTACAGTGTTTCTAGGGATCACGTCCCAAATGAACTGCTTGCTCTCGAATTGGAGCGTCTACTTCCGGGAGAACCCAAAGTAGGGCAGTGGGGTCTTTATTAGTTGTAGAGATAGGCACATTTGCTAATAGATCAATTCCCCCAGTTGTCCAGATGGATTCTGCTCAAGTGTCATAAATCAGGTCAACCTTCAGCTCTGAGTGTCGTACATGTTCACAGGAGGCTGACAGCGTCGCTCTCATGGTGTGCTCATCCGGGTGTTTGATTTATCAGCCCCCGACCTTACCCCACTCGAAACTAGGATTGTAAAGTCCTTAAAGCAGGGGCTGTGCCACGTTGAGTCTTTACTGTAAATCCCGCTCATAGAGTGGGTGCTCCATGAATGGTCTTTAAATTGGATTGTGTTAACAGAAAAAAATACCCCTCTGTCCAAAAGCAACCTAATCCCTCTGCCTTTCTCTGGCTTCTAAAGTGATAAAAGTTCAGTTCCCGAAGCCACAGTGTTCACAAGTGCCTTGTAATCAGTCCATTATTTTATTCATCCTGTTGTACCAACCCTGAGTGGCCTTTCAAATGGCATCACCGGGACCCTTTCCTCAATCAGCTTCAAATGTTCCTAAACAGTGCTACCTCCAGTAAAGCTCACCTGGTCCCCGTGTAGACGAACACCTACTCTGAAACTGGGGCCTGAGAACACCGTGATTAATGAGCAGGGGTGAGTGCTGGCGAGTGTGTGGCCCAGGCGATCCCTGTCCTGGGGCAGGGCTCTTCTCAGTCCAAGGCCAAGGCCGCGCCCACTCTGGCCCCGCCTCATACCCTGCCAGGGCTGCAGAGTGCATCTTCCTCCTTTCCTCAGCAGCATGGCCCACTCTGCACGCCCTCCTTGAGATGCCAGGACTGCCTGTGCCGTATGCTCGACAGTCGATCCATTAGATGGCTGACTACTGCTTAGGATATAATTATCAAAGGTGACAATGGAACCAGCCTGGCTTCCGGGGGGCCGAGGCCGGCTGGAGGTCCCATCCAGCCAAGTGGATCATCGCTCAGACATGGCTCACCACTGCTGGGTCAGAGCTAAAGCGCTAAAGCAGAACTGGAGCCCTCCCCCTGAGGCTTCCGTCCCTGCCCCTAAAGATGCAAGTCCCCGAGAAGGCGGGTCCCCATCACCAAAAATCCAGTACCACCTTGTGAGAGGCAAACATCTCACTAGAACGCAGCTTCCTGGTCTGGCCCATGCCAACCCCTCCAACTGTAGGTCCTCCTGGCTTCACCACACCCTCATCATGCCAGGCTTGGCAGGCCCCTAACTGGACAAACAGTTGCTCCCTCAACCTCTCTTCAAATTCCACTCATTGCAAAGGCAGCAGCGATAATGTGAGCATGAACTCCAGAAGGCCTGGGGCGCACCCACCTCCTGCATCTGCCGGGAAGGAGAGCGGAGAGCACGGGAGAAGGGGTGCACCGTGCATGGTCTGTGCTCAGTGGAGGCCTTGGGACTCTGTACAGAGAACAAAGGAGGGCTTGGAGCAGGGTGTTGCATGGGCCACAGGATATATACGCTGATAGCTGGGATGTGAGTTTTCTGCACTGGGCAATGGGATTTTTTTCTTGCCTCACAGAAGGATTGGACCCAAACTATTCTACTTGAGCACAGAGGCACGGAGCACATTTCTCCAGACAAGCAGGTCTGCCGTCAACCTGGAAGCTGGCCTGGCCTGGGGTCTGGAGCTAGGAGCAGACATCAAGAGCATATGTGGAGCCTCCTTTGGTAAAGCCAACAGAGATGATGCCTAAAGCAGTCCAAATAGACTCTTCAGAAGAAATCTCCATCCCTCAAACAGCTGTGCCCTGCCGGCCAGGGTCTGCTGAGCACACGGCCTTCTGCTCTGACGCCCAGACTATGGTTGTGTGTCCTTGGGAAGGAAGAGGAATCACAAACAAGTGCTTCCCTCCACCGTTGATAAAGGACCTCTAGGTCTGAGTGGGAGGGGAATGTGCAGAGCCACCTTTGAGCTCAAAGGCAATCAGGGGGAGATTCATGGCATGAATGATAGGCAAGCTGGTCTGTATAGAGCATTCCATGCTGCATTATGTTGTGTGACTTCGGGTAAGTCACCTACCCTCTCTGCACTTTCAACAATGCCGGTTACAGATACACCTCACAGGGATCAGCAGACCATGAAAAAGAAGGGGATAAAACCTTTTATGCAAGAGAATGATGAGGCTTCTGAATAAAGCTGTTGTCATTGTCCTGGCCTCTCGTCAGGAGAGCTGGGTTACCCTGTAGACCCGCTATGAGAGAATCTAGACGTAGGGGAAAAGGGCCTTTTTGTCATTTGCACCAGCCTCTTCCTGGAAGCAGAAATCGCTTCTGCAGGATTTGCTTGAGCACGTCCATGACAACGAGCTTGTGTCCCTCAGATCAGCGGTGTGTGGGGGGAGCTCTCAGAGGATACGGAAAGCAGGTCAATGTAAAAAGGAAGGAAAACCCAAGCCCAGCAGAGACAGACAGCCTGGTGTACATGGGCCCGAAACCATCTCAGCCCTCATTCAGCACGTTTCATGAAGGGCCCATGCAGGATGCTGGGGACACAGGTCAACAGAACATCCATCCCTGTGCCTGCTCTCACAGAGCTCGCACCGCGAGGACGCCCTGCCATCAGAAGCAGAAGAGAAGGCATGGTCCATCCAATTCAGGATAACCCCCAACCTGGTCAGGCTGCCCGGGACAGACCACAGTGCCCCCCACTTTGCACTGAATGCAGAGAGTGGCTACAGCAAAGACGCAGCGGCCCCTCGAAGGGACCACGGTCTGTGTTACCTTTGAAACAGTTCTACGGAGCCTCTAGCTTTCCTTTCTCTGTCTCCAGTCCAGCCCAGCCCTGCTTTCATCTTCTCTGTGAATGGGGACACTTTCCTGCTCCGTGTGGCCACACAGTGTTGTATAGACATGAGAAAGGAACAAGATACTGATCAACCCTCTGCGTTCTTGGTGTGCCATAGAGCGCCCCAAGGATAGCTGTGGTCTTTTGAAAGGCAGCCCAACTCCAAGAGCAGGCCTGGAAGGCATCCAGGGCATGGCCAGTGTTCACCTCTGAAGCTGAGTTATTAGGCAGCTGTAGATGAGCTACTTTTCTGGCCACCAGTCCTGAAAGCCACTGGCCATGTGTCATCACCTGGATGGAAAATTAAAGCAGCCTGCTCCATCAATGGTTACACATTCCAGTGTGTAAATGAACAAATACCTCCAGAATCCACAACAGATACACCTTTGTTCAGCCAAAGAACTTTGATAGAAATTGTAGCTTTTTTGGAGGGCTCTGTCAAAAGTGTAATATATCATGGAATAGCGGATACAAGTTCAAAAGTACATATAATAATATAATTAAGATAGCTTGACAAGAATGTATTTTAAAAGTATAAAATACCTGCAGGTATAATAGCTTCATAAAGTCTGTCAGATTTACTTCTGCTGTGAAGAACTTTAAAATGTTTTACTTTAATGGGATGCAAATGAAGTCTGAGGTATGCATATAACACAGTCCTTAAAAAATAGGTAGAGGGAAAGGAATAAAAGTCAGATTCAGGCCAAACAAGACATTTAACTTTGCAGGTGACTGGATAATAGATCAAGCAAACAGACTGGGGAGCAGTGCTGGGCTGTTTGGAGAAAACACCAATTTCACATTTCACTCCCTTGTTGGCTATGGGAAAGTAAGTGCTTTTATTCAAAATTAATGATTCCCTCTGTACATTTTTCTTCTGGCTCAAAAGGTTCAAGCATAATCCTTGTTTAAAGAAAAAGCAATTTTTATACAATTACTGGCCTGTGGAAAATTATTTTTCAACGCATTAAAAGCTAAGAGATGGGCTTCCCTGGTGGCTCAGTGGTTGAGAGTCTGCCTGCCGAGGCAGGGGACGTGGGTTCGTGCCCCGGTCCAGGAAGATCCCACATGCTGCGGAGCGGCTGGGCCCGTGAGCCATGGCTGCTGAGCCTGCACGTAAGGAGCCTGTGCTCCGCAGGGGGAGAGGCCACAGCGGTGAGATACCCGCGTACCGCAAAAAAAAAAAAAAAAAAAAAAAAGCTAAGGAGAGGAGTGACTCACAGCTGGAACAAAGGCCTTTGGGACACCTCCAAGTACTCAAGGACCAGCGACCTCCCGGACAGGAGGAATCCAGGCATCTGTCTGGCCTGACTCCACTACCTGTGCGCTGGACAGATGCTTTTTCAAGCAAAGAAACAGTAACTCTTTACCTAGTATTAAAGGATGCCAAGATTGGAAATTAGAAGGTTAATCCAATCAGCAAGGCCATAGATTAGGACACCAAGATCACCTTTCATTCTCTCTGCTCCCAAAAAATTCCCCTAAGGAATCCCATCTCTCCAGCCTGGGGGTCTGCACCATCAAGATTAACCCAATAATGTCCACAGCTTCGCATCCCGCTGTGCTGTGTGTACTTCAGGTACCAAGGTAATACAAGGTACCCGCCCAGCTGTTACTCAAATGCAACCCTCTGGCCTTGGTTTCATTCTCGTTTTCTTATTCCCAGCTGGCATAAAACAGATAGGAGTCAGAGATGAAGTAGCTACAGGGTCTTCAGGAACTCTCCTAACCTCTGGGGACCTAGGTCATGGTTTACAGTGGGGTCAAAGTCCTTTCCTTTGCAACCCAACAGAAAATCCTGTATCTCAGATCTCCAACCGTGCTTGCAAACAAGACTAGGTACTTGCCAAAGCAAAAAAAAAAAAAAAAAAAAAAGTTAAAAAAAAGGAGTGGAGGAAGGCGTTCAATAAACGGCATCTCTTATCCAAGGTAAAAATTACATGCTCGAATCGTGAAGTGGCGTAGTTTAAGAATCAACACTCGCGGTGCTTCTGCCGCTGAAGACTGCATCTGAATTTTCAAAGTAAATGTACTATTCACCATGATCTTGCTCATTTGCATTCTGCTCCATTTGGGTTCTGAAACTCGCCTAGACACTTTATTTTCAGGGTAGGTCTGCGTGATGGCAAACAAACAGTTTGGGGAGGAATTAGCCATATGGGACCGGGCCTTATTGCCTTAATGTGGGAATTGGGTCAACCCTACAAAATGTTTGCTCAAATACTTTTCCACAGGCACGTTCTCTCTTTGAGAGGGGACGTTTTCAGAATTCAGCCTCCCGCTTGGCTCTGCTTGGACGCATAGCTGTGAACTTCCAGCCCCCAGAGCCTCATGAAATATTAAAGGCTCAGCAACCTCAGAGAACACCCAGTCCAGCCTCCTCATTTTGTAGCAGAGACATGAATGTCCAGAGAGGTCAAGTGACCTGGGAAGGTCACACAGCTAATGGGCCAGTCTACATCATGCTCTCCTGTTATGTGATTGACCCTGACCTGGTAGAGGTCTGTGTCTGCTCCTCTTGCTTCCTGCATATTCTAGGAATACTCATTGGCCTCTAAGGGACCCCATCTCAATTTCTGGCCCCATTCTATATTTTCCCAGCCCTCTGTGAATTCAGAGTTTTTGAATTTACATCAACCAGTCAACCACTCTATTCTTCTGCGCACCTCCAGTTGTGACGCTGAACATCCTCTCTCGGCTCCTCAGAATCAGAGGCAAAGTGACAAAAACGCAGATGAGACCCCCAGAAATCACTATTCTCCCTAGCAACTAACGGGAGATACAATATTGGGAATAGCACTGCCAGGGGTGTCACAAGTGAAGGATAACAATACATGAAACAGACCTTTTAAGGGCAACCCATTATTTTTGTAATTTGTTTAAACAAAACCAAGTGACTCTTTAAATTCTAATTCACATCTTGGAAATCCAATGCCGCTATCTCTTGTTTCTCTCTCTGGAGCTGTGGCAATAATTTTAATGGCAGTAGAAGGCATTAGACAGTAGAGGTAAGCAAGGCACAGGGTTCTGGCTTTTATCAGATAATTAAGATGCTACCAAAGTCAAACCTCTATCAACATCAGACTAAAAATAAGCTTCTTCCATCCAAGGGCCTCTACAGAGCATTCAAAGTGACAGTGCTCTGGATAAGGGTTCACTTTTAAAACTGGTTCATTGTTTTTCAGCTTTTATTGGCAATCCATTCTCATTATGCCCTATGCATTTGTCTTCATATGTACTTCACAATTATAATATCAAAGAGTTTGTATCTACATAACAAAAATGATCTACAGAATAGTACAGGGAAAACAGAGTAACCAGCACCATCATTAATGAGATGGATACTTGGAGAGAAAACATGGCATTTCACGGGAGGACTTGTCCCTATATCATAAGACATTAGAAACAGGCAAAGGCTTGGAGGTGAAACTGAAATTAAATCTCTGATTCCCTGAAAGTGGTGAGCACAGCACAGCCATGCTTGACTTTGGTGATGGGGGGCAGGGTGTGCCAGGCGACCTCGTGTTGGAAATAGTCATTTCAAAGTACATCTTTCTATCTATCCTTCAGAACTTTCTGGGCGTAAATACCACACTGGCTCAATAGACCACTGAGACCAGGCCTGGGTCTTTTCTCTCCAGAATCAGCATTAGTTCTCTCTACTGACCAAGATTTGCTACAGCTGGCCTGCAGAAACGCACCTGCTGGGTGCAGGCTTACTAGAATCAGTTTCCCAGACTAAAGGCATTGATGAGAGAAAAGAAAAATGTGGAGAAGGGGCGTCACTGTGGTGTAAAGCAGCTTGGTGACCATCTGGAGAGTTGAATCTCCTATCACACTCAGGGAAAAATAAGCACATAGCTGGTCAGCTCGTACAGACTACGTTGTGCTGTTCATTATTGCACCCATGGCATCTATCGTAGGGTTTGGCTCGCAGTATACACTCAGTAAATAGTTTTTAATGAATGAAAGAAAAAGAATGACTTTATCATTAAGCCGGACTATTTCATAATTGATAGCGCCTACAGGAGATGACAGAAAGCTTTAAGACAGACTAACCCTGAAATGATGAAAAGAGTTGTATTAATGAGGACCGAGGAAAAGGGAGAACGGACAAGGGAGGGGCGGGAGGCTGCTTGAGTCTGCATAACTATCAACGTTGCTTGTGGCACTTGGCCAAGGCAAGGCTGGGGACGCCTTGCTGGGTGGATAGGAGGCTTGGCAGGTGTTTGAACGGGAAGGGGGAGGCCAAGCAGATGTCCAGCTCTGTTAAGAGACCACGGATTGAGGAATAGCACTGTCTGCTTCTTAGCTGATAGCAAGCAGTGTGGACCCACTGGGGGCAAGAGCGTTCTCTGGAATGGCCACAGCCAAGAGCTGAGCTACACCTGGAACCGGACTCGTATATGAAAACTGGGTTGCGTGTATACAAGTACAGTCAGCCCTCCGTATCTGCGGGGTCTGCATCCATAGATTCAACAAATGTGGATTGAAAATGCTAAAAAAAATTTCTAGAAAGTCCCATAAAGCAAAAATTGAATTTGATGTTACAAGTAATCTGAAGATGATTTAAAGTGTATTGGAGGATGTGTGTGGATTATACGCAAATACTATACCATTTTATGTAAGGGACTTGAGCATCTGTGAAGTTTGGTATCTGTGGGGGGCGGTTTCTGGAACCAATGCCCTGTGGACACCAATGCATGACTGTATTTTCCAAATCTTCCTGTGGATTCTGTACATTCAAACCAAATGCAAGTCTGAATGGAAAGGGTTTGGTCGGTAAGGGGGCAGGGGAAGTAAATTATTTGACCTATAACACCCAAGCAGTTTACAGTTAAGATCTGTGATCCTGCAGTGGAAAGTATCTGTTCCTTTACTCATCTCTCTCCTCAATTTCCCAGACACACCTAATGCACACGGGTCTACCCCAGAAAAGTGAAGTAAATTACATTGGGAGCTAAAATAATTTCAGCATCAATTGATTTAGATGAAAGCATTTTTGACTTGCGTTATTTAGAAAATCATTCCAATTTATCAACTTTATTTGTCTAGCATAACTTGTGAATGTGCCAGTATAACTTTGAACAGTGGTTGAATTGTTGCTACAATATCTCTGGGCTCAAGATGGCGTACAAAAACACAGGAGTGACGGAAACTACATAACATAAAGGAAGTGGCATACAGCAGTATGTGATAACGGCAATCTTGAACTCACCATTTACATTTTTTTAATGCATGGGAAGGCAGAATATTAATGTAATAGGTGCTAAACAGTTGCAGTGTCAAGGCTGGATTTCTCCTTAGAGATATAATCCAAGCTTCTCATTTCACAGATGACTCAAAGAGGTGAGATAACTTGCCCAGAGTCTTAGAGCTGAGATTAAAACCTGGATACCCTTGATTTCTAACTCAGTGTTTTTCCACTCCACACAGGACCTTTCATTCACAGGGAGAGAGACACAGGTATGTATGTGGATGAGAGATAGATGGATAGATACATATTCTCTAGGTAGTGTTAGCTTTTAGACACAATTATTCCATCTTCAGATTGAACATCCCGTAGGTACATCAAAAACTCCCCTAAGGACATTTAAACTTTACTGCACAGTTAGAAACTGTGGGGAGTTAAAAGTCCCCTGTAGCTATTAAAATAGTGTGTAACAGGAAGAGTTGAGTTACAGGTGACTAATGGGGTTTCACCACCTCCCACTCCCATTATATACAGCTGCTGTTGCATTTCTTAAGCAAGGTGTCCAGTATTTTTACTCCTGGGGGAGGGAGCAACTGCTGACTGCTTTTTTTTTTTTTCCCCAAAACTGCATTAAAACTTTCTTTTGTAAGAAAAACGAGGGAAAAAATATCAATAAAGTATGAAAGGACATGAAAAATGCATTTTAACCTGTATATATATTTTTCTAACAGTGCAATTTTTAAAAAGCTCTCTGAAAAAAATAAAAGTCAATGTGATTCTCAAGGAAAAATGTAACACAACCCTGAATTCAAGAGCAAAGGGAAAAAAAAAAAACCCCTCTGAGAATAATGAAGATGTGAAGACCTGACCTAGTAATTTGAAGCATGGATGAAAAATGGCATAAGCCTTGGCCACCCTCGGGACTGGCAGGTCAAAGGGTGTGTTAAATGTGATGGGGAACAAATTCTGCTTTTGGATTGTTCAGCATATAACCATATTAAAGCTTTTAAGTCTCCCAACTCAGTGAAATTACTCCCAAGGGATGAAGTGTTCCCTCGTGGACCTCACTGCACTTCTTTTTTCTCCCTCAAAGAGTAAAATAGCACAGCAAAGAATGAAGACATCCTTTACAGGGCTCAGGTGAAAAGTAAAGTGGAAAAAGAGTGCGGGTTAAATACAATATTGAAGATGATCTCTCCTAAACAGTGTATCTTTCTTTCTTGCAGCTAAGCAATCTTTGTCAATTACAGGGCATTACTCCACAGGCCAACTGGCAATTACAATGGCATCTTTCTTCTCATCAGTGACAGCAAAAGGAGGAAATATCCTGAGTCTGGCTAAATGTAAAGTGGGAGAGTGGAGCTCATTTCAGAGGTAATGTAGAGGGAACCTATAACCAGGATGCAGATGCTCTATGCAGCTGTCATGCAAAGAAACCCCTGCTCTAAGAGCTGACGTGTTTATTTAGATTGGTGCTAAAGCCGAGTTAATGCCAATTTCCAGAGAGGATTAATATACACTGATGTGGAATTATTGAACCATTATACACATCTGGAAACGCGTGTTTTAACTGTTTCTTTTTTGTGGCTGCCAGCTGCACTGGGGAAGCAGCTGATAAAGTTGCCATTGCTTTTTAGGCCCAGATGAATCGATGTCATGCTACTGGGATAACTATAGGCCCTTCTGGTCAAGACCACGGCCCTCACCCACTTCTGACCCTTTCACTGCTCCTCTTTATCTGGGTCCGAATGTCAGCTTCCCACCTTCGTTTTCAAGATCAGCCTGCAACCTCTACCATGTCTCCCTGCTTCTCTCACTGCTAAACCACGTTCCATGCAGGCATAAGTTATCCCAAAAGAGTGGAGAAATAGCCAGAGAATCAAAAGCCTTTGGATTTCACTTAGATTTTTGTGGTTCATTCATTTAACGTCTGTACAGTACCGAGTGGGTCACCCAACAGAATAATCCTTTGGCAAAGAGACCACTTGGATTCATGGTAAAGACCATTTCAAGGCCACAATTGGTCTCATGACCCAGAAGTTTGTATCTCCAGAGACCTGCAACACCACGTCTCTTACTGAGTGACTGGCCCATCTCAGGATAGACCACTGCCCCACGCTCCATCTCAGCTATTCAAGGAGGAAGCTGTGGTATTTACTGGGAAGAGTTGTGCCCAAGGAGACCCCTCGAGTAGGAAAGGTCCAAGCTATTGTGAAAATCATCTGGACCACCCTCTCCTCTCTGTCCCTTCTCCGTGCCTACCCTTTCTCAGACGGAGGCTAATCCAGATGTGCAAAGCATCCTAGGAAAGCTTTACCTCTCTGATCTGGGCTGTAGCTGTAAGGAATTGCTCCTCAGTAATTACAAAGTACATGACAATCAAAGTGCCGGAGCGATATCAGCCATAAAAGCAATTTATGTTTTGAGATTCTGTTGGTGGGGGCTTTCAACAACTATTTGTTTCAACCCATCCACCCCTACCTTTTGCTCCCTAGATATCCAGCTGTTCCGAGAGATCCCACTGAGGGAATATCAGTCAAACAGTCCCTTTGTCTCGGTTCCCAAGTACCCTGCAATCATTTGTGCTTTCCTCCAGAATATACCTCTTTCAGCGCTACATCAGAAGAGCTCTTGAAAAGCTAACAAGAACCAACATTTTAGATTCTACTGCTCGGCGCTTCAGCTCAAGTTACTTTATTGTAAAATTAGATGTCATTGTGAAAAGCAGGGATATAAATATAAGAGCAAAAGGCCGTTTTCTTAACGTGGAAACCAGGGTAACAATATCCTATTTTTCCTTGTCGTCAAAAAGTTCTTTTTTTTTTTTTTTTTTTTTTTTTTTTTTTTTTTTTTTTTTTTTTTTTTTTTTTTTTTTTTGATAGCCCAGCCAGCATAATGCACTGCATATTTACACTTGGCATTAAATAACTATTATGCAAAAGTACTCCACAGTAATATCTACGTATATTTATGGAAAGCTAAATTATATTGCCAAGTTTATTTTAGACCAAGGAAGCCCCTGGGAAGGGATCTTGTGTATTTTAAAGAGTAAATGTAAACTATTAAATAGAGAGAGCCTTTGTGGAATGTAACACATTCTACCTAGGTAAATCACAGAGCAATTACACAGTAAACTTTTCTTTGATGAAGCACTGAAGTGATGACACATAATTACTTTTCCAATGTGCACCGTGTGTTTATAAAAATGTTAATGCAAGCATAATAACAGGCTGTATGTTTGCGCCGAGAATGTCAGAGCCATCCAACTGTCAATCACATCTGAAAATAAAATCGCAAATAAGCAGGCAGCTGGATAACAGAAGTGACAGCCAATACTCACTCAGCTGACAAGTACTTTGCTCCCTCCACCAATCACAGTGTCAGTGTAATGTACTTAATGGGAGTGTATCTTTGATTAGCCGGAATGGGACCAAGTGGCATAAATGGGCTGAACTTTGTGTGCGGCCGCCTCTCCCTTCTCCTCGTGCTCTGCTAATGGGGCCTCTCTCAGGTGCCAGCTGATCCCATTTCCCTTCTCCGAGCTCCTCCAGAGCCGTGCCCTTGTCAAAGATTGCAGAGCCCATGAACAGGCTGGCATGACGAACACTCAGTTCAGACTGGGCCAAGGAGCTTGGTTCAGAACGAACCCTACTACGCTTCCCTCGGTCACGGTCACTGAGACAGAAGGTCCTAGGCTAAGACCTGTCTCAGCAATTGGCTGAGCTGTTTTTGCTTAAATCTCTTAATGCAACTTTAAAAAAAAAGGGGTGCCTGGTTTTCAAAAAAACGAGTGTCAAAACGTCTGGGGAAAAACGTATTTATTACTTTGAACTAAAAGTAGGATGTGCTAAGCAGCGTTTGGAGAATAGAAGATCCACTCGGGAGCTTTCCTGGGCTGCGAGAGTGGGCGGGGTCCAGTCCTAAATCGGCCCCTGATAAGGTCATTTTCCGTATCATTTCTTTGTACTCTGGAACATCTGGGAAATGAGCACTTTAGTTCTGGAAACTTTCTGCTCACCCTGATTCATGTCCTCTTGACATTCTCTGAGAACACTTTTCACTGAAGGATCCTTTCAAATGTATCTAAAAATTGCCAGCCACTTGTTAAAGTAGGAGCAGGTGCATACCTCACCTTCTTCCTGAGATCAGGAACTGCAGACCTCCTGTTCAGTACAGGGCATTTTAGAATTTCATCCTGCTAAGGCACTGTAGGGTGGGCTGGTGGGCGTAAATCTAACCCCATAGTTACAGCGTTCACTTCCCTGGTTGACTGAACTCAGAGCACAAATCATACCTGTGTATTTGCATTTTGCTGCTATAAAACACTTGGCTGGGTTGTCCACCCTGCCCTTTTTGTGTGTGAGATTGTAACCAGCGGAAGTGCTCTGGTTCTCAGCACAAAGAGAAACTGGGAAGGGAGGCATCCCAGCAGAAAGCAGAATGCAGGCAGAAACTGTGTCCCTAAACCCTCTGCTCGTCGGCAATATTATTTCCTTTATTTTTCATGCTTTGTGGTGATGCCAACAAATGATGCAATGGCAAGAGCCATCCTGGACATTCTTGGCTGTCTGAAGTGCAGTGAAGAGCTGATTTTGCTCCCCTTCTGTGACTCCCTGACTGGTGGAAAATTTGCTATCACATGCTTGGACTGACTAATGGATGCATTTTGAGTGGCAGCTTTCCAGTTCTACAGAAACTTTAAAAGTCACCCAAACAAAGAAACTTTTGGAGTTCCTAGGTTCAGGGTCCATGGATGCAAAGCCCCTCACCTCCCTGGATATGATCTGTTGGACATTTGATGACTGTGCAGGAGAGACAAGAGGTGAGAGTTTAGATAGACCTCAAAGGTCTGCCCGCTGAGCCCAGCTGCTAACACCCCAACTCAGCATATATGCATGCTCCCCATTAGAGCAAATATCCTTATAAGTAATAAACGTCCTCCTGTTTAAGTGAAAGTCCTCAGGGTTTGTTACTTTACTTTTTTCTCTTCCAAACAGGGACTGAATCAGGAGCCTAACATCTTGGCAGTTGAGGAGACAGGAGAATCATCACGTGTTGTAGAGAGTCACGGAGAAGCCAGTAATCATTAGGAGGAAAGCAGGGCAATGTGCAACGGCAAAGCAGGTCACCAGGGTGGTGAGAGATATCTCCAAACAACACAGCATTTACAGCCCTTCACAACCCGTTCCCACCCGTTGCTTCTACTCTTGCTTCCTGTCACCTTCCTCCCTGCATCCTGTCCACCTACTTTCTATACACACACCACTTCGGACTGGTTCATAAGTGCACGGTCACCACCACAATTTCCATAACGCTGCTCATGCTGGCACCTTGGAATGTCCTTTACTCGTTTTTCCACCTGGAAAATACCCAACACTCTCTTCAAGTTACATGATGCGTACTTTTTCTGCAGTGAAGAATTCACTGCTCTCTCCTTAGCATGCTCATACACCTCTGTTTTAGCATTCACATCCTTACATAGAGTTTTCTTTTTCCCCACATCACAATATAAAAATCTCATGGGCAAGCATTAGGTTTGGAATTCCAAAGCTGAACACAGGTTGGCTTATGGATTCATAAAGGATGTTCCAAAATGCTTGTTGGTTTGAATTTGTGATCCAGTATTAGAAAGCATGTTGTGTAGAAGAAGGGCCATTACATATTTATTCAGAGTCAGAACTGGAACTGAGAGGGGAAGATGGACGCTTTGAATCGGTACAAAGACCTTTCTGATCATTAGAGCAGCTTCAGCAGAGGTCTCTTGAAGTCATAAGCTCCTTATCTCTGCAAATATAAAACTGGAGGAAGTGTGCGCTCCCTGGGAGACGGCACAAATGACTTCAGTGACGCTTATGACACATGTCAACCTTAAGATTCTATGAAGCATTAGGCCCATATAGATGAACAAACAATTGTTCGTGTCTACCAGTTTAAAAAAGTTCTCTAACTGCAGTGAAGAGAAGCCCTAGGATGATTGCTGCCCCTCAGAACTGGACAAAACTCAGGGCAGATTGGAGCGACCTCGTGATGCATTTCTTCATCAGTTTTTTCCCTCAAACTTAGAGGGATTTATTACAAACGGATTTACCTTTCAGTGAATAGAATAAATATTTTTCCAAAGTAAAAAAAAAAAAAGTTCTCTAATACTGCGTGGTTCTCAGCATGCATAAGACTCACTTGTAAAGCTTGTTAAAATCCTGGGCTCCACTACCAGAAACCCTGTTCAGTAATGTGGAGGCGGCCACTGGGAATTTGCATTTTAAACAGTCACTACAGATGATTTTGTTGGAAGTAGCTCTGGACTATCATTGGAGAAACACTGTTTTAGAAGGTGCCAATGAAGAGACCCTAGACCACTTTATTCGACAAATCTCTCTTTATATTGACGTGAAGTCGACCCAAGCTTCAGGTATCTCCCAATACATGAGTGTGAAAAGTTTACAGTTTGGGCTCCAAGTCCAAGCACAGAGAGATGTGTAAGTCTGCAAAGCCAGGCTGTCAGGATGTAGGGAGGATGTGCTTGGAGAGTCTTGAGGAAGGCTGGGCAGGTTGGTAATGGGCACATGCACAAAACTGATACAGGTCACGCATCTCTGCAGCCAAGGACAGCTCAGTGCTCTATGGGGGAGAGTAACAAACGATCGAGCAAGCAAGGGTCATGACCCAGGAAACTAATCAGTTGACCAGCTAGATGACAGATTTTGAGGCCTATCCCTAGAGAAATGAGACAAGGAGATTTGCAAAGGTTGTGGGAGAGCTCAAAAGCAACGATGTCACCTCTCCGCAGAGGCTAATGAAGTGGAAAAGTTCATCTAGAAAAGCACAACAAGCATATTTTAGCACAGAGGTGCAGCGGTCAGTCAATATGAGAAAGACAACCAGGGGTTGCTCGGCAATGGGGTTTCTCCAAATTAAGACAATTGACACAACATGTGCAAAGTTTAACAGCATCCGGGGTTCATAATTCAACCCGACCTTTTGTGAATAGACGTTGGGTGAAGGGGGCAAAAGGTTAAGAGGCTAGGATATTGTTCTTAAATAGAAAACCCTTCCGTGGATTTAGTGTTAATATAGAAGCCCCCACCCCCACCCCTTCAGATTGGGCACTGGTAGGGTATAGGGTTCTTTCAAAGGCTGTTAAAGCTTTGAGTAGGGGAGAGGAATCTGATGCCAAGAGATGACCATGGGTACTGCATTCTTCCGTCCTGGACAACAGTCCCGCCATTTTTGCATTTCAGCAGCGAGAACGATCTCAAAGGCAGAGGTGTGTCAAGTCTGAGAAGATTCACGTTCAAGTAGGTAGACAGTGCGAAACATAAAGAATCTCAGTGTGGTGACATCTTCTGCAACGCCCATGTCGGTCTCATTCATAGCACAGCCTCCCCAGAGAAAGGACGGAGGCATGAAAATGCAGCGTATTCCCCAAATGGATATTCTGAGGACTTTTCAGGCACGTTCTTATCAAATACATTGAATTTCTTAGAAAAGACAGCTTAAGGAGGGATCATCCTAGAATCCCAGCGTCCCTTAGATCTTGTTAAGTTTTGTTTGCATCGTGTGTGAACGCATTAGTCATTAGAACCATCATTGCCAACACCATCATCGTTAGCATCATCATCTCCCGACAGAGAAAAAACCAGAAATACGGAATCTGCCTTATTATTGTCTTGCAGGCAATTCTTTCGCGGTAACTGGGAGTCCTTTCTTTTCTGAATAAGACCGTATCAGTTAGGTGGAGCCCAGAGCAGAGGGCAGCCAGCTGGCTCCGGAGCTCTCTCACGGATGCCTCGGGCTGCTCCATTGTGCTCATTCTAGGGTATCTGGGACTTTGAAAAATAGGTCTCACTTTTCTATTGGGCAACACATATTTTATCTAAAAAATTATGAGGCTCACAGGGTAAGCATGATTTCGCCACTGTCTGAATCCACTGATTACGGGGTATTGAAGCTAATCAGTAAAAATAAGGAATGGGACTAAGAAATAGTTACTTTTCTTCACCTGTCCAAATCTGTTTCTCACCTGAGTTCTGTCTTCTCTCTTCTCTCTCAGCCCTTGCTCTCCTCTCTTCCTGATTCTTACACCCTTTCCTCTTCACTGTCCTTTGACATAGCTTGTCCCCATGCTGTTTCTTCTAGTCCTAATGAAGACGCTAAGTGGTTTCGACCCATTACTAGCATCAAGATGGTGGTGCACGCTAGATGTAGAAGACGCAGAAACGTGGTCTGGGTACAGCCGTGAAACACACAGATGCCAAGCATGGCTCCCTCCCTGATATCAAAGTCCTCACTAATATCCATTCTGAGCAGTCCCTGTCTTCCCCTTCAGAGTCTCTCCTGAGGTCTAGGTGCACGGGTACTTCATGTACCCGCTTCATTTGCGTTGCCTCAGCCCTCGCTTTATCACCTACCGGTGCCAACAAAAGGGTCTTGTTCATCAGAGAAGAAGTGGGGCTCACTTTTCTCACGAAAGATGGACTTTTTTCTTAAACTGAAGGTCTTCTGCCTGAAAGCGCAGCCATATTTCAGCATTACATTCCAAAACAGGTGATGGCTAATTCAGTAATTAGTATGCATATCTAAATCTGTGCAGCCTCTGTTGATCTCTCCATTACAGTTAGTGGGTCCTCTGAAGTCTGCAGTAGTTAATTAGAGCATTATTGAACAGTCGGGCTGGAGAGCCGAGCGCTGCCATCAGTGGACAGCTTGGTCCCATGCACCGAATGCTGGGCTGGGCCTCGACTGGGGAGCACCCGTCTGCAGGGTGACCCAGTGCCAGGAGGGCTTAGATTGTCTTGAATAACTGACAAAGAGGCTGGAGGGAGGCCCCTTTTATGAGCAGAGAATAACGGTCACATTCTTTATTCTGTCCCACCTCTGACAGGAAAATTCACAGTCCAATGGTGATCCGTTTCATAAATGTCTCCTCGGGGGAAAAAAGAAACCTTCAACATTCAAAAAAGAGGATAATGGTTCCAAGTGGGCTCAGGAAAGTCAAAATCTAAGGTTAACACATGAGTTAGAGATCATTCTTCCTGCCCTGCACTGCTTCACCCTGACTAGCCTCCCAGAAGACCTTGGGAAAGGCAGAGTGATGGTGGAGGGGGGGATGTGTAGGGACCCATGCAAGGTGAACAGGACACAAAATTATAGAAGGCAGTATGGAAAAGGTGGCCTCTGAATAATTGAGGTATCGTGTCATCTGAAACAACTGAGTCTGACTTTCCAAAACTCTTGATAATTGCCCGGGTTCAGGTTTGAATGTAGCCCATGAATATTAGAACAAGCATGCACTCATCACTCTAAGACAAAAAGACAAGCGTATTTTTGTTGGTGGAACGGCAGGTGATGCTTTGGGGATTGGAGGCTAAGAAGAAAGGAGCATTACTGATTACGGGCACGGTAGGGAGGACTCTCCTATCTGCCCAAATTTAGCTTCCATGCTGTTATTTTTCCAAATTCTTGAAGTCAAAAGGGTCACCGCTCTTTCCTCAGCAAGGAGTGAGGTATGCTTTTCTGCAACCCATCCATCACCACAGGGAAGGGATGGGAGAGGCGGGGATCTGGGCTGGTCCACTGAGTTGGTTTTCATTTCTCAACCTCTCTTCCCCGCCATCCCTTGACACCCCTAGGGTTCCCCAGACCTGGCCAGGAATGTAAAGGCAGCAGAATGACACACACATTTCAAGAGTTTGAAATGAACTTCATACCTTGGAGATACTGCGGGTTCGGCTCTAGACCCCTGCAATAAAGCGAACGTCACAATAAAACCAGTCACACCAACTTTTTGGTTTCCCAGCGCGTGGAAAAGTTGTGTTTACACTACGCTGTTGTCTACTGAATTGCAAAGCATATGTCTAAAAAATGCACATGCCTTAATTAAAAAATACTTTATTGCTAAAAAACACTAACCGTCAGCTGAGTCTTCAGTGGGTCATAATCTTTTTGCTGGTGGAGGGTTTGAATTATTGTGAGAATTAGCAAAATGTGACACAGAGACACAAAGTGAGCAAGGGATGGTGGGAAAATGGCTCTGATAGAGTTGCTCAACACAGGATAGCCACAAACCATCAATCTGTAAAATATGCAATGTCTGCAAAGTGCAATAGAACAAGGTTTGCCTGTGTTGGAGATGCAATTGGTAGAGTGGAAAGGAGGCTGCATTTGCCAGGACCTAATCCCCACTCAGCCACCGGGTGACCGTATTACGTAGGTCACATTACTTCTCCCCATCACATCTGAAAAGTGGGAATAGGCATAACATTGCCTTCAGTGGAGGTGAGGTCACCCATCTCCCTGGGGATGGCGTGAGTAGAGAGAGTATGGGAAACAACGTTAGAAGGTAGGGAATTGGTTCTTCTCTCTATTCTGTTCAGTGAGGGATCTTGGGCAAATCTTTCATTGACATGGGCATCAATTCCTCTAACCACAAACAGGAGTCTTAGAAGGATCTATCCTAAACACCCCACAGAACCAAGGTGAGGACTAAGTGTGATCATTACACGAAAGTACTTTGAGATCCGCAAAGGGAGACATAAACAAATGTTTAGTAGTGGTTGGAGTGAGGCAGATGTGTGATCAAGTGGGCTGAACTGATTGCCAGGAAGCTAGGGAGAAAATTCTGAGAGTTTGGGATGCTAATGTATACAGCAGCCAGGAGGCTGGCATCAGACAATTTACAATTTGGAGCTCTCTGAGGTCTGCAAGAGGCTTTGAAGTGCAGGAGCTCCCCCACTGCAGTTCCACTTGGCTGTGCTGTGAGTTTAAAGGGCTCTTACCAGATTCACACCAGGCTCTCAACTGATCAATTCCTATAGTAGGGAATAGCGTAGGAGAGCACACAGAAAGTTCTAGGAATTTCGCCTTGATCACCACTTTCTCCTCCATTAAAAAGGATGCTTAAGGGCTTCCCTGGTGGCGCAGTGGTTGACAGTCCGCCTGCTGATGCAGGGGACACGGGTTCTTGCCCCAGTCCGGGAAGATCCCATATGCCGCGCGTGAGCCAGGGCCGCTGAGCCTGCGCTCTGCAATGGAAGAGGCCACAACAGTGAGAGGCCCACGAACCGGAAAAAAAAAAAAAAAAAAGGATGCTTAAGCATCCTTTTTAAAGGCTGGGCCCCAAATCGGGTACTAGACGTCTTTACGTCTCATCTGTCTGAGACTAGGATGTAGTGCCGAGGCTCTCCTGATGTCCTTCCATCCTATGATGTGCTATTTCAGGATTCTATGAGTCCCTATCAGAAATTCAATCAATAGATAATAGTTAGACTCTGTGGTGCCAATGGAGTTTTACTAAGCATTAAACATCAGACGTCCATCATTTCAATTAAACAAAGACTGAGTGCTGACTGTTTGCTAGGCTTTGGGACAGTAGCACTGACCCCTGTTACCTCTCCAGGGATCGAGGTTGAGGAAGTCCATTTGTGAAGTTATCAGTATGTATATACCTGGGCTGTTGTCTTCTCATGTTGATATTCATGACACCCTGCGGGGTAGGCAGAGAAGATCTTATCATCCCCACTTTACAGATGAGTAAACCACCATCCAGAGAGGTTAAGTTGACATACCTAGTAAAGGCTGGAGCCAAGATCTAACTAGGGGTGTGTGTTTGTTGTAAGAGGTTTATTGAGGTCTAATCAGCATACAATAACCTGCCCGTATTTAAAGTGTCCATTTGATCAGTTTTGACATGTATTCACCCGTGAAGTCATCTCTACAGTCAAGATAATGAACATTTCCATCACTCCCTCCAAAGTTTTCTCTCTCTCCCTCCCATTCAAGCAACTATGTGATCTGCTGTTTCTAAAAATGAGTTTGCTTTTTCTAGTACTTTATGTAAATGGAATCACATGCTAGGAGCTCCTTTTTGCAGGGCTCCTTTCACTTAGCATAACTATTTTGAGATTCATCTAACATTGTTGCGTGTATCAGTAACTCACAGCTTTTTACTGCCAAGGTGTATCCACCGTGTAGATGCACCACAGTTAGTCTTGATTTGATGTTCAATGATATTTTTTAACTGCTCCTCTTAGGAAAAAGGGGAAGAAAAAGTCAATTCCCTCTACTCCTCCTCCAACTGTAGATGATAACAATTCAAGTCTGCTCCTCAAATACTTCCTAATTAAACGGACAAACGTATCGGAGGCTGCACAGGCCTTCAGAACCCAGCAGCGAAAGCATCACCGTGCGTAGGTTTTACTGGGACTTGCACATCGAGACGACAGCTTCTTTGCTTGCAGAGGAGAACTCACAGAGGCATAAACAATAGAGAACTTTGGAGAAATTATGAGAGCAATTTAGGAGTGGATAATTAGATATCTTTTGCAGGGTGTTTGGGAAATTAAATTAGCCTTTTTTTTCAGTGAAGGTTTTGGGGGGAACACTTCATCAAAAATATCCCTGGGACTGATTATTTTTCTAATATTCTCTGCCTTTCTTTCTTGCACATCCAGGGAAGTGACACTTTTTGCCCTTAGCGGTGGCAGCCAATCATAGCCTATAATTGCATTCACTGCATAAATTGTCAGTGTCATGAATAATAAAATTAGTTTAAATAAACCCCCAGCTGCAACCACATGTAACTATCTGGTGGAAGAGCCTCCGTCCTTTCATTCTGGGGGAAAGGGTCAGTATATTTAAATTTATCTCTGTAGTTAAATTCTTGAATTAAAATGAAGATATAATTATTAGAGGCAGAGGGCTGGGAGTGGAGGGGGATGCTTTGTGGCGCTCAGCAGCTTCACGAGAGAACTGGCCTCCCACCTGGACCCAGGGAGTGCCTGGTACCTACGAGAGATGGCCTTGACTAGCAGTGATGGTCCAGGAAGGGTTTGCATCGGCCCAGTGGTCTCGGCTTTCCCGCAGGAGGGTCTAGAGGGAGAAGCATGGGCTCCAGCGCTGAGCAGTTGCCCTCAGCTCCTCTCTTCCTTTACAGACCCTGCTCAAAAGCTCTGCCTTCTTTAGACGTTCCTGAAGCTGCTGGGGTGAGCAAGGCAGGAGCCGGCAGCCCCACTCTTACACTCAGAGCGCCTCTAGTTCACAGCATGCTTGTGCCGGGAGGCCATCACCATCACCGTCCTCGTGGTGGCTGCCTGTACCCTGGGTTCTTCCAGCATCCTCCTGACTACTTACGGCTTCTTCTGGGGTCATGTGATTTCCCCAAACACAATGCTTTCCACTCCAAACACAGCCCCCTCGACTGAGCCAGTCCTCAGTCTGTCTTGCCTCTTCTGTCCCCCACTTGCCTTATTCTGTTCCCGAGCCCACTCCACTGACTTTACTTAATGAGGTTTGTTGTTTGTGCTTAGGGATTTTCAAAGCCCCATCACCCTCTTTGAGTCCGCCCTCAGATCTTCAGTCTGCCAAAGAGGTACGCTTTTGAAGCTCCCTTCATTAATTCAGGGCCCAGCTTCTGCATTTAATGGCACATGGATTTGAAGCATACATAAGCCACAGTGGAAACCTCTGAGAAGAGTCCCAAGATACTGCAAATTATAAAGGCTGATTAGGAAATAGCATGGTGCTCTATCTTCTCCTGCCTTAGAACTTTATTCCTCATATCAAAAAGATTCTGGAATATCAAAATATCACTGTCTGACTCTGATAATGACTTCCCAGAGTTTCAGACATTGGTGGAACAAAGATTTAATTTTAATTATCAGCAGCTCTGTTTTTTGTGTTGTTTGTTTGTTTGCTTTATCTTCAGTGCTTTTAAAGGACAGGGGAGCTGGGAGGAAGCACAGTGAGGGGGAGGACGCAGGTGAAATAGCAGTGCTATGAAATCCTGCTGCTTTTGACAGGTCCCGCCGTCGCTGGATGGAGGGACTCCTGGGCTGCAGGTGCAGAAGGTTCTCGGCCGCTAGTCTGTCTCGCTGCACTAACACTGTCAGGCAGCAAATGGCAGGAGGCGACCCCAGAGAAGACACGTGGGCTAACAGTCAAGGCAAATGCACAGACGCCGGAAACCACAGGGAAGCAATTCAGCTTTGAAATCCAGCCTTGACCAGCTGAGTCAGAGAAGAACGGCCACCAGGACCTGCTGAGCCTAGAGCTATGGCAGTGGTGGAGGTGACGCTGGAGCAGCGCTAGTGGGCAAAAGCCAACCCCCTTCCCCACTTCACTGAAGTCCCTGTTATCCCTGAAAGGGGAGCACGATCCTTGGGAAGTCTAGCTCAGGGGAAGGCATCTTATCTAAGACCACCTAAGAACGTCTGTAAAAGTAAGGCTGGGTTTGATGTTATTTAGGGAGTCACCTGTTACGGATTTGGGAGCAGTTGGCACTCTTCACTTTCCTTCCACCCCGACCTGGAGACAGATCACTGAACGTGAGGCCTCGTTGCCGGTCCCGGCCCTACCAGCATTGGGGTGCAGCCTGAGGGAAGTCACAGAGCCTCCCAGGTCTTCAATGGCCTTGGTGATTTCCAGCCATTTTTTTTAGCAGTGGAAGTGTTTTCTTCTCCAAATGAAATTTTAAGTACAAACTCACTATATAAGATAGCTAAGAGGGGCTGGTCTGGTGGCAGGAGGTCCCAGTATGCTCTGTTTTTCTTGGTCCCCCTCCTACCCTGCTGCCCCAGCAGAGGCTGGGGGACCTCGGAGCACCCCAGCCCTCCTCAGAACCCACCATGAAAACAAAGCTCTAAACTATCTTTACAACGGCTTCTGGCTGTAATATCTAGGACTTGATTTTAATCTGTGCCATTTAGGATACACGCAGGAGGGGCTCTGAGAGAGGCACAGTGACAGACTTTTTTCTTGGAAAAATCAGCTATCACTTATCTTTAAGGAGGAAAAAAAAATGACAACCCTGAGAAAATGATTTCCCTTTCACAACTTTATTATGAATGCTGAGCACAGCTAGAAGCAAGGCAAGGCTGCGTGTGTGTGTGTGTGTGTGTGAGTGTGTGTGAGTGTGTGTGTGTGTGCGTGTGGTTTGGGTTGGTGTGGGTGGAGGGTCAATCCTTTTTTGCTATTTTGGTGTCACCTGCAGTAACAGGGTAGAGACTGCGGTCAGATCTGAGTTTTGTGCCCCTGGCACTGCACGCACGTCAGCCCCGGCGTGGTAAAGGGGCTGTGAATCTCCTCACACCCCATGTGAGTGCAGGGAGCCCACTGGGTCTCCCGTGTGAATGAGAGAGACTCAGGCCCAGCTGGTCTAGCAGACAAAAACCAGCCCTGGACACAGCATACTGCCTGACATCCCGGCTGCGTGTCTGGGCTGGACCAGTGCTGAGTATTCTAACTGCCTGTTTAGACACGCTTTCACTATCTCCCTGCACAGCTGTTTGCATGCCGGGGAGGGATTTTGGTACCATAGTAATTTCCCCCTCTTATTTGGCATCCCTGAGTTCACATTAGAGAAGCACAGGAGAAGAACCATGTTCTCCAGAGAAGACGTCAGCATTTAGGGTTCATGCAGATAAATCCACTCACTGACCACGCTTCCCTGCTTCCTTCAAACCACTCAGAACAATTCAGATAAACACTTTTTCAAATGGCGCTTCTCCTATAATTTCACTTCCTTTAAAAACGGTGATGGGGTTATGTCTGTTGCCCTGGAACGTCCATCATGCATTTATTTTATCCAGCTCAGTGCTAGGCAGCAATTAGCAAAGGTAGCACTAATTAGGTTTTACAATGTAATATGTATCCCCCTAAACTTAAGTCATAGCATTTTAAGCGTCTGATGATTGCAAGGTCACTCTGCTGTCCTTCATAATAGCAGGGATGCTAATGAGTGCATTTGGTATGCATGGGGATGCCCCTGTTTCCTCTTGGGACTTATTAGCATTTACTGGGGACACTTTACTTAATTTGTTGCTGAGCTCATGCCCGAAATAGAACCAGTGAACCAGCCACCTGAAAGGCTAGAAGTTTTAGACTCTGGAGGAATTGACCCTCTTGAAGCCCTGGCTATCTGGGTTATTATGAGAAAATCATTTGTTTTGGCCTGGACTTCCAAGCCCCACATCCTCTTTCTCTAATTGTCTCAGCCAGCTAACCATTTCCTACCTCCAAATGCACTTCAACTGGCTCTTTCCTGCTAAGAAATATGTTACATTATTAAACGTGTATGTTGTAAATGCCTTAACAGTCATAGTTTCAGGTTTTGATCATGTTGCCAGGATATTCTAGATACAGTTACTATTTCTAGAATCAGTTTCTATTTCTTAGACTGTAAGCTCTCAGGAGGTAGAATGCAAACCCATGAGACGGTCTCTGTACATGCCTATCCCAGAGCCACAGGTGACTCAGTGCTCTGTGTGGGCTTTTGGACGCTGAATGAGGTAGGAACGCCAATGATGAACTTCAAGGAGCCTCAGCAGAATTCTCCCCAGGGTGCAGCTGCAGGAAGTCATGAAAAAATCTATTTCCAGGCCTGACATGCCTAAATCATCACGTCTGGGGTGACCTCGGAGGATGATGTGATTTTATTGGGAATCAAGCTTCCTGTCTCCCTTCTAAGGGAATGAAAGGAAGTGATGAATTGAGGTTAATATATGCAAACTAGAGAAAGCTAGGGTTGTTTTAATTTATTTCTTCGTTCAGTACAGTAAGTATTTATCCCAGTGTAGGGATATAGTGGTGAACAAGACAGGCATGCTTCCTGCCTCTTGAACCTGTATTCCAGTGTGAGGAGACCACAGCAAGCAGCAAATTCCCCAACTGATTCTTCATTTTTAATCACGCTAAGTAAAATAAAGAGCTATGGGGTGCCACGAAAGAAGAGATGGCCCGATCTAGTCATTGGGTCCAAGGGGGGTTCCTTGAGGAAGTGACGCTTCAGCTGGGCTGTGAGGGATGGGTAGAAGTTATTAGACAAACAGGAAATGGAGAGAGAGTAGCGTGCATGAGGGTCCCAGGAGAAAAAGTAGCGAAGAGCTAAAAGAACAAGAGGAGGGTGGTACCAGCTGAGGCTGTCTGGTCGGGCTGGGGTTGCAGCAGGGAGCTCTCTGCAGACCCTGCCACAAAACTTCATTTTTGTCCTTGGCCATTGGAGGCCACTGGAGCCTTTAAAGCAGGAAGTGACATGATCATTCACACCCCCGTCCCTCCAATATTTTCTTGACCAGTGATCAGATGAGTTCTTGAGCTGTCTAGGCACTGAGAGTGGGAGATATAAAATCATTCATATCACACTCCATCTTCTCTGGGAATCTACAGGGTGTCGGGCTCCAAAGCTCTCTGTGAGACTCAACAGATTAGCATGGGAAAATTTGAGCTTCAAAGGAAGTAACTCCCAGGAACAGAGATTCTCAGATATTGCAACTTGCCATCATTCCTAGTGCTTCCATGACAGCTTCCTCCCAACAAGGAGAATCTTTCTTGTGGGAGGAAGGGAAAGAAAAGCAGAGCGGGCTTGAGAGAAGAGGTGGGAGGAAGGAAGAAACATTCAGAGCAAAACTTCTGAGAAGCCCTTGGAATTTTCCTGCTCTCCCTTTAAGAGAACTACATGCCAGATCCCGGAAGCGGGAGATGAGTCCCAGGTCTTAGATGGAGCGAGGGTCTGAGTTATGACTCTTCTGGTTACTGAAAGACCCTGTGAATAGAGCGCCAGCTCCTTCCACCTCTGGAGCAGGTGGGGGATGGACATTCGTTCCATCCCTGCCTTAAGCCTCCCTTTTACAGCCTGAAACAGAACTCATCCTGTCAGGAGCCCTCAGTGGCCACACGACCCAGCTGCCCCCATCGGGCAGACGCCTCAGACCCCAGACGATAAACACTACGTTGTAGCACACACTTAAAATGACATCAAGAGGAGAAACTGCAGTGGCTTTGTCACCAGAGCGAATGACACATTCTCATAGCCAGATAATGCAGAAGCACAGTGCATTTGTAACAGACAACGAAAGGATTATCCCCCATTCATTTCAAAGCACCCTTCATTCCACTAAGGGATTACATTTCTCTTTACTTATCTTGCAAATGGCTTTTTTTATTCTTGTTTTCTCTGAAGAGCACACGCATGGCTTATGGCAAATATAAAATGTAGCTGGGCCTTTTAAAAGACAAGGCCTCCATTAATCACAGAGACGTGATTCTCCAGGATACCGTGACTGCTCTAATCCACTGCCAGGTGGTTGGATAGCTAAGCAACTAACCCCACAGCGTCCAAGGCAGAACTGCCTCTTTGCTAGTCTGTGAAGGGGAAAATGAGCCCTGAGAAAGGGCAGCATCTCAGAGCAAAGCTGAGCCAGTAAGAAGGCTTCGCTGAGTTCTCCCAATACTGGGCTTTGGGCTTTTGAGCGGGCTTCACGGGCTCTCCTCTACACCCCCTCCAGGTAACCGTGGCCCTTGCAGAACCACTGACAGGCATGCTTTCTAAAGACTTCTCCTGCTCTTTACTCAGAATGGAGAACACATCAAAATCTAAGAAGCAGGCAGAGCGAGGGGTATTCCCAGTGGCTGGAATAATGGCACAGATGCCCTACAAAAATATGTGGGTCCCATCGGCAGCTTCAGTGCCCTCCATCCAGGGTATGGGAGACTGTGTGAACTGGCCAGGACTTTAATGCCACCCAGAGTTCTGACTCTGCTCAGACCCCTGGGGGAGGGGTGGTGCGGTCGGTAATCTCTAGCACTTGAGAATTCACTCTCACCATAGGTTTCATCTCTGTGTCTGTTTTCCTCCTTATTTCTTATCCAAGCACATTTTCTCCTTTGCTATTGTTTACACACCTTACCCCCAATCGCATTTAGTACTGCGCTCCTCCTAGGGCTACTTTCATAAGCATCACCCTGGCTTCTGTTTGATGCTTCTGGCTCTGTTCATTTGTTCTTCTAGGACTTTGCAATCGCAGGACGCTAGGAAAAGGTCAGGGAAGGAGCTGCAGGGAGTAATGGGCCCCAAGTGCCTTTCTTGTGCTGATCTCCTCCCAGCATGCTGTGCCTTGACCTCTTTATTCCCTGTTTTTGCAACAATCCAAGTTATCAGCCTAAGAAAAGTGCCTCACAAATAAGGACGCAAACAACTTCATAACTAAAACAATCCCTTCTGGCCACTGGACCAGAGGAGCACAGGTGCCCCCGCTGGGAAGAGCAGAAATTTGGCCCCAGGCCTACCAGGTTGGGGGTGGAGCCTTCCTCCCAAGCTGATGGGAAACTCCAAGATGAAGAGGTCAGTCTTGGAATGAGGCCAGCCCTGGATCACACAGCTTAGGAAGGCTTCCCTTGAAGGTGCTCAAACCCCCATAGAAAATCAGAAGCCTTCCCCAAGTGTTCTCTTACTTGGGAAAAAATAACAAATGAATGTGCCATTCAACTGGACCCCAGCACCGCCTATCATGGGGGTTAGATCTCTGTCACTCACCTATCGAACTCCTAACCAACCCCACTCCCTACCTCACTGCCAGTGGGAAAGAGAGTGAAACGCTGCTTCCACAGAGGGTTAAATTTACAGCCTCCCCCTGTTTGTGTATAACAGGACCATTAGGATATTTTTATTTCTCCTCTCTCCGTGTTCCACAATGCCACATCAAAGATACATTTACAGTGGAGCTTATTTTCTGAAGATGGAAAATTTGGTTAAATCTCTTCCACTTTGATTTCATCTCCAGTTTCAGATGAGCGGCAGCACAACAGGCAGCAGCAAACGCCCATTTTATTCTCATGAAAAAGGAATTTAATGATCCTCTGATATGAAATTGATCCTCTGATAAGATGGCACTTGTGGGCTACTTTGAC
This sequence comes from Neophocaena asiaeorientalis asiaeorientalis, assembly GCF_003031525.2. Lineage (NCBI taxonomy): Eukaryota > Metazoa > Chordata > Mammalia > Artiodactyla > Phocoenidae > Neophocaena > Neophocaena asiaeorientalis. The sequence goes on from NW_020172768.1 coordinate 3,391,886, forward strand.
AGAAACATTAAACTAAGTGAGTCTTTACATATCCACTGATGTATGACACCTCCAGTTGCAGCTGGGTCCAGGGAGGGCACGTAACTTTGCCTCTCCTGAGGAAGGGGGAGTAGATGCCTGGGTTGTCCAAGCCCATCAAGCACTATTGAGTCACTGAATTCCTTCAGCAGTAGAGCAGTCATTATGAGGCCTGCAGCTCAGAAAAGTTGGGGAGTTTGAACAGCTGCCCCGTAGACCCAAGTGTTCCATTTCGGGCAACCTCAGGTTGTTGACCCTGGTTCTGTTCTCTGGTGCTACTCTTCCTATCTTGTGGACAGTTGAGAGTAAAGATTTAACATCAAAGTTAACAGTAATGAGAATAAGTGAAAGTAACAATGAAATGCTACTTGTACCAATTAGGTTAGCAAGAACTAGAAAAGTGGAGAATACCGAAAGTTAGTGAACATGGAGGGGAAACGGAACCCCTGTGAACTAGTGGTGAGAATGTAAACTGGTCAATTATTTTAGAATACATCTGGCAGTACTTAATAAAATTATTTATCCTAAGACCCAGAAATCTTGTCTGGGTGTATGAATGCCAGAATTCTCAAACAGGTTCATGGTACTGGGGAGTGGAAATAGAAGCAACCTAAAGATCCATCAAAAGGGAATGGCTAAAAAAAAAAAAAAAAAGGAATGGCTAAATAAACTTCATAATTGCATCAATTAGAGAGAATAACTGGGTAAACATGAACAATAGCAATTTTTAAACATAGAGTTGGGTGGAAGAAGAAAACAGAATTATATATGTGGTACAATGTCATTTAGGTAAATTAAAGTCATCCACATAGGAAATGCTACATATTTACATATATATTCAAAGACATATATTAAACATAGAATAGTTACCTAGGGGTAGAGATAGGGAAATAGGAGCGAGGTCCAGAAATAAAGGTAAAAAAATATAGAAAAGAGAGTTCTTTTTAAATGGGTGACAATGTCCATTGGGTGAGAAATATGATTAGCCAAAGTCTTCATAGCTTATATTCAATTAAAAAGATAGCACATTAACTTAGAACATAGAGTATGTAAATTCCAACATAAATGGTGATTCTGATGATTACAATCCAGGCTCCCTTTTCCAATGGTCCTCTGAACCTACATATCTTGTACAATCAGTAGGGATGCTGTAAGATGGGTCATGGGGCAGGGATTCAAAAGCAGGTGGAAAATCTCTCCCACTTCTCAGTTCCCTGTGACTCTAGGTAGTAAAGGCTAACAGAAGGTAGAAGGTCAGTTAGACTCAATTACAAACTAACTGACCCACCTGGATGGAAAGAAACCCAAGAGAGGTTCTACATTCTTGTAAAATGGAGATTTCTTACATATATGACTCCAATTTGGGAAGTGCATTGACTTTCTGACTTGCGGATAATGATCATCCAGAGAGGCTGATGGAAAAAGAGCTGGTCTGGATTCTTTACAGCCTTTCACTCTGCAGATGTGAAGATAGCTAAGAAGTGGATGGAGGTCATCCAAGCCATGTGCACTTGTAAAATGTGACCCAGCAACCAGCAAACACAAAATCTCTGATAATAGCAGTAAAAAAAGAAAAAAGTGTCACGTACCCTAACTGACAGGAAAGGAAAGGAAAGGAAAAGAAAGGAAAGGAAAGGAAAGGAAAGGAAAAAGAAGGGAAGAAAATGAAACGAAAGGGAAGGAAAGGAAAGGAAAGGGAAGGGAAGGGAAGGGAAGGGAAGGAAAGGAAAGGAAAGGAAAGGAAAGGAAAGGAAAAGGAAAGGAAAGGAAAGGAAGGGAAAGGAAAGGAAAGGAAAGGAAAGGGAAGGAAAGGGAAGGGAAGGAATGGAAAAGGAAAGGAAAGGAAGGGAAAGGAAAAGGAAAGGAAAGGAAAGAAAGGAAAGGAAAGGAAAGGAAAGGAAAGGAAAGGAAAGGAAAGGAAAGGAAAGGAAAGGAAAGGAAAGGAAAGGAAAGGAAAGGAAAGGAAAGGAAAGGAAAGGAAAGGAAAGGAAAGGAAAGGAAAGGAAAGGAAAGGGAAGGAAAGGGAAGGGAAGGAATGGAAAAGGAAAGGAAAGGAAGGGAAAGGAAAAGGAAAGGAAAGGAAAGGAAAAGAAAGGAAAGAAAAGGAAAGGGAAGGAAAGGAAAGGGAAGGAAAGGGAAGGGAAGGGAAGGAAAGGAAAGGAAAGGAAAGGGAAGGGAAGGGAAAGAAAGGGAAGGAAAGGGAAGGGAAGGAGCGGAGCTGAAAGTTAGATATGAAATGCTGATAAACTCTCTGATCCTGGAATTATAATGGTGCCTACTTTTCTCCTTCCATCTAATCAATCTGCAAGAATGTAGTGGAAGACAAACATTCCTCAAAGTTGGAGCACCCCTCAACCTCTGGAAAGCCATGCCATTCTCACCAACTGGCGTGTCTGACCAGATGAATCCTAGGGATGAGGGAAAGATGCCATCAAGCAAAAGGGCTGATTAGGGAGGCTGATGAAGCCTAAGGCTAGCAAAGCAGCTATTCCTGAAGTTTTATAATATTTGGTTCTATTTAGTTCACAAGTGATCACCAAACCTGGCCCAAAATGTTTCATGGGGGCCTAGTGGTTGAGTTTTACATATTAGAATGAAAAAAAAAGAAGCAAGTAGAGGCCCTGGAAGAGGTCCTAGACATATGGCATCTTCTTAGAGTCTTTCCTGGAGCTCAAGTCTCCTTCTACAAATCCCAAACTGCCCTTCAGTTAAGCAAATTTGCTGGGATGGAGGGAAGCAACAGTGTGCCTATTAACTGCTTGGTGGTTGGTGTTTTGTAAAAGGAGGAGTCCGTTGATAGAACATTTTCTCTACTCTTCAAACCAGGTGTTTTGCACAGTGGAGATACCCTGCCAGAGTCAAGGAGCTACAGGCAAGTGTGTCTGTTCCCAGGTGTGTCAACACACAGCTCTCGCGTGTCTAATTTACACCAAGTATGGAGCCTAACACCAGAACACTAATCCTTCAGTTACGGATCGCTTACATTCTTCAAACCAAAGACCACTTCATCACCCATGCTCAAAAAGAAAGTGGATTCAGTACAACTCAGGTTTCCTTGACTGCAGAGTTCTTGTATGTGAGAAATGCCAAGAAGCATAGGAATAGAAATGACAAGAAAAGAAATACTGGAAGTCTATTGATGGCAACCCAATAGGAATGCATATTCATTTGCCAATAATGCATTCCCACTCCCTTTCCTTCTGCAAAGGGTTAAACGAAAAAGTAATTAAACAATAATTTCTTTATAAGTGCTGGACTTCTGAGGCCTGTTTTCTCTGTTGGAAAAAAAATAGACTTAAGATAATGGCCCTATTCTCCTCAGAATAAATTAAGCTCAGAGATAAAGAATTCCATTACTAATGCCTTTCAGCAAGGCCCAGGCATCCTTTAAAGTCAAACTTTAAAGTATAATGTGCCGTGATCTTGTTGAAATCTTTCCTGTAATAATATTTAAGTGATGGGCAAGGGTATCAATGGTTCAGGCAAAGTATCGAGTGTATATCTTCAGGGCTGTTGAGCTCTTCCAGAGTATTCCATTGGAAGGAATGCATTGCACTTATTTAAAGACACTTTCAAAATAACTGCAAGTTAAGTCAAGTAGCTGATTTTTCTTGGAAACTATAGGAAAATAGGGCAAGTTAGGAGAGGAGGGGAGAGAAGAAAGGGACCTGGAGGAGACTCAAGGTAGAAATCAATGGCAAAGACCAAAATATGGAACCAAGAGAGAGTTGCTGGGATATTGGCTCAAACCAGTACATGGTACCTGCTTCAAGTTACAGATTCTTTTTAGTGTTCAGTTCTCATCATTTTTCTTTTCTGTGGGAAAAGCTGACAAAGGATTCATCTTCACCCTTGTGGCAAGAAGCTGTCCACTTTCCCTTGGGGAGCAGGGGGCTTCTCGAAGAGGAGACAGCTAGTTGCTAGTCTGAAAAATCTGCACAGTCACAGCAAATCAAGCCCCATTTTCTCGGGAAGGATATGTGGAGAGTCAGAGGACACTCAGGGTCAATTCGATCAGCAAAGAAACAGGATGTTGACTGGAGAAAGAATGCGTGATGGCTTGGGTCAGTCATAAACTTGCAGGGAACCTCTTTTGGGGCTAAAAGCCCTTGATACCCCATAAGATCATCTGAATTATGACCCTACTGGGTGTCTAATGCCATCATATGGTGCTGACAAATTGCTGACCAGCCCCAAGCATGGATTTGTAATTCGAACTCATCTCCCCTACATAACTATAAACTTCTTGAGGGTAGAGACTAAAAAAGTCCTTTTCTCACTTGACGGTCTCAATAAAATACATGCATCTTGAGGGTGCCCAGTGCAAACTCTTTCAATAATTGGTTGTCCTCCTCGAAGCAAAGAAACAACCAATGAGTTTGCCTGGCACTGATGCCATCTTATAATTCACAGCTGTGGTGACCCCAGTTGGTTGCCAGGTGGCTCTTGGGACACCCCTACTGCAGTGGGAAACATTTTAAGAGCCTTGGAACAGAACCTCTGCAGCCCCATTCTTTTCCCCCACAGGACGATGAGCAACACCTCCAATGCCCAGCACTCTGGGGCCACAAAGCACATCTTGGCCCCTGGGTGTCACCCTCCAGTCAGAGACACCCACAGAGCCTTGGTCCGATGGTGTTACCTTCGTGGAGTGTGCACAGAGCTCTGGGGCCACCTAAAGGCGCTATGGTTGACCCTGGCAAGGAAACACCCACTTGGTGGAAGGGTCTACATAACTGACAAAAGAGACCCAGTTCCGGCCATAAGGAGCATACTTTTGTGTCTCTCCTATAGAGGAAGAGTTTCCTTCCCATTGCTTAAAGTTCCTGGCTTACTCTTAGTTTGATTCTTTGGGTCAAGTTGACCTATTTGAAATATGTATATACACACATGTACATGTATGTATGTAATATACATTCTCTCATGACTTTGAAGTGTGTATTTCATAAAATTAGTTTAAGACTTTACAAAAGGGAATTCAAAAGAATGTACTCCTAACTATAAGTGCCTTAATGCAGCAGATTTGTTTAACGTACATGGTACGTGCTGTGTGTCAGGCAAGGTGTTAATTCCTGTGGGTACAAAAGTGAAAGGCACACTCCTTTCCCTCAAGAGTCCACAATCAATGGGGCAGATGAGTGAGAAAACCAACAACTACAATGCGGCGTGTTAGGAAGTGGACAGATGCTGGGCAAACACTAGGACGCGGCTCCCTTCCGATGTCCTGTATGGAACAATCTAGTTCTTACATGCCTATCATTGTGGAAGAGATGCACTTTTGTGTTCTATTTTCCTCCTACCTGTGTTTTAATCACATTTCCTTCTGAGGCTATGTAGATGTGCCTTCCCTCTCTCAGGGAGTTTTTCTTTAAATAAACAGAAATCTGGTTACCAAAATACTTCATCCAACATCTCTGTCTATATTTATTTCATTACTTCATCCGAATAATCATTTTTTTAAAGGAAGCCCAGGATTCTTCAACCTTGTGAAATAAGCAAAAAATAGTCTCATCATTCAGCCAGCAATATATTGTACCTCTGCCTGTTGTTTTCTAGCTTGTCTAATTACTCCAGAAAGAATAGCTATGGGATATATCTTCAAATCGGCAAATATGCTTTTGATTTAAGAAATTATTATAGGAAAATGCTGGAAGGCTCGTAGTCATCTTTGCTGTATTTAGCGGGAAATAATGTCTCTCTGCAATTACCATTTGGTATGAGCTTTAGGCATTCATGGTTTTCTTTCCTTTCTTTTTATTTAATAAAGTTTTTTTTTCTCTTGTTTTCTGGGTTAACAATGCAGGGATCATAGTTGCACAATTATTAGGAAGAGGCCACTTAAGTTCCACCCACCGTAGATATAGTGTCTGTGGCAGTGTTTAATTAGAGATTAAAACTAAGGAATTGAATAATTGGGGTTGCTAATAAATTTGAGAACTCAGCAAAGCAAGGAACGCTGAGCATTTTTCTGGCTTTGCTTTTCTTTCTCGAACCCTTTTTCATTTCCCCCTATTATCACACTTCTGGACCTGACTGCTGAGTTTATTACTACTCATAACCCTGGCCTAAGTGGAAACAAAAAAGCTGCAGCCTCTTTGCTGAGCTCCTGGAGCCATTCAATCTATTGGATTTATGACATGTCCAGAGGTTGTGATTGCAGGAGGCTGGCAATGATGGAAATGAGATATATTGGGCCACCAACACTTTCTGTAATCACCTTAATAGGTCAGCATGACAATGGATGCTGCCAGCTGGAAAAATAAGAAGATGGTCTTACCAAAGAAATTTCCAAATTATCACCAGTCCTCCTGCCACCTCCTCTAGGGAGACTGGGTTATCTGGGCACCATGATTTGGAGGCTCACATCAGCTTCAGGTGCCCAACAATGAACGTAGTCCCTTGGTTCACCCTGGAACAGAATCGACCCTCCCCAAGGTGACCCTATAATAGATCTGCCCTGGGTAGACAGCATATTTCAAGCCCGGCCTGGAGGTAATTCTTGAGCAGGGGTTTCTGCATTGGGAGGCGGCTGGATTATAAGACCCCGACGGTCCTTTGCAACGTGAAAATACTATGATTTTATGAAAATGGCATAGAGCAAATTGCCTGGCTCTAAGAGGACCATCCCCTTGGAAACGTCTTTTTCATACAAAGGCAAAGCTTTTAGGAATATTTTTATCTGTTGGACACTGTACTTCAGATGATACATTTTAGGCTTCATTTGGCGCAAAATCTAGGTGGTTTAAATCAACATTCAAGGTAAACATCTGCATTTTTATGGCCAAAGGCCCACACATTTATGATTACTTGCTATTTTGCTGTTGCCGGTTAAATTGTGCCTTGATATTTACTGCGTCTCTGACGCCAATCAGACTGATTACTCGTAGGGATATTACAGTTGATAAAAGAGACCTGGTCTGAAGCAACATCAACAGAACAGACTTTCGGTCACAAAATCTTTTGTGAATAAGAGGTCATTCCTATAATATTTCCTTAAAATTTCTCAGCCACGCTTCTTAGCTCAGCTGCTGATGGCTTTCCACCGATGACTCTATATATATGTTTTTGACAAGCAGGGAAAAAAATCATCTGTTTTATAAGACTGCTCTTACTTGTGTCAATTATCTATTTTTAGTCCACTTTTACTCCATGTTTGTAACGTTCTCTTTGCATCTGTAAGCATGGATGCTATCCCTCTGAGACCCCACCCAGAGAATAGAAACTGTGAAAATGTTCTTTGAAGGTATCTAGGACAGCTACAAGTATTATTGTCAAGTAGATAAAAAATAATTGACATGAGGATGATGATGAAGATGATGATGCAGATATAGGAGGTAATGTACAAACCCATCTTCAGATAGGTATTTGTGGCAATGTTTCCAAGGAGAAGCTGGGGGCGTCTGGGTCATTCCCTGGGTGGGCAAAAAGGGCAGTGTTACGCCTAGTGTCCGCTCTGTATCACTGCTGGATGGATGGCTCTAGGGCCACACAGCTCAATTTGTAGAGGCTGAGTTAGGTTTGATTCAGAGGGTTCTATCCTGGAGGGCAGGACTTGCCATGCACAGCTGGGGGGTGGGGTGAGGACGGTTAATGTTTTTTAATGAAGGAGGGGCTCATAGAGGGGGCTGCTAGCTGCGGGTCTCAACCAGGTACACAGACTTCCTGTGAGATGAATGGAAATCCTCTAAGCTTCACCTGCCTTATTTTCTCATTTGCAAAATGGTATCAAAGACGTAAACAGCCCTAAAGAATTGTAATTCATCAACACACTAGATAGGCACTTCCTATATGCCCTGTATGCCCTTTCTCATTGGGATTCCAAGCTGAGGAGCCCATGTGTGGCATTTACCGTTCCCTGCCCAGGGGTCAGAGAGTGGGGAGGGAGGGTCTTTCTTTTCAGGCCTTATTGGACCGTCACGCTTGTGACCTACAATCGCATCGCCAGCCTCAGCCTACACGCTGGATGGGTTTCAGATTCGGTTGCTGAAAGGCACCACCATTGTCTAACCTGTCTGACTGTGAACCTTTACAAAACACTGGAGACACGTGTGAAATGGAGCTATCGCGCATCTCCACGGCCTGACAACACGGAGCCCTGTAAACCGGCTGTCACTCCATGCTGGGAGGCTGGGGAGCGGCTTCAGGGGGGATGTAATTCCCCGAAGGACCCCAGGGTTCCCTCGTCCACACCCAGCAGTGCAAAAACCCTGGTGCAGCAGCGTGGGGAAGCGTGGTGGGGATGAAAGAGCTGACAGGGCGATTCTGTTTGGGGTTTGTACACAAAGTTGTCAGTTCAGGTCTCCGGGTCAAAAATCGTTTTATCTGCTAAACCAGGAGCTTTGTAGAACAAAATGCCAGGCGGGCTTCACAGCTGGGCGGTGTGCAGAGCCCTAGGCTGCAATCACACGGCGGTGGGTCCCAGCTCCGACCTGCCCCTCTCCAGGTCCTCTCACTGCAGACACCAGTCCCCTTTCTCCCCATGCCCTTCATTTCCTTTGAAGACTTTTTAATGGGCCTCTTTCTGCCAGATGACCACTCAAGAGGCAGGAGGTTCAAAGACGTGGCTCCTAGTCTCTGAAATCAAAGTTATTCTGCTTTGTGTAGCTGCCAAGGTCTTTTTGTTGGTGGCGTGGATTTTGCTAAAGGGAAGCATTCAAAGGTAGGGAGGCTGGGAAAGAACTGGGACCCTTAGTCTTTTATCAACAGAGGGAAACTGAGGCTCAGAAAAGGGAGGTATTAACAGCAAGATGGCTACCAAAGAGACAAGTCACAGAGCCTCCCAGATGGTGAGGACCTTACAAACGATCTCCTCGCTGCGTCTGCCCATAACTTGACTCTCCTTCCAGCAGATAAGCAGACGGCGATTCTCCTGCTGCAGGAAACAGTGTTTTTGCTTCAGATCTCATTTCCTTTCATTGTTCTTAGCATGTATGGGAACATTATATTCACCAATAATCAGGAATAGTATTAAAAGCAGACGATGTGAATTGTACACATTATGAAACAAATTAAATCCTGAAAGCTTACCATCCCTTTAGACCCTAGAGCTCTCCTCTGTAGCCCCACGTACGTACGAGGCTGCATCTGGCCTCAGGGACCTGATGGAAATCTTCTGGGACATCTGCCTTGTCATGACTTATTCTGCCTTTCTGGGGACCATGGAGGGAAATCAGAGTGGTTTGGCTGAACCCCGGTTTTCTGCTTCTGAGTTATTCTATTCCACATAGGAAAAGCATGATGAAAGGTTCAGAAGAGGGAGGCAAGTCTACGAAGGAACCCACAGCTTCCTTATTTTTTCAAATGAGAGCACCTCTCTGATGTGTGTCCAATCACCCACATGGGGCCTGGCACACAGTCAATGAACCTAACAGTAGAGGGTGTCACTATTACAGTTGCTGCTGGACTTGAATTTCAACTTGAGATTTGGTCAAAGTGCGAAGTTATATCTCTTCCAGTTGGAAAGGCCCTTGAACTCTATCCCCAGACCCTCCATTATTTGGACACAGTGACTGATCTTAAGCTCCCCGTACTTCCACATCTGCACTGAAGACTGTGCCATCTCCTGAGAGGGAGGGGTCTGCATTTGATCAAATCATTATCTGTGACAAATATAGCTATGACTGTATTCACCAAAGACTATCATAGTCTTCTCCACACTTTGGGATGGCTGCAATACAGAGGAAGTTGAAATGGAAGGTCACTGCCAATGGCACATAACACAGTGAAATAGCAGAAAAAGACATCTGAAATCTTGCACATTCCAGGCCAGGCAAGGAACCTTTCGTTGAAAGGTTGAAAGGTTGAAAGGACAGGTTATAAAGCTTAAAAGAACTTCAGCAACAAAATTAAGAAAAGAAAAGAAGTCTAGGATTGGAGCTCTTCTAGCACTTCTAGCATTAATTCAAAAAGTGTTCTGAGTACCAGCTGTGGCAAGGCTCAGCTGGGAGCTACAAAGAGCTACAAAGATGAATGTGTCTTTTCCTTAGTCTAATGGAATGGTGGACCAAACTTGTAAACAGAAAATGAGTGTAAAGTGACGGAGATGAACACAGAGCCAGCAGGACTTGGCTTCTGCTACCTTCCAGCTTCGCCTCTCCCACTCTCTCTCCCACTCATTTTCTACACGTTCTCCATCCCGTCCAGGCCCTTCCCTTGTGGGGGTCTCTGTATGGCTCGCCCCCCACCCTCCCACTGTCTTCAGGTCGCTACTCGTATGTTGCCTTTTCAAAAGAACCTACCTTGACCACCTGACATGAAATTACACCATCACCCACCAAGACCCCCAAAGCTCTCCCCTGTGTTATCTTCCTCTGTAGCACTTCTTATCTAACTGGCCAAATCTGCTGTGTAGTTTGTTAACTATGCTGATCTCCTCATCAGAACGTATGTTCCAGGAATCTTTGTTTTGTTTACAGTGGTAGCTCCAGTTCCCAGACACATAACATGAATTTGATAAATAGTTATTAAATAAATGAATCTAGGTGGATATGCCAATGGGTAGCTTCTAAATTCATAGATACCAAGAGCTAAAGAGATTTTTGTGATCACTTTGTCCAATCAAGGCAGGGGCTCTGGAGTCAGACTCCCTGGGTTCAAACTGGAGCTCCATCACTTACTAGCTGTGTGACCTTGGGCAAGTCATGTAACCCCTCTGTGCCTCAGTTTTTTCATATGTAATATGGGGAAAATAACAGTGACCCTTTCATGGGGTTGTTAGGAAGATTAATTATTATATAAAATACTTAGAATAGGCATGGCATAAGGTAAGCACTTCAGAAGCATTGGCTATTGTTATTATTATTAAGAAAAATGAAGGCTAAGAGAGTTAAGTAATTTGCTCAAAATCATTCATTCATTCAACACAGTTAAGTGTGTCCTATTACTAGAAATTGGGGATTCTGCAACAGATCAACTAGAATAGTTCCTTCTTTTATGGAACCTGTAATCTAAGTAGAGAGATGAATGTTGGAAAAGTCACATAAACATGTAATTACAAATTAGATGAAGGTATGAAGGTACAGGGAACCATGACCCTGAAGGGTAGGAGATGTAATCTGCATCCTCCAGGGGCTGAGGGGGAATGGGGGGCATCCTTAGAGAAATGGCCGGCATGTGAATTAGCCACAGTGGGGCAGGGAGGGGGTGGGGATGGAGAGGAAGGGGTTAGAGGGGGTTGTGGAACTAAAGCCTAGGTCCCAGCTGCGGGCTTTTTTGATCATGGATAAATGGCCATGGGCTTGAGTGTGGACTTCTTCGCTAGCCTGACATTTCCTCAAAGCAAAAGAGCAAGCACTCTTTGTAGCTGGAGAAAACACCAGGCACGCTGCATAGCGCACCCAAGGTGCCCGCAACACCAGCTGAGCACCAGGTCCCGAGGGGTGGCTCTGGTGACGAGATGTTGATCTCAGTTTAGACACACACCCCACGCACATGCACCCCCCATGGGTAATTTACAACTGAGAACAGGCTCTGTTGACTGGGGTCACGATGGTCCCCTTCTCTGTGGTGTCTTCCACTCTTTCGGGAGGCGCGGTGTCTCCTGGGAGGCCTGCCAGAGGAGGGGAGATGCGCTTCGTTCTCCCAAAACCCAGGAGAAGCGGCATCCTGACCTCAGAGATGACCTTTTGCTTCTATTGTCTCAGCATCGGTGGGAAGGGCTGTGTAGGGGGTCGAAGCATCGGCATTGTAAAACACTGGGTTAAAATATGTATTAATCCCCGGAGGGTGTTAGGCAAGATTCAGATATATGGTCTGTGATATGGATAGGATATATTTTTTTATTGCAATAATAAGTTTCTCAAGTCCTAATGGACCCTGCGTTAACTGAAGATGGCAGGGAGCAAGGGATGGGAAGCCAGCAATCTGTTAAGGTGGCGGAGCAGCAGTTGTGGGGATTGTAAAAGATAAAACATTTCAGAGTCATTAAAATCACCCTAAATTGTCTACCTGAACTCAAAGCAACAAACTGACTCAGCCCGGAGTCTACCACCGGATATCCTTTCCTTTACCATGTGTCTGTGCCTTGCAACTGATATATGGGTTCATCTTCCACTCCCAGAAGCATCCAGACTTTGAAAAGACCTCCATGGAGGTGGGCTTTTCATGCTCAGGAAGGGAAAGGGGGCAGCTATTTGACAGAGGTACAGCCCTTGGTATAAAGGCCCTCATTTAAAAGAAGAGGAAGCGGTCAACCAAGGAGCACTTTGCGAAGAAGGGATCATCTGGGGGGATTTTAAGGCCTTTTTGGAGTTGGTGGCTAACAAGTAGAAAAGTCTTGAAATCCTCGATCGGGACTTTGTAGTCGTCCATCTGGATGACAAGGGGCATAACAAGGTTTTGAGGCGCCTATGGGCAGACTTGTGGTCAGTGGGGCGTTTTCATGATACACCTTGCTACTACTTACGGAGAGCGTACGAAGGCCCAGACCCCTGTTGAGGAATTTTCATAAACTAACGCATTCAATTCTTAGCACAAGCTCACGGGGTAAATAATAGTATCCCCGTTTTGTGGATGGTGACATTGGGCAAATTTGTCAATCTCTCCAAGACTCACAATCCTCACAGTCACATTGTTACTAAGGCAGGTGGGTTGGGCCCCAAGCCCCAAAGAACCAATCTATGTTAACACGTCAGCCGCTGTTTCCTGCCCCGCTTCCCAGGAAACAGTATATGTACTCTGATGGAATTCAGTAAGTGTTCAACACTTCTGGCTCCACTTAGCTGGTCGAGGGAACACCTCTGGTGGAGTGTCCTTGCTATCAGATGATATCAGAAGCAGAAGGAGCCCAGCAGTGGCTCTGCCCCGGACCCTTGGGCTTAGCAGTGAGCAAGACAGAAAGATATATGTTCCAACAGCCAAGAAGAAGGAAGGCTGGGCTTTACAATCCCCTCTGCAACTGCCCTGGGCCACTCTCACTCCTCCTGTATTTTACCCTCTGTTGCGGGGTGGGGGAGTCACTGTGATCAGAAGGGGGTGGGGTGGAGGGGAGGGGAGGCAGGGGAAGCAATGAGAAGCAGGAAGCTCCAAGGTATGGCAGGGCTTGGGATACTGCCGATGACAACGATGATCATGTACTCCCAGGTCTACCCTTCCTCTCCGAGTAGGAGCTACAAAGGGGGAAGGAGGCACCCAGAGGAAAGGCAGTCCCTATGCCGAGCTGCTTTTTTGAAAGAGGCATTGTTGTTGCAATCAGAAAACAGTTTCTCATCCCGAATGAAACACTGATATTTGTCTAATTAAAAAAACCTAATGGAGATTTTGCAACAGAGGGACGCAACCAGTGCATCTGCTGGTGAAGTCTCCATATGGCCCAATCCTATGTGGATTCTGTTGCAGACACTGAGCAGGGCATTCTAGCGTTAAGGCTGCCCAACCATTAAATTACCTCTGTGCCCTGCTGGTCACTGATGGCCAGAGAAGGGAAGGCTCAGCCCAGATTTCTGTTGGCCTCGCTCTTCCCCGCTCCAAGAGGAATGACTTTACATGTGGACAAACCCCCAGGAAGTGGTAGGGGTGGGAGATGGGGGTGGCGGCAGAGGGATTATTATGAAGCAATCTCCTCTTCTCGCCCCGGTGGGTAGTGGGAGGACTCAGTAGAGACCAGGAAAGAAGCTCTGGAGGGCTGCTTCCAGGCCCAGGCACCCATGGAGGAGCCCAAACCATTCAGAGTCCCAGCAGGACTGGGGTGGGGTTCAGAAGCCCAGATGAAGTGAGTCAGGCCTCCAGAAAGCCCGTCTGGAGACCAGCTCTCCTTTCAGAAAGACAAGATAGTACCCAAGCACAGCCATCAGTAGCACAGCCACTTTCCCCAGAGATATGTGGGTAATCCACACCTCAAGCAAGCTACGTGGCATTCAGGACGTAAAGGTGAAGCCCACAGGTACCTCAAGCCGGTCTTCCCTCTCCTTGCCTCTCTGCACCCTGTCTGCCACCGTCTGAGATATTTCTTCACTTCTGTCCACACCAATCACCCCTGCCCATCTCATACTCCTCCAGCAAGTGTGTGTGAAGATTTCAGCACTTTCACCGGCCCCAGCCCTGAGCGCCTGCCACACTGCGTATCAGCCAGGAGGACCTCTCACACACATACAGAACAGTCAGCCCACCATGAGCTGCTAGATAGAAATAACCCAGCCTGTCTATTAGTTAAGCAGAGGAAGGGCGAGGCACTTCGCCTTCCTCCTGGAGGTCATGCTGTGTAGTTATGGGGCTTCTGCACCTGCCATTCATTATGAGTCCAGGGTCTCTGTTTTGAATCTGAGGCACCATGGAGCATCCCGCTTTATCAGCCTAACTACCAGCCTCTCCCTTCGTTCCCACGGGTGTGGCAGGTGAAGCGTGGCCAAGAAGGGCTTGACGTGATAATGGAAACTAGTGATGAACTTCTTTCGTGATCATGACTACCAGTGCCATTTCATCATGGTGACATGCTAGGGGCTGCTGAGTCTTGACAGCCGAGGTGTGACAGTCAGTCAAGGCAGGCACGAGAGGCGATCCTTAGGGAACCACCGGCTCCCTTGGAAAGGCTCTCAGCCAAGCAAACACAGTTAACAAGAGTGGCTGACAGGCAGGTGAAATTTAGAACGCACCTCTGGCCTGAACTACCCAATTTGATTTGAATGTGGATCCAACACGAGGAGCAGGGCCCAGGGAGGCTGGGCTCATCTCGCCCATCTTCCGATATTCTTTCTCCATGAGCTATCTGGGATACCAGATTTTCCAAATGTAGTTGGGGAATGCAGTTCACTCTCCAAGATCCGTTCAATTTCCCCTCCGTTGAATAGCAGCAATACTCTTTAGGGAAACAACCAGCTCCCTGGATGAGCCTGACGGGTCTAAGGGCTATCCAATCCCCCGACAAGTCATCAGTTCAGAAGTGGCCCTCTTTAGACCAACGAGATGCAAGGGAGGATTGCTGAGGGGTGTTTGGAAACTCATCTCCCTCTTAAGAGAGTGACGGAAAGCCACACACACACACTCTCTCTCTCTCTCCCTGGATGTAAACCCAGAATCATGTTGCCAAGATTGCTGTTGGCAGCTATCTTATGGCCAGGAAGGAGGCTTGCTTGGGGGCAAAAGGCAATCCATGAAAGAAGGAGTTAAGACAAAGATGGAAAAATAGACCCAGAGCCTTTATTCAATATCACCTAACTCTGGATTTCTGTTTAAGTTAGCAAAAATTTTTATGGCTTTAGGCACGTGGAGTCAGTTTCCGTTACTTGAAACCCAAAGAATACTTGAAAAATACCTCCTTCCAAGTCTGCTTGGGAAGAGACCATCACCTAAGTGCTGACGGAAGAACACAGGAAGTGGCTGGGCAGAGCAGAGGTACATGGATCGTAAGGTCTGCAAAGCCAGGGAGGGGTCCCTGTGATTGATGCCTACATGCTTGCTTCAGAGGCGGCTTGTTGCCAGGCAGCACATCCATCCTCGCTCAGGAAGAGCAGGTCAGCTCTCCCCACCTTGAGTACAATCCATCGGCAGCATCAGGGTAGGCTGCATTTTGCTCCCCACAATTCGACTGCCTCCCCCCATTGCCATGTGACTTGTAGTGTTCCCTGTAGGCAGAGTTTCCTTCCTCACCCCTTCGTCAGGTTTGCACTGGCCTTTGCTTTACAACTTGCTTTGGCTGACAGGAGATGAGTAAAGACGACGGATGCCTCATGTGAGTAGATGCTCTGACCGTAGCTGTCTGATCTGGCTTGACCAATTTCTGCCTTCTGTCATGAGAAAGGAATGTCTCAGAGAGGTGTTACTGCCTCACCCAGGGCCCTAAATGCAGTCACGTGGAGCAGAGACACATCTGACCCACAGCCCCCCTTGTGACGTTAATAAGAGGTCAGCATTTCTTGTTGTAGGCCGATGAGATGCTGGAGTTATTTGTTATGGCACTCAAGCTAATGAAAGTATATATCAAGTGCCACCATATTCTTAGAACTCTGCAGGGTGATTTGGAAGACACAGAATTATGAGGCATAGTTTCTGTTCTCAGAGAGTTTACAAAGACAGTAAGGCCAGAAAGAATTACAGAGAGTACAAAATTCAGGGATACATTATACACAGATATTGTGCGGGCCACCAGAATTCAGAGGGAAGAACACCAGAGTTGGACTATGCTTGTTGGGACAACCTTCAAGACTGGGTGAGACCTACAGAAAGTACTGCACAGGGTTCACAACAGGTAGGTGCCAAAGCCTGACCAGCTGAAGATCCTCCAAGCCCCTTATCAGCTGGCCTCAGTGAAAGGAGAGGCATTGTCAATGCTTGGAAAGCACACACCGCTTCACTTTTTCTTCTGTCCGCTGGAGGCAAAGACGCTGAGACTTGCACTTCCATGTTTGAATGAAAATATCTTAGGGTACAATTATCACTTTACAATTAATTATGCAGAGCAAGCAATACACGTGAGACCTCAATATTATGACAGCGTAGAAATCTGCTGTTCTCAAACTTAAGATGCAACAAGTCTTGCCAAATGCATGTTGGAAAGTAGCAGAGGATTAGACAATTACCACTTGAATTTTGTATATTCACAGCACACCTGTGGGTCAGTGTAAACACCACGAACAGCTCAGCGTATGATATAACCTGACACCCCCTCTAAGACTCTGACCTTCAAAACCAGTGTTCCTTAATTAGGCCTTTCCTTCCCCTTCTGCCTTTGAGGAGAAGGGATTATTGTGAAAAAGATATGACTGCACCATACTGGAGTTCACCAGTCATCTCAAATGGTTTGGGTTTGATAAAAAAAAATAGCAGATTTCATTGCTGGAACCTTCCCTCCAGAGTTTGTAAGCACCATGTGGATATCAAGGGGAATTTCATCAGTATGTTTCTGATTCCTTTACACTTAAATCATTAAAAGATTTTTGAGGGTTTTGAAGTCCAAAAAGTCTCCTGAGCCAGTTTTCCCTCCAGCATAGTATCATTTCTTTTCATAAAATTTAGGAAATTGAATTTTAGCTCTGGATTGAAGAGAAAAGAAAAAGCAGCTGATTGTCAATGATAGTGGCTAAGGATTAAAATCCTACTTCTAAAAATGTGCCCTGGGGTCCATCCATCTGATGAACATTTGTTGATTCTCACCAGGCCCATATCTCAGATGGTAGAGACGTGACCAATTATGATTCTGGAAAAGAGCTCAGGAAATAGATGCTTTGCTTTACTCTTTGTACTGAATAGCATACAGTTTCGTCCAAGCCAAGCCACAAGAGTTGGCTCAAATGGAGAGAGCAGAACTGGAGTATCATAAGCTGGATGAGGCCTAGAGTACCATTCATCCAAGCCTCCATCGTAGAGAGGCAAGGTCCAGTTGGACAGTTTTTAAATCTCTTCCTATGTTCCCTCCTGGTAGCTCATATTGCTTTAGCTGCATTGTGGTAACCTGATTCTTACTCTTTGGTAAAAGCAATTCACATTTTCCCATTCCCGTGAGAGATCTGAACCTAATCTCAAAATGGATTGTGTAACTGTTTGCAAATATTAAACAGTATCACAAACGATCCAGGGTGGAGGGTAGACTCCATGACAGCAAAGGCCTCATCTGTCTTCTTCCTGTAGCATCCTCCAGACCCAGAGCATATAGGTGATGAAAAATATTGGTTAAACGGATGAATGAATAAAAGTCTAGTCATATGAAAAATATATTCAAACTGCTCACAGCATTTCCACACCTACTGATGAACTGTAGCCTACTGATACTCCGAATGGGTAACAGAGGTAAAGTCACCCTTAGTTTCCTTATAAAGCAGCTGAGGTCCAGAGAGTGTGTGAGTAACTTACGATCTTACAGCTGGTCAGTGGGAAAACCGGAGTCTATTTCAGGTCACCTGATTCTCAGCATGTGCTATTTTTTCAGGGAGATCAGTGTTTCTGAAGGTTTAGCATGCCTCAAAGCACCTGGAGGATTTATTAAAACACAAATTTCTGAGTCCCACCCGCACATTGTCAATTCAGTAGGTCTCGGAGGACCACCCAGATCTGCATTTCCAGTAAGTTCCCAGGTGATGTTGCTCCTGCTGGTTCTGGGACCACACTTTGAGAGCCATTCATTAACATCATAGCTAATAAAGAGCAAGACAAAGGCACATGAGAGAGACAGACTCTTCTGAACATCCTCTGGGCCTACGACTAGATTCTCAGATTCAACTGATCAGTGTAGAAAGCCAGCCCGTGAGGCTTCATTGCAGAAGCCTTTTTCCTCCTTCATTAAAAAGCAAAACAACAAACTTACTGATATAGACCATGGGGTAGGGGATACCAACTTAGGAATAGTCCAACTTAGAAAGAAGGTTAGTGGGAATTTTACAGGGGTGAGGCAGAATTTGGACTTGTGACTCTTCTCTTCAAGCTGGGCTTCCACTGGAGTCCACGCTGATCTCTGGCATGTGTGTTATGAGGTTAGCACATGATGGAAGACAGGGAAGGACTGAGACAGGTCCCTGTCTTCCCTTCTCAGAGGGAAGACAGGGACCCATGACGTAGCAGTTGAAGGACACACAACTCGAGTGAGATAAATGATGCTGAAGCAAAAAAAATGTCGGTCATTCATTTGCTCATAAGGTTGTTCCCTCTCCCCTGCATGTGTCCAGCTGAGCCTCAAAATCATTGCTGGATGCCGGGGACATCTAGTGAATCTCAAATAAGCAAATAAACATGATTTAGTAGGAGAAGAGAAGGATTTGCCACACCACAAAATTTCCCTCTTTATTTATTTTGACAATTTGGTGTCTAATATTTATGACAGTGCTTTAGACGAGCCAAGCAGTTTTCGGATAAGGAGTGAAGACTTTGTAATCTGTATTGCTTGTTCTCTGACAAGGTGATGAGCAAGCTTAAGGGGTAAAGGACAATTATCAGATTTTAGCTGGCTACAACTAGTTAAAATACTGTATTTTGGTATAAATATTTGTCGCCATCATCAACTCATGACATATGTCAGGTACATTTACACAGAGAACGAAAATGATACATTCTCTGCCTCCCAGAAGTTTGTAATCTAAGATGGGGTTTGCAAATACATAGAGAGGGTAGTTCTAATCTTCATGCCTGTGCCCATGGCAGACATTACTAGTCAAGCATAGTGTTATTTTCAGCGTCTTTTCTTACATTGAAGGCCGGGCAGCCACTACCAATGGATCGCAGTACATGTGTGCAATCCTGATCCATGTATATTGGAGAGAGTGGCAGCTGGACCAGCAAGACATTCCTATGACACCAGATGTGGGGAAGGGGTGTATTGCTATAGACCCAAGGAAATAAAATTTTATAACATCAACTTAAGTTTCCATACCTTCCAAGTTCTAAATAAACGTAATTTTTAGAATTAAGGCATAGAAACTTTGTGGGTTTCAATATGTCTGATCCCTCAGCACGGATGCTCTTGTGGTGTGGGTGGGAGAGAGCTCGTGGGAGGTATAGCCATCAGGAGTGGCTTTGCCCCTAAGATAGGAGAACGCCAGCCCTTTGCTTAAACACTGATCACAGCCCCACACCCTCCTCACTTCCTTCCTTCTGTAGTTCCAGTTGAGTAATTAAAGTCACTTCTGTTAAACTAGTGTGGTTGGGCTCAATAAGCCAAGGGCAAGTTCATGGATCTGGAGGATGGAAACTGCTTTAAACCTCAGCAGTTCTGGCCGTGGTGAGGTATAACAATTAGAATAATTGATAACCAGGTCCTTGATGTTGAGCCACCACCCAAGGCCTCGACACGTGGGTGGCGAGCCTGATCCTCTGGCTGGGGGAGATACCAGAGCTGCGATCCGGTTGTTCTGGGTGCTTGAGCCGCAGTGGCCGAGACGTGCTTCGGTTTAGTGAGGCCTGTTGTGCAGAAGTCTTTTGAGCTCCCACAGTTAGCCGTGCTCTGGAAGAGAAGCACTTCCTGAGAGGGGCTAGATAAGAGTACATGACTTTCAGAGTAGATGCGGAGAAGTTTTAGGCTGTGAGGTTCCAAAGAGGACAGGCAGTGGCACAGGCTGGGGTGACGTGTGGGACTAGCTCAGTTGGCATCAGCAAATGTGGGCCATAGGTGTTGCTAGCTAGGGATGAGCCATAGAGTCTAGACTGTTCTTCTGCCTTAATCAGTAACAGAACTACTACTATCACTAATTGTCATTTACTGAACCATTACTACACGCCTGGCACAATGCTGTGTTTATAATTCTATCATTTATTTCATCATTTAATTCTATCATTTAGTCTTCATATCAGTTCCATGAAGCACTCATCATTCTCTCTATCGTATAGGTGAAAGCTCTGAAAGGTTACATCACTTTCCTAAAGTCAAACAGACAATAACTGGCGAGGTTAGAGATTTGCCCCCCAAAACTCATGCTCCTAACACTCATGCTTTATTGCCTTTACACAGTCTGATATGCTCTCCCACTGCTGACTCTACCTATAAAATGTCTTTTTTTACCACTATAAGATGCATGAGTAGATCTCAAAAGACCTATCGATTAGACATAGACAAGTACACAGCCTTATAATAATGTTATCAAATCACTGTTCCGAGGAACAAAAGGTAGAGTGAAATCTCTCTAAATGCAAAGATCCTCACTTCACTGTGGAATTTAATCCTTTCGATCTGGATTTGGGATTTCCAGTTAAAGAAGTCTTCCTGTGAAGAGGTTCTACTGGCGTTCATTTTGTTCTTGTGGGGCCGTGCCATGGTCCTTTTTTCTGAAAGAATAAATTTAGACGCCTTATTTCCTATTCACAGCTTCCTAATTTTCCTGATCTTTCTTGGCTATAGCTCAGGATGTGTTCTAAGACAGATAGGTTCTTGGATATTATTGAAACCCCTCTTTGGCCTCTTTCTTTCTCCTTATCCTACAGATCCTGCATCTTTACTCTCTTCCCTACCCAGCTGAGACGCCACGGACCACCAAGTCACTCACTGTACTTACCCCCTTGCCTGGCTGTGATGCAGCTGCTTCCCACTAGGTATCTATTTTACATTTGGTAGTGTATATATGTCCATGCCACTCTCTCACTTCATCCCAGCTTACCCTTCCCACTGCCTGTGTCCTCAGGTCCATTTTCTATGTCTGCGTCTTTATTCCTGTCCTGCCCCTAGGTTCTTCAGAACCATTTTTTTTTTTTTTTTTTAGATTCCATATATATGTGTTAGCATATGGTATTTGTTTTTCTCTCTCTGACTTACTTCACTCTGTATGACAGACTCTAGGTCCATCCACCTCACTATAAATAACTAAATTTCATTTCTTTTTATGGTCAATATTCCATTGTACATATGTGCCACATCTTCTTTATCCATTCCTCTGTTGATGGACACTTAGGTTGCTTCCATGTCCTGGCTATTGTAAATTGAGCTGCAATGAACATTGTGGTACATGACTTTTTTTGAATTATGGTTTTCTGAGGGTATATGCCTGGTAGTGGGATTGCTGGGTTGTATGGTAGTTCTAGTTTTAGTTTTTTAAGGAACCCCCATACTGTTCTCCATAGTGGCTGTATCAATTTACATTCCCACCAACAGTGCAAGAGGGTTCCCTTTTGTCCATATCCTCTCCAGCATTTATTTTTTGTAGATTTTTGATGATGGCCATTCTGACTGGTGTGAGGTGATACCTCATTGTAGTTTTGATTTGCGTTTCTCTAATGATTAGTGATGTTGAGCATCCTTTCATGGGTTTGTTGGCAATCTGTATATCTTCTTTGGAGAAATGTCTATTTAGGTCTTCTGCCCATTTTTGGATTGGGTTGTTTGTTTTTTTGATATTGAGCTGCATGAACTGCTTGTAAATTTTGGAGATTAAACCTTTGTTACTTGCTTCATTTGCAAATATTTTATCCCATTCTCAGGGCTGTCTTTTTGCCTTGTTTATGATTTCCTTTGCTGTGCAAAAGCTTTTAAGTTTCATTAGGTCCCATTTGTTTATTTATTTTTTTTATTTCCCTTTCTCTAGGAGGTGGGTCAAAAAGGATCTTGCTGTGATTTATGTCATAGAGTGCTCTGCCCATGCTTTCCTCTAAGAGTTTTATAGTGTCTGGCTTTACATTTAGGTCTTTAATCCATTTTGAGTTTATTTTTGTGTATGTTGTTAGGGAGTGTTCTAATTGATGCATATTAGAGAGAGTGGGCAGTTGGACGCAAGACATTCCTATGACACCAGATGGGGGGAAGGGGTGTATTGCTATAGACCCAAGGAAATAATTTTTTTTTTTTTAGGATGTTGGGGGTAGGAGTTTATTAATTAATTAATTTATTTTTGCTGTGTTGGGTCTTCGTTTCTGTGCGAGGGCTTTCTCTAGTTGTGGCAAGCGGGGGCCACTCTTCATTGCAGTGCACGGGCCTCTCACTAACGCGGCTTCTCTTGTTGTGGAGCATAGGCTCCAGATGTGCAGGCTCAGTAGTTGTGGTTCACGGGCCTAGTTGCTCCGCGGCATGTGGGATCGTCCCAGACCAGGGCTCGAACCCGTGTCCCCTGCATTAGCAGGCAGATTCTCAACCACTGCACCACCAGGGAAGCCCGGAAATAAAATTTTATAACATCAATTTAAGTTTCCACACCTTCCAAGAGAAATTAAGGAAACACTCCCATTTACCATTGCAACAAAAAGAATAAAATACCTAGGAATAAATCTACCTAAGGAGACAAAAGACCTATATGCAGAAAACTGTAAGACACTTGATGAAAGAAATTAAAGATGATACAAACAGATGGACAGATATACCATGTTCTTGTATTGGAAGAATCAACATTGTGAAAATGACTATACTACCCAAAGCAATCTACAGATTCAATGCAATCCCTATCAAACTACCAATGGCATTTTTCACAGAACTAGAACAAAAGATTTCACAATTTGTATGGAAACACAAAAGACGCCGACTAGCCAAAGCAATCTTGAGAAAGAAAAACAGAGCTGGAGGAATCAGCCTCCTGGACTTCAGACTATACTACAAAGATACAGTAATCAAGACAGTATGGTACTGGCACAAAAACAGAAATATAGATCAATGCAACAGAATAGAAAGCCCAGAGATAAACCCAAGCACATATGGTCACCTTATTTTCGATAAAGGAGGCAAGAATATACAATGGAGAAGAGACAGCCTCTTCAATAAGTGGTGCTGGGAAAACTGGACAGCTACATCTTTCTCCTTTCTTAAATGCTAGTATTTTTTGGGGGTTCTGCCCAGATTCTTTTCATAATCCTGGAGCTCTCCTGAGCTCCAGCCCCACATAATCAACTGTTTACTGGGCATCTCTACTTAAAGGCTCCAGAACCAATTTCAGCTTGATATGTCCAAAATGGAAGTCACTGGCTTTGCCTCCAAACCTTCTCCTCCTCACATGGTCCCAGTTGCTGTGAGGGCTTGCCCATCTACCCGTCTGTTCAAACACAAAACTAGAGCATCAGTCATCACAGCTTCTCCCTGACCCTCAGCTCCCAGGACCAATGCAACACTAAGCTCTTTTCATCTTACTCCTCAATATTGCTTATCCCTCTACTCCCAGCACTTGTCACAGTGCCTTGTCAATAGTAGATATGCAATAAACAGTGGCTTTACATCTGGGAGACATCTCTTGACTCTATGCCCCCTGCTCCTTCCCTATGTTCCTAACTAAGGCCACCATCATCCTCAACTGGATGAACCCACCCAACTAGTTTTCCTGACCCTCGTGTCCTCTTGTGGCTCATCCCTTCTCCTCACTGCAGAGACAGTGATCTTTCAAAACATAAATTCGGTCTCACTGTCCTGTTTACAACCTGCAGAGAGCTCTCTGCCAGCGCCTGCTGGAGTACCAGGCACTTATCAAGCACTCCAAAATATTTGCTCAATGAAAAAAATGATCAGGATCTAAAATAGAGAGGATTTCCAGGCACACGGGAAATCTTATGCCCATTAATTTTATGTCATTCTTATATTTGCCCATTTGCAATAAGGAACATATGTGGCTTCACACACCAGACCCGCAGACTGCTCTTCAACAGTCTCTTTTGTTCACTTCCTCCCAGAAACTGGCCCCAGCACGGCATTTATTAAAAGGTAGGGCCATTTGGGGATTTGGAAGAAGGAAAAGAAAAAGGAGCAGCTTGGCTCCATTAAAACCCCTGCCTCTCCAAGCAAACGTGGCTGCGCCCATGCTCATTTGCAGCCCCGCCACTGTTTGACTACAGTGGTGACACTGGATGCACTGTCCCCCAGCCCACTGACACCACTCCTGGCTTCCCCACCCCTCCTGGTTAGGTTCCCCGGAGGCTGAGGATAGAAGTTGTTAGTAGCCTGATCCACTTCCCAACAGCATGGATGTTCAGCGTGACTGTGTGTGTCTGGTGTGTGTGTGTGTGTGTGTGTGTGTGTGGTGTGGCAGAGGAGACAGGGAAAGAATAATAACTATGCCTGGGAGCTGTGCTCTTAGCGCAAAGGGAAAGAGTGTGTGTGAACGTAAAAGGGACTATTCTAGAAAGATCTCTGCTCATTTTCCCAGCTCTCTCCTTCCACGAGGGAAAAGGGTGAGAGTTTACAGGATCGTGGAAGCCCTTGCAAAGGTTTGGCCGATGCCCCTCTGCCATCTCTCCACCTGCCACCCACCATCACAATCCACTGGTAACTGGAAGGCTCTCCTGCCCTTTCCCTGGGCTGTCAACGCCCTGGGATCCTGCGCGCACATGCGTATGTCCTGACCATCGAGAGGGGGCCCAGCCCCTGTGATGAGGTTGCCAGGCAGCTGCAGGCCGCTGCTTCCTTCCAGTGAGGGGAGCCTGGGAACGAGGAAGGGATGGAGTGGAGAGCAAGAAAAGTCAGTGGCTCCCCATGACACAGGCATGGAGTCACAGAACCGCCTGAGGCAGATGGGGGAATTTTCAGATTAGATGGAGGAGGCTGTCAGGCCTGAGCTGAACTCAGCATGAGGGCTGAGCTGGAGAGCAGATGCCAGCGCCTGGGACCTTGCCCACCTGCCCTCTCCTCCTTGGCATTATGTCTTCCTGCTGTCAGTGACCGCCAGGTTCCCAGCTTCACCCTCCGCAGGGCCCAAGAACACCGGCATCCCGGAGTCACCCCCGGGGAATCAGCATTAAAACTACCTGGCTGCCCTTCCCACCCTCCCATCTCCGCCACTTCCCCACTGTGCGGGCACCTGCCTCCCCCTCCCCCTTCTGCCCTGTACGTTCCCAGGCACTTACCCTCCTTGTACCTACAGTGAACAGAGAACAGGGCTCTCTGGAAGGCTGAGGCCGCCAGGAATCAGGCACACCAGGACCTGGGACATCCATGTCCAGAAGAGTCACCTGTCCTGTGCGTAGCAGGCAGAGAGCTGAGGCACTCTGCTTCTCTTTCCTGACGTCCTTTCTATGACCCCAACCTTGCACAGCACTCCCCAGTGTTCCCACGCCTTGTCCACACATCTCATCAGGGCCGGGGAGAGGAGCGGAGG
The DNA here is from genome assembly GCF_003031525.2 of Neophocaena asiaeorientalis asiaeorientalis. Taxonomy (NCBI): domain Eukaryota; kingdom Metazoa; phylum Chordata; class Mammalia; order Artiodactyla; family Phocoenidae; genus Neophocaena; species Neophocaena asiaeorientalis. The sequence goes on from NW_020172768.1 coordinate 3,417,313, forward strand.
AGATACCAGAAAACAGTGTTGGAGGTCCATCCTGCCCATCAGTAACAAAGGGCAGGATCCTGGCACACCTGGGGTTGAAATCTGCCTGCTAGTTGTGCCCCCTGAGCTAAGCAATTCAGTTTTGTCTTCTGTAAGATGGGAAGACAAGTGTCTAGCTAGTGGGGTGTACAATGAAAGTCAATATTCCTAACATAGAGCCCAGGATCATCACTGAACCTAACTGGGCTAATTTGAGTATTTTCTTCTCATCTGGTGACCCGTGCAGCTCTCTGTAGGGCCAACCTGAAGTCCTGTGTGTGTCCACCTTCCCAGGTTCTGCCAGGTAGACCCACGGCTCTACGGGACAGCTGAGAGACTCCCTGGGTACCCTGTCCAGTCAGAGGCTACTCCCCACTTAATTCACATCTCTACATGCTCTCTTTGTTTCTGCAGAACTGTTGTCATCACTGCTCCAGTGGCTCGCTGGCAGAATTATGCCTGGGAGTGTGACAGAAGCCACCTGGCCTCGGCCTGAAAGGAACGAACGGTGAAATCTCCAGTAAGAATTCCTTCCCACTCTGTGGTTGGGATACTGAGCACAGCCAAGCATCATGGAAACCTCTGATGTTTGGGTGCCTTCTGAATACTAAAGATGGTGCGGGAAAAAAATGAAAGCCAAAGGAGAAAGAGGTCTCGGTCAGAAGTTTCTCTAATCGCTATGGATTTCCCCCCGTTTTAGTGGATTTGGGAGAGGGTGTAGGAAAAGGAAGGGGAAAGAAATCAAAAGGAGATTATCGCCCGGAGCTGCTGTTCCTTCTCCTCCTGAGCCGTGCCAGTGGCTCTCTGCCTGCGCCATCTGCGTGTCCAAGGCTAAGGGGCTGGGCAGGCAAAATACTGACAACTGAGCTGAGATTATAGGTTACTTGGATCTTGAAATATAGAATCAATTAAAATGCAGCTTTCCACTCACAAGGTAAATTAGCTTCTGGGAAAAAAAATGTGCTTTCTCTCCCAGTGTCCAGAAAGTACTTAAGACAGATGAGATGAGGGTCATACAAATTACTGAAAGGAAAGCTTCCCAACACAGCATGTGGAACACACACAAACACACACACACACACACACACACACACACACACACACACACACACACTGCTTACTTGGGACACAATGGCTACTCAACAAATATTAGTTGGATTTATGACTACGTGTATACACACTCATATATTGATATGTACTATTCAGTTATACCCAACATTCTATACCTGTTCTTACTTAGCAATGCTAGGCATAAGATCGGTCAGACTTCTGTGGGATTCCACCAGGCTTACATTTTTCCTTCTCTCTTTATCATAAAAATAAACATTATTTTAATAAATGAAAAATGAAAGTTCTCCTTTGACCACTCTCCCTTTGGACTATTTTACTGGAAAATGTGGAGATGACTTTTACTCAAATCACCTAACAATAGAGTAGAAAAGAAACCAGAATTTCAAGTGTTGTCCACCCTCCCACCCCCTGCCCTCTGACTCCTGAACCTTCAGAAACATTCACATAAGAGCCAGGTACAGAAGCTTGCTGTGTCGTCCACCTGGTGCCTTGATGTGTTCTCAGATCTCAGAGTATCCATCCCTAGAATGTGTGACCTTGGAGAGAGACCATCCTCCAGGGGAGACTGTCTGATCAGTATTTCTAGTATTTCTACCTCTCAATTCACTTCAGCTTTGCCACCTTGGGATCTACAGTCTTGAATAGGTTATGATGATGTCTCAGAACTTTTCCATTTGTAAGTGAGAATTTCGTTGAGGAAAAGAATAAAACATGAATAAAGAATTTAAAAAAAAGCATAAACTTCCCCATGTTCGATGAGGATTCAAAGATGGTGTCTCTCAAGGGGTTCAGAATCTGAGGGGGAAACCGGGAATGTGTACAGTTAAACACAGGAGATTGTGAAAAGTGCTACGGTAAAGGCAATTTTCCGAAGAGTCCAGGGAAGGGAGATTCACTCTTCAGGGGGGCCTCAGGGGTCTTGAAGATGTGTAGGAGTTTTCTAGGTAGAGAAGAGATGGCGTGGATGTCATCAGAGGGAAGATCAGGGGCAAAGGCTCAGACAGACGGATGTGCACGGAGCATTAGGAACTATCGGATATGGGGCTAGTCACGGGGTAAGGAAGAGTGGCCAGAATTGAGGGCGGCGAAGGTGACTGGGGCCAGATTTCACTGGACCTTGAAATGCTTCTTACATCATCCTTTACACAATGAGAAGCTTATTCTAGGACCTTAGGTAGGAATGCCTTGATCAGGTCCAGGTCTTGGAAAGACAGCTCTGAAATCAGTGTAGAGAAGACTAGAGAAGGGAGACCCTGTAGACTGACACTGCTTCTGAGAGAGCCGTCCATGAGCTGGAGAGGGTGATGGCTGGAACCACAGCAGTGACAATGGGAGGACTGTGGGCTACTGCAGAAGTATTATCCACGTGCAGGGACTGAGAGGGTGAGATCCTGGTCAACTCAAGTGCCTCTCACCTGCACGACTGGCTGGCAGATGCTATGTTTTAATGTCAACAAGAAATAAAAGACAAGTAGAGTTTTGCTGTTGTTTTATATGATATTGCTTTGTTTTCTTTGTTTGCTTGGGGAGGATAAGAGTAGAAGAGGTTACCGAGGAGAGGGGGAAGTTGAGTTTCGATTTAAAAAAAAATGGTTTTGTGGTGCTTACGGGCTACATGGATGGAGATCTCCAGTGGGTTCCTCTGAGCTTAGGTGAAAGGTGAAGGCCAGATTCTGGGCTTGGGAGTTATGAGCTGATTCCCAATTGGTAAAACTATGAGAAGGGAGAATGAAATCACCCTAAGAGAGAGAGAGAGAGGGAGTTATCAAGTTCAGATGCACAGATTCCTTAGGAGCTTTTAAGAATGTGGGCAGCCAGCAGGGCTCAGAGAATGGGGACAATGCACAGCCAGTTGTGACTGAGTTGGTCAGAAGGAGAAAAGGCACATGAGAGGAAGTGATCTTACAGGCAAAGGAGAAGAGAGTTTCCAGGAGGACAGTGTGGTCAGATCCTAAGAGTCAAGGGAGGTGATGCAGCCACAGAGTTGAGTCCTAGCTTCTCCTCCCAAATCTGAAAAGCAGCTAATGACCCAAATGCCATCTGGACAGGGATTGAAAGGGGGAATGTGTGGGCATGTGGGCAATGAGGGTGTGTTCAGGAAGAGGTCAGAGGGTTGGGGGGAGGGGGAGACTGTGTGTATAGAAAAAAGGAGGTCAGTTCTACACATGACATCATCTGGAACGCAGAATTTTCTGTCCTGCCTCAAAGATGCGGAGCAAAACCGAAGATGATAAAAAGCAAACAAATACAACAACAAAAGGGAAGCCAAATAAGACAGAACAAAAGCATACCAAGCCTGTTCAGGCTGGAGCCGCACATGACCCAGATTTGCAGCTGGGGGACCCAGAGCCCCATCAGGGAAGTAGGCTGTGGAATGAGTCAGCCAGGCCCAGCATCCAAAAAAAGCCAGCCTGCCCGGAGTCCCCTTGGGTACAAACGTTCCTGGAGAATCTATTCACGGCTTCCAATTTCCCCTCATCATATGGCACATTTGCCTAAGAGCGATTCCGCACTAAACATAACTCAGCCCAGAAAAATGCCCCTCTGTGCTTTCTTTTCAGTGCTGAATTTCAGCTTGGCTTAAGTAACACCCGTGAACATGCAGGGAGATGTGAACCGAGAGCTTGTTATTGCACGAGAGGCTGCGGGCCCCTTCCTCACCTCACCCACCCCTAACTACACTGGAGGGAGGAGGAAGGAGGGGCATGTAATTTGTTCATTTCTTACATTTTATGGAACACTTCACTTTGCTTTCAGCATAATTATTGTTGTACTTTTTGCTGTTTCCCATTTGCCATGTTTAAAAAACACACACACACAAACCCTTCACTCCCCCCGCACACTTTTCTTAATGCATTAAAATTAATAACTCGTAACAGTGACCTAATTTGCTTTGATTACTGTTAACTTAGGGTTTCGTTTTTTTTCTTTTTTTTCCTCCCAGATCTGCAAAACCCTTGACATGTTACTGTGGTAACAGGAGCCACTCAGTAAGTTCGTGAATGAACCCTATTGTGTGCACCAAAGCCTTTTCTTCCCCCATTCTTTGCAACGTTTGGATCTCACCTGTGCCTCTGGAGCCCTGTGTGCAATGCGTTGGAACTGGGTTACTCCTCAATACCTCCAAACCCATGCTTGATGCCCATCGTCTTGCTACCCTACTCTACTGATGGGGGCAGGCCTTTCGCTACTTTTCCTAAGCGCTCTAGAGCTCCACGGCAGGCGTTTTCCCTTTGTCCCTCAAAGTTTCTCCAAGCTTAAAAGCTGTCTCTGTGATGCGTCCACTTTCTTGGTTTCAGTCTTCTGCTCTTTCCTGCAGTGACTGCCTGGAACCGATGCTGAGGAAGGCTTCTGAGGATGAGGGGTGGGCACAGGATGCTCTGCATTCCCATGCCACCACTGGGTCTGCCATCTTCCTGTTTCACCTCCCTGCATTCAGCTCTGCTCCCCCAACCCATCCCATATGCAACACAATGCGGGGGGCTTACTGAACTGCCTATCGGGTCACACTGCTCCCATGCTCCCCCCCGCCCTCCTTGCTCTCAGGATCAGGTCCCAAATCCTTCACACAGCCTCTTCTCAGGCCCTTCATCATCTACAGACTGGGTATCACACTAGCGTCATAGCTGACCACCCTCTTCTACACCTACTCTTCCCAGCTGCCCTGAACACTCGGAAAAGCCATTTGTCTCCAGGCTTTTACATTCTGTTCGCTCTGCCCTACGTCCCCCCGCCATCTTCCTTCCCACATAGAAGAAGTGTACAACTCACCTTCTCTCAGAAACCTTCGGGGAGTTGAACATCCTACCTCTGAGCTCGCACAGCCCTCTGTGCTCAGCCCAGCACAGAACTTATGTGCATCACCCACGTGTGTCTGCCTCGCCAGCCCATTGCTAAGCTCCCTGAGGGAAGGGCCTGTTTCTTGGGCACCGCTCTATCTCCAGCACCTACTGCACTGCTTGGCACATCATCTGTGCTGAAATCAAGATTGGATGAACGTGCTTCCGAGTCAAAGCTCATGTTGCTCACCGCACGACAGGCCAATAATGGGGAGATGAGTTGCTGGGGCCAGGAATAACGGAGAAGATGGTGGGCTCACGCCCCCAAAGAACCATCTTGCCTGAGTTAGAATTCAGGCTCGTTTTATACTAAAAGGCGAGAGAATAAAGTCAAACACTTCCTGGTCCCCATCAGCCTCCGGAGGGGATGTGTTAATTTCTTCCTCCCTGCAGTCATTCACAAGTGGGCCTGGTCAGGATATCTCCTGTGAGCTAAACAAAGGTATTTTAGCTTAATGCTCATCACCTGGGAAGCAGGGTCCCCAGTGATGGACCATTATGTATAATTTTAGCTTATAGGCAACATCCCTTTAGTGATTAATTTGTAATAGAATACAAAATGTTCTTCCCTATTTACAAATGGACACACTGGAATCAGTATCTCTCTCCCCTCCCTCCCTTCCGTCTCCATCGTTTGCTCTCAATCACTCCACAAGCATTCACTGTTGGTTATGGAAAGAGAAGGAGTTCATAGAGGAGAACCTTCCTGTCTTCCAGGAGCCCAAGTGCTGTGGAATCCTTGCTTGGGACAAACTTACGATACTTTTCTTTTGAAGGGAGTCCTTAGTGAACCCTCTAGGATGGCCATCCTAGAGAATGAATTTGTTTTATGTCCAAATCTGCTTTCTAGTAGCAACTGTAACAGTGAGGACCCTGGGTAGGACTGGCTGTCTAAACAATTCAAATGCGGAATGGGAACAGTCATGTACCTGTACTCATTCTTCCTTAGAGCATCCTAGGAAAATTCACCAGTTTCCAGATGGGAGCAGTGAGGCTGGAAAAGTGGATTCGATTCCCGTTATAGCAAAGAGAAAAGATGGTGACAAATGCTGCAGAGCCCTGAGGTAGGCTGACACCCAGGAGTGCTGTGTTCTCACCTGGGTGGGTATGGACGTGCTGTGTTCTCACCTGGTACCTAGGAGAGTATAAGGACCTTATTTCTACAGCTACCTGGAGAAAGAAATTCAACATCACCCTCAGCAGACAGCAAGAAAAGAAGAAGAAGAAGTATGTAGCAAGGAGGCTTGGTATTGATTAGAAAATCCTTGCTGACAAGAAAACATTTTGAGTCCATTTCCATTTTGGGGCTGAAGGCTGGTGCTTTCTCTGCCTCTGTCCAATCTCCCTGGCTGACACTCTAATCCTGATTTTCCAATAGTCTCTCACCTGTTTGTCTAGAATGGGGAAGGGCATGTGTGTAAGGGGTGCCATGTGCCTTCCTGGGTCTTATCTGGAAAGCAGTCAAGCAGGCCAAGTTGCCGGGGGGAACCTATCTGATTTGGAAGAATACATTTTAAAAGCCCTGGTTGGCATCACACAGATATGACCATGACCATCAACATTCCTGTCCCCATGGAGGTTTTCAGCCCACCTGAAAAGCCAAGGCGCAGTGCAATGCATCCAACCTAACAAGCATCAGCTCTTGCCTTGGGCAGTCCCTGCCACGCCTGCTCCCCGCAGGTTCTTCCCACCAGGAACCATGCATCTGCTGTGAGTGCCTTCTTTTTGCACGGACAGAATCCTAAGTAAGGGCTGCGGGCTTATGTGTTCAATGTACTTATAAGTGAACAGCTTCTGCGTGTTAGAAAAAAAATAACTCAACCTACTAATGTGTAATTGCTTGAGATTTCACTTCCTGGCCACACTTCCCTCCCTATGGAGTTATTAAAACCCACACAATATGGCCTAATCATTTATTAATAGTCAACGTAAATAGATAACAGCTCATATAACCATATAGCCATTGCATATTAAATAATGAGGGAGGATTTCCCTGGTGGTGCAGTGGTTAAGAATCTGCCTGCCAATGCAGGGGACGTGGGTTCGAGCCCTAGTCCAGGAAGATCCCACATGCTCCTGCGCCACAACTACTGAGCCCACGCGCCACAACTACTGAAGCCCACATGCCTAGAGCCCTTGCTCCGCAACAAGAGAAGCCACCACAGTGAGAAGCCTGCGCACTGCAACGAAGAGTAGCCCCCGCTTGCCGCAACTAGAGAAAGCCCGTGCATGGCGACAAAGACCCAACACGGTCATAAATAAATAAACAAATTTATTTATTTATTTAAAAAATAAATAATGAGGGATTATTTAAAAGGCTCTTCACTGGAGAAGAGGAAGCATGGTTGTTATGGTTTGGAATTACCGCTATGATGGCAGATAAACTCATGTTCTCAAAGCCTCTTGACTGTTCGACTGGTTACCTTCGTGTCACTGTTTCCCCACCTTCAGTTGGAAGGGACAGTGTACCAGCCATTCCCTACTGAGCAGAAACGGACATCCAAAATAATGGGAAGGGAACAAACCACTTCTTCATGGAACAAAATAAAAAATACTGGAGTATGTAGTTCAATTTCTCTGAAAGGGGCTCAACAATAACGCATCTTCTGTCTCGCTCTCAAAGTCTCCACCATCAAACGTGGACATGCCTTTCTTATACCAGTTCCTTCATCCTAGTGCTTTGCAAGGTGAATAAGTGAGTCCAAACTCATCACAGGCTAATGAGGGACTCCCAGGTCCCTTCTGCCACCCCAGCCCCAATTTGCAGGCTCTTCCTCCCCCAAGTCATCACACTATCTTCCCTGCGGACCTCCTCTTTACTGTTTTTGAGTGTTCTGTAAAATTTCAAATTCAGTAACAGATACTTGGCAACCAGACTAGAAGGAAGATGGAAGGAAAGCTGTTGTTATTTGTAGAAGACCCTATATATTAAAAATCCTAAGGGATCTATAACAAAAATTACTAGAACTAATAAAAGAATTCAGCAAGGTCACAGGATCTAAAATCAACATACAGAAATTAATTTTCTTTCTGTATACTGGCAATAATCCAAATATAAAACTAAGAAAACAATACCATTTACAGTAGCCTAAAAATACTAAACACTTAGGAATAAATTTAACAAAAGTGAAAAATTCGTACACGGCCAACTAAAAAACATTGTTGAGAGAAATTAGTTTCAGATAGATAGAGTAACATCCCATGTTCATGGATAGAAAGACTCAAAAATGTTAGATGGTAATTCTTCCCAAATTATCTTTAGATTTTACACAATTCCTATCAAAATCTCAGCAGGATTTTTTTTATTTTTTAAATATTGACAACACAATGCCAAGATTTACACAGAAATGGAAGAACTCAGAATAGCCCAAAGAATTCTGAAAAGGAACGAAGTTGGATTACTTACATTTTCTGATTTTAAAACATGATTTAAAGCTACATTAACCCCTACAGTGTCGTGCTGATATACGGTTAGGCATATAGATCAATGGAATAGAATTGAGAGTCCAGAACTAAAGCCTTAGGTTTATGGTCAATTGATTTTTTAAAAAGATGCCAAAGCAATTCAATGGGAGAATAACTTTTTCAACAAATGGTGCTGGAACAGTTGGATAGTCCCATGCAAAAATGTGAATTGAGATCCTTGTCTCACATCACACAAATTTACCCCAAATTCATATAGACTTAAGTGTAAGAGGTAAATCTATAAAACTTTTAGAAGGAAACATAGTTGAAAACCATTGTGACCTTGGTTTAGGCAGAGTTTTTCAATACACAACAAAAGAATGATCCATAAAGAGAGACATTAAGAAATTGGACTGCATCAAAATTTAAAACTTTTGTACTTTAAAAAACACCATTAAGAAAATTAAAACGTAAGTCACATACTGGGAGAACATTTTCTGAATCAGATGAATAATAAAAAACTTATATCCAGAACATATTAAGAATTCTTTTGAAAACTCAATAATAAGAAAGCAGACAACCCAATTTAAAAATGGGCAAAAGCAGACAAGTCAGAAACTGGCAGAAAATATTTGCAAAAGACACATTTGATACAGGACTAATATCCAAAATATAAGCAGAATTTTTAAAACTCAACAATAAGAAAATGAATAACCTGGTTTAAAAAAATGGGCAAAAGAGCTGATCAGACACCTCACCTAAGAGGATGCATACCTAGAGAACAAGCATGTGAAAAGATGCTCAACGTCATATGTCATTAGAAAATTTCAAATAAAAACAACATGAGATACTACCACACCTATCCAAATGGCCAAAATCCAAAACACTAACAACACTGAATGATGGTGAAGATGAAGAGCAACAGATTCATTGCTGGTGGGAATATGAAAGGGTACAACCACTTTGGAAGACAATTTGTCAGTTTCTTACAAAGTAAACATACGCTTACAATACAATCCAGCAATCACACTCCTTGGTATTTAACTGAGTTGAAAACTTATGTCTACAGAAAACCCTGCACACATATATTTATAGGAGCAACTTCATTCATAGCTGGCAATACTTGGAAGCAACCGAGATGTCCTTCAGCAGATGAATGGATAAAGAAAGCGTGGTACATCCAGACAATGGCTTAAAAGAAATGAGCTACCAAGCCATGAAAAGACATGAAGCAAACTTAAATGTGTATTACTAAGTAAAAGAAGCCAATCTGAAAAGGCTACAAACTTTATGATTAATCATATGACATCTGGAAAAGGCAGAACTAGGAAGACGGTAAAGAGATCAGTGGCTGCCAAGGGTTGGGAGGGGGGGTGAATAGGTGGAGCCCAGAGGATGTTTAGGGCAGGGAAACTACTCTGTGCGATAGTGTAATGGTGGACATAGGCCGTTATACATTCGTCAAAACCCATACAACGTACAACGCCAAGAGTGAGTCCTGATTTAAACTATGGACTTTGGGTGATGATGGGTCCATGTAGGTTCATGGACTGTAACAAACGTTCCACTCTGGTAAAACGCGGAAAACAGGCAGCTTCTTAGAATGTTAAGCATAAATTTATTGCATGACCCAACAAATCCGGTCCTAGATATCTGTTGAAGAGAAATAAATATACATGGCCACAAAAGACATGTACATAAAATGTGGGTAGCAGTATATTCCTAATAAGCAAAAAGTGGAAGGCATTTAAATGTTTATCATCAACTGTGTAGCCATACAATGAAATACTATTTAAAAATCAAAATGAACTAACTTCTGATACATGCTACAACATGGATGAACTTCAACAACATGCTAAAAGTGAAAGAAGCCAGAAGCAAAAGACCACGTATTTTAAAATTCTGTTGACATGTAATGCCCAGAAAAGGCAAACCTTGAGACAGAAAGTAACTTTTAGCAATTGCCCAGAGCAAGGCGGGCGTGAGTGTAGGGTGGGGGGCAATTCTGGGGATTGTCTGAAAATGGGCATGAGGGACCTTTTCAGGGAGATGGAATTATTCTAAAATGGATGGTATCAATAGTTGCATAACTGTGTACATTTACGAAACGTCATTCAACTGTACATTTAGTGAATTTTACGGTGTGTAAATTAAACCTCCCTAAAGCTGTTATAAAATAGCGGATGCTGACGAAGGACGCCATGGGGGTACATGAACGGGAGGGCACACGTTAAGAAGACTACCTGTGATTAATTTCACATCACCCCATTACTGGTGAACGGGTCTTTCAGGAATACCTCCTGCCGGTACTAGAAATTTGCCGTATTTATCTAGGTCGTGGCCTCATAGTTAGATCAAGCAGAGACAATTGAAGCCACCAAGCCCAATTCGAACATCATCGCGCTGACAGAATCAAACAGGATATCTCCCAGCTTGGTCAGAAAGAGGGTATGACCTGTCGGCTAGTCCTAAAACACCCATCGCCTTCCATTTATCTCTGTGTGGGTTAAAAGGCCTGAACGATAAAGTTATCACTTAACCAGTTGACTGGCCTCTGCTTTGTGCAAGGGCTGGGGTGAGAATAATCACTGTCTCTGGTAAAGCACTTACAAAATGCTTTAACATACACCAGCTCATCTATTCTCTCAGCAACCCTATTACAAGACGTGGCAAACTCTGTTGGCGGGCTGGTCTGACCCTCATCCCCGTTGAGCATCAGTTTGCTGGGTGGGCTGTAGGGAAAGCTTTTGCTTTTCTGACAAAAAGAGGCTTATCTTCTGTGCTTCCTCTTCCCCCTCGTCCATGCCTAGGACAAAGATGATGCCTTAAACGGACAGCAGTCATACTGGGACCACGAAGGGCAGAGCCCGTGGAAAAGGCCAAGAGAACCCTGGAGAGTCGCCCAGGTGCTGGTCCTGCTGAGGTCAAGCTGCTGAACCAACTGTAGCATCGTGTCCCTGGCCTTGTTAAGTGAGATCAATGGCTCCCTACGTGTTTAAACCATTGTGGCTGGCTTTTCCGTTTGTTGTTGCTAAACCTACTGCTATCTGGTAACGTAGAAATTACTAGTCACACTTCACAGATGCCAAAATTAAGGTTTTGAAAAGCTACACAAGTCATCCAAGGTCAAAGTGCCAGCAAGTGGAAGAAGAGTGACTTGTACCCAGTTTTCTGAATCTAGTGATGTAATAGTAATAACAGTGACAAGGACAAAACCCACCTACTGAGCACTGATTAGGTACCAGGTCTCTGACTCCAGGTACTTGAGCTTTATCTTTTCTGTAATTCTTCCAACTCTGAAAACTAGGTATCATTATACCCATTATGTGGTTGAGCACATTGAGGCTAAGAAAGGTTAAGTAAATTGCTCAAGGTCAAGTAGCTGGCAAGTGGCAGTGCCAGGATCCTCAGCTGTCATGTGTCTTGCCCGCTATGAGGGAAATTAAAGGAATAAAGCACATGCCCTAGGATAAAGGGACCAGCTGTTCTAGGTCACCACCGATTAAAAACATCATCTACTTGGAAATGGGTCTGGATGATCCCTAGTGGGATTCCCTAGCTAGCAAAACTCACAATGTTTCCAAAACTCACAAAGTTCATACTTTAAACTGTAAAATAAAGACACTTTCTGGACTCAAGTGTCTTTTCACTGTCTACAACCACTTTTGTACCTTAAACTCCACCTTTTTCAGGAAACCCACACTGATTACAGGATGTAAAGGAGAGTAAAGGAGTTCTCCATGGGAGATGTGAGGTTCTGCTTCTTTCCAGAGACAGGAGTAAAGATTAAAACACCGCTTTTTGGCACCACCAGGCATGAGCACAGCTCCTGGAGCCTAGAATAGGCAAAAAGGAGAAAGGAGTCCCTGTGGAGGGTGAAGCCCAGACCTAGCACCTGCCTGGGCAAAGGCTTCAGTGAGAGAAGCTCTTAGCCAGCACCAGGCACATACCACAGGCACCACCGTGATGGTCATTATTGCTATTCTAGGTGTAAGATGCAAAATCTGTAGCATCCTTGAGCTGTCAATGGGCTTGATGTGTATGTTGGTTTGGGACTAGGGGAGGATGGTAAAAAATAGTTTGAAGGGATTCAGAGATGTTCATTGCTAACTGCTGTCTCTTCACAGGAAGTCATCTCCCCCTTCTGAGATGTACTGCAACACCATTCATCTCCATCAGACCCAAATGGGTTGCTCAACCTTTAAGAGCTTAATTAGTTTTTCTTTCTGGGTTACTGCCTCCCCAACAATGACTGAATAATTGATTCACTCAAACACGAGGTGACCGGAATTGATGCCTTTTCAAGGGATCATGGGATGCTGGGCCAGAGAGAAGACGGGCCCACGTGGCAGCTCAGCAAGGGCTGGGACGGTGCTGTCGAGAGGCTGCCTCATTTAACAGGCCTCCACTGGCCACCCAACTGCTGTCTCCTAGAGACGGTGCCTCTCGCAGGCTGAGGGCATCTCTCGGATTAGTGAGATGAGACACAAGGAGAGTTGGATGTGGAGAACTACGCTGTACCTGCGTGAACAAAACGTCCCTCCTTCCCTTGGCATGGTCCTGTAGACCAGAACTCGCCCTCATTCCTCCCAGATGAGGCTGCTTCCCTACATACGATTGATCCAGCATTTCCACTTTGCAAGAAACTGAGAATACGGCAAATCTTACCTCCATGAAAGCAATGAATCTTCCTGGCCAAGTTATCATCCCATGTCCTTCAGAGATACATCTTCTTCCCCAGGGTCACTCTGAGTGAACCACAGGTTCCTACGAGGGCCTTGGGAAAATCATTAGGAGAAACCCAGCAGAAAGATAAATCTGATTATGTTCCCAGGAACTTCACCTCCTTGACTTCCTACCACTCTCTTCACTGTCCCTTCCTCCAATCTCCTGCCGCTTCAAGCTTGAAGATTTTCACAGAGTCCACCTCTAGGGATAAAAATGGACTCTTTGCTTAGCTTATTGAACAGACCATCAAATGCCACTCCTCCAGGACGAGAAGCAGTGCACACCACAGGTAGGTCAGAACACCCCGGCACTTCTACAAAGAGCATTCCCCCAAAGGAGTATCAACCGTTGCAGCTAACCAGCGTTTTCCCATCAAAAGCATCATAACTCATTTCACATTGAGAGTATTTTTAAAAATCCTTTTTCCTAGGTTAGAAAAACAATAGTTGTTTCTTTTTCTTTTTCTTTCAGCAGGGTTCCAGATAATAAAAAGACTGATAACTAAGCCAGTAGATTTACTTTTGCTATGCCACCCTAGATTATGAAAAAGTATAATTATATGCAATTAAAAAATGAACCGTATTTCTTACCCGAGTGACGTTTTAAAAGTCATTATGAATCCATTAGCTCAGCAGACCTTACAAATGGCCTTCACTACTCCGGACTTCATTTAAATTTACAATGGAGAGACGTAAATTTTTTCCCATATCTATGCTGCGTGTGTGTGTGTGTGTGTGTTCACCCCCCTCTGCTCCCACAGAGTGTCCAGACATTCATCTTACGTGAAGACCATGTTCTCAGTACTGAAGTTGCTGTATTCTTCCAGTCACATGGCTCATAATACTTCACTTTGGGAGCCTGCCTGCTGGGAAACTGAGGGACGACCTTAGACTTCTAACTTATCCTTGTCCCCCACCTTTGCTCCTATAGGCAGTAATTCAGCCCTTAAATGACGACAGCACCGGATGAGGTCATGATTGCCATGTAGCCCTTTGGACCACGCTCTGGTTCCCTCCTCTCCTCTGGGTCCATCAGTCTAAGTTGTCACTTAGACAATTCACTTATGGCTGGTTTACTGTGGAGTTATTAGTTGCCTCACTTATCCAGATAATTACCTCGTGTGATGGAAGCTTTATCTGTTGACTACCAGAGACAATGCATACAGGAGAACTGATCTAGATAATTCAGACACCATTCATGATTTTATTTCAATTGAGCCTTCATGTTGGACAAGAAGTTGTAATTATGGAAAATTTCATTTGCATTCAAATAGTGGATCATACCCATAAAATCTTTTTTTCTTGTTTCTCAATGTTGGAATCATCCTCAGCGTCTCTCTTAGCAATAGCCCAGGAGTTATAGTTAAAACAAAACCCAAAACATCCCTCCAAACCCTATACCATCTTCTTTTATTTAACTGACCACACTGTCGCTTATCTCTCCAGCTTCCCCTGTGTTTTGCCTGGTGACATTAGAGCCTTCAGTAGTGCCTCCAAGTTGGGCCGATAATCAGAATCACCTGGGAAGCAATTTTTTAAAATACAGATGAATCATAACCTAGACTTACTGAATCAGAAGTTCTGGAAGAAGGCCTTAGGAATCTGCCTTTAATTTACTCTGCAGGTGTTTCCTGGCAGCCAGCCCAGTGTGGTACATAAACTGACATTTATATCAGTCCAGTCTGGAGCATGTGCTGGGCACACTCAGGTAGATAAGAGGGAAGGCCTCATCTCTGCTCATTTTCCCACTCTCCTCTTCATCCTTTTTCAGTCTTCGGGTACCAGCCTGGATGAATAAGTGTCCCAGGACCAGGGCCAGAACCAGACACCTCCAACTCTGCAGTGTTCCCCAGGCAGGCCGGATGGAGGTGGCTGCCTCCCTGGGGAAGATGGTGGGCTTCCCAGGTGCACCTGTCTGTCTCAGCGCACCTATAATTGCTCAATGGACACAAGCTTCCCCCTGGTTATTTTCCAATTTGTAGACGTTCTAGTTCCATCATGCACTTAATTCACCACAAGCCACCACCAAGTTACTTAAAAATGAAAATCCTGCAGCACTCCAAATGGGAAGACAATGAGACAAGGGGTCTGCCAAAGTGCAAAGAACAAAGGGCTAGAATTCGACAGAAACTAGCCTTTCACGCCAGCTTTGCCAACTTCCAGGGCTGTAGCCTTACAGGAGTCTCTTCAGCTTTCCTGGCTTCAGTTATTTTCACCCAAGTAATAAAAAGTGTTGGGCCAGGGCTTCCCTGGCGGCGCAGCGGTTGAGAGTCCACCTGCCGATGCAGGGGACACGGGTTCATGCCCCGGTCCGGGAAGATCCCACATGCCGCGGAGCGGCTGGGCCCGTGAGCCATGGCCAATGAGCCTGCGCGTCCGGAGCCTGTGCTCCGCAACGGGAGAGGCCGCAACCGTGAGAGGCCCGTGTACCGCAAAAAAAAAAAAAAAAGTGTTGGGCCAGATAATATCTAAGTTCCCTTCTGGTTCAAGTACTGTGTAATATAACACAGTCCAAGGGAGCTCTGGGTACATTCCTCCAATGATGAATACTTTTGCATTTTCCATAACTTAAGAGCTTTATAACTGTAATCAAGTTATTAATCTCTTTGAGACTTAGTTTACTCCTTAATAAAAATGGAGTCACAGCATTATCAAGCAAATAGTTGAGTAAGGATTAAATAATACCGGCATCTAGAACACCTACTGCCATGTCTGGCCCATGGTGAGCACTGGGTACCTGTTACATGATGTCATCATCATCATCACCACCACACAATCTCCAGTATTCCCAAGGGCCTGATTAACACTGGCCACTGTCTCACCCTGTCAAGGTAACAAAGTGACCTCAAGAACCTGGTGACAAAGAATCAGTTACCTTGGATTGAGAAAACAAGGGCTTACACATTCTGCAAAAGCCCAGGTCCCACTCCCTCCCCTGCTCTCCCAGCTAGAGAGGGTCACTCAAGTACCACAAAGTGCCAGCCAGTCAGGGACAGTGACCTGCATTCATCCTGGGAGCCGTGTGGCCTGCACTGGAGGGTGTTTTGTATATTGTTTTAATGAATGGG
Source organism: Neophocaena asiaeorientalis asiaeorientalis (assembly GCF_003031525.2). Taxonomy (NCBI): domain Eukaryota; kingdom Metazoa; phylum Chordata; class Mammalia; order Artiodactyla; family Phocoenidae; genus Neophocaena; species Neophocaena asiaeorientalis. The sequence goes on from NW_020172768.1 coordinate 3,433,441, forward strand.
GTCCTTCAGCGGAAGGGAGTCTCAGGTCTCCCCTGGCTCTCTCTGTGTGGCCCCTCCTAGAGCAAGGACACTCCCTGGGGGCTCTCCTTGAGACCCCAGGGCTTGCAGGGAGGCAGCCTCCCCCTCCGGGCTTGCTGCTCTCATGCAACCTCATCTTCCTTCTCTGTCCCTGAGCATCTCAAAGCCAAGCTGTTTGTAAACTGTCCCCACCCAAAGGCGCCATTACTGGGGCTCTGCTCATCAACATGCAGGCAGTACAGTAGGCAGGGGCGCCGATTTGTCCTAGTAAGGAGGCTCTAATGCTGTGGAGAGGAACATTAAAAGATTTTATTCTAAGATATTCCCTCCAACCTCCCACCTACTGCAGACAAAGTCTCTTGGGACAAGCGTCTGCTCCGGCACTCCATTTGCAGATCTCTGATAAATGTTCCCATCAGTGTCATGGACCCTGGTGCTTCTCCACTGGGCCTTTCTCTTGGGGGTCTCGGGGGTTGGCTGTTGAGATGCCTTTGGGCCTTGAGCAGCCCTCATGGTAAGACATTCATCTTCCTCCTTTCCCTCCTCTCACTCCCAGTGAAAGCTGTGTCTCAGTGAGGGATGGAGATTCCATCTCTGCCACAGAAAGCCTCACTCCTGGAACTAATCACAGCTTTTCTCTGCCCCTCTCAGCACGATCTGGTATCATTATCACCGTCATCATCAAAAGAAGCCCCTTTACAGACTGCACTGTGCACACAGAATTGCCTAGACATGGCCGACTTTGCCTCTTACGCGCTTGCGAGCACATTGACACTGCCACGGAGTACGGGTGAGGACGAGCCCAGGGCGAGATTAAATCACGGACCGAAAGCTAAATGAACCACAGGCATCAATGCTGAATACATTTCTGAGCGTGAGTGCCATGGGGAGTGGAAGGCTGGGAGGTGGGCACGACCGCAGGGTCAGGGGGACCAGAATGACTGATGTAAGGGGTCAAGGGCAGGCATGTCCTCTAAGGGGAGCATTAAAGAGCCATCTCCATAAGTGAAAGGAAGGCGTCCGTGTTCCCCTTTGTCCTCTTTGTTTCATTAACATCCTGTTGCGGTGAGTGAAAACCAAGTGGGGAAATGGCCAAGTCTCAAGGTTTGGGGGATACATTGTCACTGGATTCAGCCTGGTGGGGACTTCATTTGGATATCGAGGGCCAGGCCAGGGAACCTCGTCCAGGGCTCACTGTGAGGAAAGAGTCGCGCTCCAGGTGGGCAGGAGGAAGATGAGAGCGTGAACCAATTTTTCTCGGAGGGGACAGGGCGCCTTTGCCAGTGAAACCTTCCAGAAGAGGCAGCGCTCATGTGGGCTCCATGGGAGACAAGGCACGACTCTGAGACCAGAGCGGGGCAGCCCAAGGGGCGCGCCCACACCCGCCACCCCCTCCAACACCTGCATGCTTGGGGGGTACACACTGGCCTCCCGGGGCTCCTGTCTTCGTCTCCATCTGGGCTGGAGCTGAGTCGGAGGAGAACCCACTTCCCTCCTCCCTGGCTCCCGGAGCTGCTAATTCATAGTTGCATTAGCTTTCATTTGGCTAACAGCATGGGGGATTGTCAGATATTGGCTCTGACCAGATTTAATCTGCAGGCTATGTTCTGCCCTCTTTCTACTTGCCTTTTATTCAAGATGCTGATGAAGAGATTCATGGGACGGGTGGAGCCACATCCCGTCTGGGATGAAGAGCTCCAGCCCTCCAGCTGTGCCCACCTCGAGGGTCCACTCCAATCAAGGACGGGGGTCCTCGCGACTCCCTCTGCTCTGAAACAAGTTAAATCTCACTGACACACCCTGTCTGCCTCGAGTCCTCCATTATGCTTCGCTTTCGGTTTTCTTTCCTGATGATAAAACTGCTTTGACAAGTGCTCAGATTCTCAGGGCCCCGCTCTCTGCAGCCCCCGTCCCCGCCTGGCTGCTGTCCAGCGTGATTTTTGTCACGACAGAGCCACTGCCATCCTTCTCGGGCATCCCAGCATCTAGAGGTCTTCAGCGACGTGTCAGCAACCTTCAGCCACAAGTGTGGATCTGACACGGCTGGCTGTGTCTGCGGCATGAGGACACCTCCGCTTATTTCCTGGAAGGACCGAGGAAGGAGTCCTACACCTTCTTTCCTCACCTTCCTCCCAGCCAGCACTGCCGTCCTGTTGAAAAAAGCCATTTTTCCCCTGTCTCCACAAGGTCCCTGGAAGAACGTGGCCTGGGGCCTTTCAGTATCATTTTCACCTGTACTTGCAATTGAGCGAATCTTCAGATACGTTCCCCCAAGCTGTGCGGAAACAGATCTCAGGATTACACTGGTGCCTTTGGGGAAAGCTGCTCACCTTCCTCCACCCCAAGAGCCTCACTGGACACACAACAGATGTACCCCTCCTCTGCTGGGTTCCTAGACTTAAGCCTTCCCACCTCGTTAGGGCAGCTGGAAAGAGGGGGGACAATTCCAGGCAGGTCACCGTCAAGATGGTGACAACAATACGCATGTTGATGACTATAAACTCTGCAGTTTCAAGCTTCTGTGAGTGCTTTATTTTAGAGTTGCTTTATTGGAATTAATCATTGCAACCATGTTGATTATATTCATCACTTGAGGTCCATTAAGGACCTCTAATAGCTTTTAGCTATTAGAACTTCCCTAAAGTTCTATTCATTTATGGGTTCATTCATTCATTCATTCATCAAATACCTATTGAGTACTTGTCATGTATCCTTTGGCCTAGGGTTCCCCGGATTGAAGTTCCGAGGGAACGGGCTGGAGTCAACCAGGCTGGAAGGGAAGTGAGATCACATGCTTCCTGGATGCAGGTGCCCCACACACCCTTCTCACTTCTTGTCCCCCCACAGTCACCATATCTTCTCTTTCCTGGTTACTTTTTCTCTGCAGATTCCCTTTGATCCACCCAGCACATCAGCCATAAAAAGTAGGGATGTGTCGTCTAAGGAGAATTGCCACTTCCCTCGCCAAGCGGCACTGACCTCTTTCATCTGACTCCCGGCACTCCTCATGTGCCCTTCCCACAACCTATGGTGACAGCTGCTAGGTGATGCCTCTCCAAATCTCAGATCCTGAGCTGGGTGCTTTAGAAATTCAGATCAAGTCAGGAAGCCTAACCAGAACTGCCAAGAATTCTGAACCGGAACAAAGGAACCCAGAGCCCTCCAACTGGGGCTCAAACACCCCCTGTGAGGACAGGAACCTGGAGCATAGACTCGAGCTGCATTTCTTCCCCTGAAATGATGGTATAGACCCTGAAACTGCAAAATGAAGTCACATCTCAGGCAGTAGCCTCCTCCAGGCTCTGCAACTGGCCAGCACCCTTGTCCCCCAGAAGGGAAGATCTGGTTGACATGACATGCTACCACATTGGGAGCTGCAAGACCTGGGCTGTAGTTCTGATTTGGTCCTCATGTACTGGGTCACCCAGCCCAAACCAACTAACCTCTCTGGGCCTCAGCTTCCTCGTTAATAAAATGCCATTCTGCTTTAGTTATAATATTTATATATTGTCAGAAAAGGATCTATAGGCTATGCCTATAAAATCTACAGGCTAGACTAGATGTTCAGTAAGGTGACTTTCCACTCTGAAGTCCTACAGATTAATTGATTCACTTATTTAATGTATCTTGAAAACGTGTTTTATGTCACTCACAATCATAAGAGCTCACAAAATATGTCCCAGTAATCATAGCAGGAAGGACATCACTTAGATAATAAGATTAAATGACTACAGAAAATCAAACACTTGGATATCCTCTAATATGTGTAATAATAAGAACTGCTTTTATTAATGGTGCAGTTATTACCCGTCAGGCCATACACTAAATGTTCCATGTGGGTTTTGCAATTTATCTCTGGACAAAACAACCATATAAGGTAGAAATCATTGTGCACACATTGTTCAACCAAGGTTTACTGTGTGATTAGGATGTGGTAGCCCTTGCACTAGGTACTTGGCATCATGTCTCCAGGCGTAGAGGGGTTGACTTCCCAACCACAAAGCTAGCAAGTGGCAGAAAGAATCTAGTCGGCCAGGGTCCACAGCCCAAGCTCCTAAGTGCTAAGCATCCTACCTTCCTCAGCTTTGTTTGGTGATCTCCATACTGTCAGCCAAAGCCGGTGTTTTCTGAGTCAACAGCTTACTCACTCCCATGGTCCTTTGCCCACTCAGCATCTCGCACATGGGAGCTAACCTTCCCCACCGCCGTCCTCTACCTATGAAGTACCCACTTTGTATTCTCCCTCTTTCACTGGTTCTCATTTTCAACTGCCACATGCACACTGCTATTTTCTTCTTGTCTTCCACTCTTTGCTCTTTCCTTCACCTCTCCTATCACTCTGTAAAATAGCTGTGAATTGGCTAAACTGAAGGACTCTCCCATGGTCTGATTCTAGAGGCACAGACTACGAACTCCTTTGAAAAGAGTAGCCACACATTATAGAACCCAGAGCAGCAGCAGAGCTAGGGAATTCCAGAGCAACGTTCAATGAAGCTGGGAGTGTGGGTGTCTTGGCATGTTTCGAAACCGGATGGCCTTTCTCTATCCTGAAACCACATTCGACTGGACAGTGTAGTGAAAAGAGAAAGCACGAATAGCAACTGAGTTGACTTAAACACGCACACAGTACATACAAACACCTCTTCAAGATAAAGATCTCTGGGTCAGGTTATCACATATCATGTAAGAGGTGATACGGCAGATGATGGAGAGCTGGGTCTCTATGGACTGGGACACCGTAGCTCTTCAAGTTACCTAAAGAAATCTGGAAATGTCATTTCATAATGCACAGCATCATCCCAGTGAGTTCTTCAAAATAACGACTTGCTCTTTCAGGCCAATGTGAAGTCAGTGTCGTCTCTGAGCCTAGTCTAGATGGTGACTCTTAGAAGCTGTGTGGGTCAGGAGGCACGATGCTAGAATCGAAGTGAACCAGCCCTCAGTTCCCACGAGGCTGTGAAATGCTGTTTGACAAAACATGGCATCAGATTCCACCTATGAGTGATATTTCTGCAACTAATATATTTGTAAATCAACTACATGTCAATTTTTTTTTAAATGGTGCCAGGCTCTTCAAGAGTTAACTCAGACATCCCAACTGCAGCTTAGCTCCCCCAAACTCCAATAGAGCCCATGATTTCATAAGAGGTGTTAAATATGAATCGTTCATTAAAACACATATTATTGGATGTTTAACTACCGTGTAATTGATTTTCTATCTAGTGCCTAGTGGTTAACCCTCAATAAATGCTTTTTGTAATCAACTTAAAGTATAATACCTACCACGCTTGGTATCTTTCTCCTTTGATTTAATAAGAAACCAATTCTGTATTACTGAAATCATACTTGATCATAAAAAAAAAAATGATCAAGTTTTTAAGAACGGCATAAGAAAGACTCTCTGACAGGAACCCGTCCCCCTTTATAGAAGGATTGCAGTTCAACTGAGAGCTCGTGGGGACCTGGATACAGTTCTGGTCATTGTGATGTTAGCTAAGGTCCAGGTCTCACAAAGGCTACGCTCACAGCTAGCAGAAACCCGGGTTTACAGTCCAGTGTCTGACAGATAACACAGTTCTTACCCAGGGTTGTGAGGTCCAGAAAGCTAGGAGGCATTTTTGGCTTCCAAAGAACAACGAAAACAATTAAGTATTAACATGCATGTAAAAGACCCATGGGATTCAATTTTCCTTCTTCAGAACTTTGCCCTATGCTGTTTCCTCTTTCTTCAAAGCACTCCTAGAAATCCTGCCTCCTGGGGGTGCCCGCCTTGACAGGACGGGAGGAAAAGGTAACTGGCCCCATTCACGGTGTAACCAAACTGGGGAAATGTTCTGTTCAACTCCAGGGAGGCAGAGGCCTGGGGGCGGGACAGCAACTCAGAAGTGAGAGTAGGGGATGTGAGGGAGGAGACACTGCCAGCTGGTCCTCACAAACCCTAACGTGTTCACAGAATCCCCAACCCGTCCAGCCTCCAAAACCCACTCTCAGAGACACACATTCCGTAAACATCGCAGAGCTGAGTGAATAATGAATGAACTAATACATATAAAGCTCTCAGCAAAGGCACAGCGCAAGTGCCGAAAATATTAGCTATTACTGGTTTTCTCCATTAATATTTATTATCCTACAGCAAGATTTGTAATTCACTTAATTTCCTTACTACTATTGAGAGGAATATAATACCTTGATTAATTGATTGATTCATTTCTTTCCTTAGATAAATTCCTAGATATGAATTTGCTGGCTCTGCAGGTATGATTTATGGTGAGCTTCAGACATATAACTCAGTCTCTCTGGAAGTGCTGTATGGAAGCCGTGTATGAGCTTAATGGGTACTGTGGATTAGATATATTTGTAAGGTGGTAAGTATTCTGTCAGAAGAAGCAGAATGACTCTTTTTTAAAAAAGTCGAAGTATAGTTGATTTACAATGTTGTGTTAATTTCTGTTGTACAGCAAAGTAATTCAGTTATATATATATATATATATATATATATATATATATATATAAAGAATGTGTGTGTGTATATATATATACACACACATTCTTTTTCGTATTATTTTCCATTGTGGTTTATCACAGGATATTGAATATAGTTCCCTGTGCTATACAGTAGGATCTTGTTGCTTATCCATTCTATATATAATAGTTTGCATCTGCTAACCCCAAACTCCCAATCCAACCCACCCCCACCTCTCCCCCTTGGCAACCACAAGTCTGTTCTCTATGTCTGTGAGTCTGTTTCTGTTGCATAGATAGGTTCGTTTGTGTCCTATTTTAGATTCCACATATAAGTCATATCATATGGTATTGGTCTTTCTCTTTCTGACTTACTTCACTTAGTACGATAATCTCTAGGTCCGTCCATGTTGCTGCAAATGGCATTATTTCATTCCAGAATGACTCTTAATTGGATCTGCTATAAAGAGAGTTTAGTGATTTGTAGGCAGTTGGACTCCCACGTCCCTTCTAGTTCTTAAATTTTATGATTCTGATTCTTCTGGAACACCGAAATGGTGATGTACACGCCTCTTCACGTGTAGGGTGACATAAAGGTATAGTTCAGACTCAAACCCTAACAGGCTGCTAAGCATCCTCCCTGGATGCACTCACCCTTGGAACTCAAAGGCTGAACGTGTCCTCATTCAGCCTGTGACAAAAGAGAGAGATTGCCCAGGCAGCGTGCTGTTGTTAGACAAATAGGGATCCTCTTCTCAAAGGGCATTCTCTTCTGCATAGTGAGTAGGAAGCTCTCAGTATTTAGGACACATCTCTAAAATAAAATTCAGTGGCCACCAAATGACTCAGTGTAGGAGCCTTCTTTCTGCAAGAGAGGAGGGCTGCTAAGAATGGCAGGAACCACCCACAGATGGTCTGGGTACCAGTTGCATCAACAGATGCATATACAACACAGTCCTTTTCTCTGAAGCATCCAGCCAAGCTCACATCGAGTTCTCCACTGTGTACATTCAAACCAAAATAAATAATCCAAGAAAATCTGCACAAGTCTGTGTGTTTGGGGTCCAAGATAATTCAGGCAATAGGCCCAAGAGGAATTTAAGATATTTGGCCACTTTTTTCTTCTTCCTTTTGGTTTGTTATTTGTGGAAACCTAAGCATTAGATCACTTTCCAGCTTTAAAATATACAAGGATACTCAATGCCCTAACACCCAGGCTAATGGCTGGTGGTTAAGAGCCTTCAGAATCTGACCCTGCACACTTAACTAATTTCACGTCTCATAAATGCTCCAGCTCAACCAGACTAGTTTCCTCACTATGGCCAACTTTGTCCATCATTCATTCTTATTTCTACCTTCAGGTCTCTACTTAAGCTTGGTGCATTAAAAAGAAGCTCACACTTTCCTCCTCCATGTAGGAATATACATCCTTCTCTAAGGTCAAGCTGGTAATGAATGCCTTTGCCTGGTGCTGATCAGGGCTGGTCCCTCTCTTCTCCCATCTCCCATTGCACAGTTGGGGGTAGGGGTGGGGAACCATCCATCTGCATACTTATCTTAGGAATTCCGGGAAGCTAGGACTGGTTACATTTGCACAGAGCACCTAAACACCTTGGTAGAAAAGTGATGAAGCAGATCTGGGCTGAATGACCTCTTGGGGAACAAAGATCGACCTTCACAAATAAAGGGCAGTTTCCAAGACCAGCTCAGAGAGAGGATTCCTGTCCCATGAGAGCAGAGAAGTTACTCAGAGATAGGAAACAGTTCTAAGCTAGGTGTCCTGTTCAGAAAAACCAGTTACTAGATAGCAGAGAAAAGTATTCCCAAGTTTAATACAATATGTCATCATTTGAATCACCTTTGGCAACACCCTAGAATCAAGTTCCCAGATACTTGGGTTTGGGATGGGTGTGGACGGGAGTGTTTACTATATCATCCCTATTCTGAACATCCTGAACACCCTTAGTTCAGTAAAGGGGTGATTTCTTCCCTGTGGGCTTGGTCTGGAAGAGCTCTGTGCACAGAGACATTCAGTTGAGCACTGAAGGATAAGTTTTAAATAAATGGTAAAATAGGGAGTTCCCCACTTTGAGAAAAGCTGGTGTCTTTTCTTGGACAGATCATCTTTGAGATGTACACACAGATAGATTCACTCTTGGCTTTAGTAAGAAACATAGGCATGATCATGGACTTAGGCCTTCAGAACCCCCCAAAGAAGGAGGTCAGTTTGATTCTGAAAGCTTGTCAGAAGAAGAATCAAGAATTCTGGTGACCAACGGAATGTTGAGGGCACATTCTGAATCTGGTTCACAGGGAAATATGACCTCTGGCTGGTTGCATAACCTCCTAAGGAACCTAAGTGTCCCTATCTGTGACAACAGGGCTAAGATCTTGTAGGGTTGCGGTGAAGACTAAAAGCATTTAACAAAGGGTAGCTACTTACAGAGAAGGGTTTAGCATCCAGTTGTTAGTGATGCTGGAGTTAGAAGAGTGGTCAGAGCTGAAGCTACAAGTTTAGCAGTTAGTTGTCCACACAGAAGATGGAGGGACTCTGTGGCGCCATGAGAATAGCTGAGCTCCATGCGAGAGAGGAAGGAGATGAACAATGAAAATACCAGAGATAGATAGATAGATAAAAAGATAGATAAGATAGACCAATAGTTAGAGAGATAGATAATAGACAGACAGATAGATAATAGAGAGATAGATAGATAGACCGATAGGTAGATCGGTAGATCGACAGATAGATAGACAGATGGATAGATAGATAGATAGACTGACAGATAGATATAGACCGATAGATAGATAGATAGATAGATAGATAGATGATAGATAGATAGATAAACAGATAGATCTGATGACTCATCTTTAAGGTTAGGAAAGAAACAAATGAGCAGTTAAGGAGAAATTAGGAGAGCCGAACCAGTAAAGGGACTTAGAAGCCAAGAAAGAATCTTCAGGAAGAAGTTGAAGTATGGTTAAATGCAGCAGAGTTTCAAAGCAAGCAGACTAAGGAGAAGCCAGTGGGTTGAGTGATTATGCAAACGCGGGAGGAGGAGCAATGTCGTAAACTTCCTTGAGAATCTTCTCTCTAGTGTGGTAGGTGCCAAAGATCAGTGACGGATGGGGAGCCCCAGCTAGGCAGGTCTGTGGGGAAGCCTGGGAAGATGTATTATTTAAAGACTCCATGGGTGATTTTGGTGATAGATTTGAGAATCACTGCCTTAGGCCATGTTTGAAGTAATTTGGCTATAAAAGGTTGAAAAATATATAGGAGATAGAGAAGCACTGAGGATTTAAAAACAAACGGAGTTTTGTTTATTTGTTTCTGACCTAAATGTATTGACAGTACGTGACCTGTAGAAAAGGAGATCAAAGATGCAAATGCGGGTCAGGTAACCAGGGATGGTGTGATTATGTATTAGTTTCCTATTGGTGCTATAACAAAGGACCACACAATCAGTAGCTGAAAACAACACCAATTTTACTGTCTTACAGTTCTGGAGGTCAGACGTCGAAGATGGGTTGGCAGGGCCGGGTTCCTTCTGGAAGCTCTGGGGGAGAATCTACTTCCTTGACTTTTCCAGCTTCTAGAGGCTGGCTACATCCTTTGCTCCGGATCCTGCATCACTCCTACCTCTACTTCTGTTGTCACATCCCCGTCTCTGATTCTGTCCCTCTTGCCTCTCTATATAATGACTCTTGTGATTACATTGGGTCCAACCACATAATCCAGGATAATCTCCCCATTTTAAAATCCTTTACCAAATCTCATCTGCTTTTGATATGAAAGGTAACATATTCACAGCCTTCAGGATTAGGCATGGACATCTTTGGGAGCCATCATCTATTTGACATAAGAGGTAAATAAAGCACAGGTTCTGAGAATAGCCATGGGAGAGAAGAACCACATGTACCTTTTGCTTTAAGACAAGATAGAAGTAACAGAAAAAGCCTAATAATCCAGAGACCTGAGGTTAAAAAGAGAGGCACATGCATCAACAGAAACGCTTTGAGCATTTGATAATGGACGCTCATATTTTTGGATTTTCTCTCTAATTAGAACATAAGCTTCTGAGGGGCAGAAACCATGTCTTACAATTTCCAATTTATTGCCCATAGCATCTGGCTCACTGCAGAACACACAGTAAATGCTCAAAAATGCCTTACTGCCCAGCACGAGTGTTGGCACAAGGAGGAAGTTATGAGGTGTCTGCTACTGGTGGATGGGTGTGTTCTACTTAGGAGTGGCTCAGAGAGTAGTAGACAATCCTGAACAAGAAGATTTTGTTGTGTCAGGGGACTAGGATTTGAGGCCAAGTTCTCAGTGAGGAACACATCCTACCTCTTTCTCATGATGGAAGGGCTGATAGCATCTGAGGTGTGAAGACAGCTGTCCCCATCATTAGGTTGGCATATGAGACATTGGAAACAAAGCAACCAGAAGGCAAACCAAACCTCTGAGTGATGGAAGGAACTGCAAAGGGACTGGTCCCATCAATCCCACAGAGAGACAGAATCGGCTGACCACTTGCCGGCCATCCTTTCTACTCCACTGAAATCTACAGCAGTGAACTCACCTTGAGGAAAGAAGCCATTGACAAAAGGAAAAAGGAAAGAAGAACTGAAACTCTGCTTTAAAAAAAGGCCAGTTGTGGGCTTGAGGCTCAAAATGAGCTTGGACCAATATGTATGCATTTATCCTATATATATTTGTCCTGGAAAAGGTTGGAAAAAGATAGGGACTAGAGGAACAATGAGGGTTTAAGAGCAAATAGAGTTTTGTTTATTTGTTTATAACTTGAACACATTGATAGTTCAAAGAGAAGAGGCTGTAGAAAAGAGCAAAGATGCAAATGTGACTTAAATACACACACACACACACACTTCAGAGAGAGAGCGAGAAATAGTCACAAATCTACTAAGTATGATAAGACAAAAAGGCTGATTGCTGACAGAAAATAATCAAATTCGTCACCAATGTTTCACAAAAGAGTAATTCTTACACTTTCAAACCACAGGCTGGCAGGAAAGAAGTTTTGTGATTTCTGCCTCTCAGAGGTCTCTCAAACAGCTTTTGTGACATCCTGTTTTCATATAAGTTCAGCAGTGACTTTTCCCTGGTGTTATTACTTGTTTGGGTTTTTCTCTGCCTGCCACAGGCTTATTTATGTTATCCTGATTTAGATCTTTTCTTTCCCCTTTTCTTTCCCCCTTTCTTTCTTTGCTGAGGCTGGGTTTCACAGCACAATCTGCTGAATGGTGTACGACAAGATGCAGGTCTGTCAGGCGTATACATGTGTGTGTGTATACGTGTGTGTGTGTGTGTGTGTGTGTGTGTGTGTATGAAGGGTCTAAATTCTCACCAGGGGCTGTGACTATCTCTTGTATCTTAAGTCATTCCTCAAGGTTTCCAAATGAGGGGGACAGAGGTGTTGAGATCATCCCCATAGGTACCAGAGGTTGGAGACAGCCATTGCCTGCACTCGAGTGAGGATGAGAGAGGAATTCAGGAAGTTCGTAACAGGTCTCTCGAAAAAAAGTCTGCCTCAGATTTGACATTTTATTTTATGGCCACATTAGAATTCAGACATATTTTGTGCTATTATAGCTGATTGATTATTTATCACTTCAATGGAGAACATACTGATTTACTTAATATTCATGGTTATAATGTAAAGATCTGCAAATCACAAATTGTCTGGGGGCTCAGAACTGCTTCTTTCTGCCTTGCCTTTCTCATGGTCTCCTATCTATCTCCCACCCCCATGCCCACGTGCCCCTCAAGCCCTTTATACAATAGTCTCCCCTTATCCTGGGGGATGCATTCCAAGACCCCCCAGTGGATGCCTGGGACTTCAGATGGTACCAAACCCTATATAGACTACGTTTTTTCCCCATACATATATATCTATGATACATTTTAATTTATAAGTTAGGCACAGTAAGAGATGAACAACAGCTAATAATAAAATAGAACAATTAAGCAGTATACTGCATTAAAAGTTACGTGAATGTTGTCACTCTCTCTCAAACATCTTGCACAAATTTAAGCCTTTTGTATGTTAAATAAGCACTTATCATGCACTGTGGTCCTAACTTTTGCAGTTCGAGGTGTGACAGTAAAACTAGCATGAGTTTCTTTTCCTTCTTCATAATTTCACGGACAGAAGATTCATTCTTACCATAGATCTTAGTAATCTCAGCATTCGAGTTTTTCTTTCCTTATTACGTCAAGAACTTTTACCTTTTCACTGAAAGGAAGTACTTTACAGCTTTTCTTTGGTGTATCCGGATTGCCAGCATCACTCCTCTGGCACTTTGGGGCCTTTATTAAGTAAAATAAAGGTTACTTGAACGCCAGCGCTGTAATACCTTGACAGTCCCTCTGATAACCGAGGCGGCTACCAAGCAGCTAACACATGTGCTGGACAAAGGGCTGATTCACATTCAGGGTGAGACGGAGCACGACAGCATGAGATCTCATCACGCTACTCAGAACGGCATGCGATTTAAAACGTATGCATTGTTTATTTCTGGAATTTTCCGTTTAATATTTTCAGACTGCCATTGACCGTGGTAATTGAAACCGAAGAAAGTGAAACCGCAGATAAGGGGGGAACCACTATACAGGCCGGGTAGAGTGGATGGTCCAGAGAGGATGGTCCTTGCCTGTCCGTGAAGGACGGGAGACAGTCTTCTCAACTGAGCTCAAACCTCATAAGACAGCTTGATTCACGACATTACATTTCAACCCAGGAAGGGCCCTCAAAGGCCACGTAGTTCAATCTCCTGGGCGGTTCATCTGAACGGTCATATTGAGAGCCTACGCTGGTGGGCTGCATCCCCGTAGATGGACGGCCTGGCTCACCCCTGAACCACTCTATCAGAATGTCCCTTCCCATAAAAGGCAAAAACGGGTCTCCGGGTGCATTCTCATCCTGTAAGCGACCCGTGTAACGGACGCAAGAAAGAAGAGTAAACTGAGACGCGTCACGTAGGAACAGCCCTGTGCAGCCCTGTCTTTTGCTTCCCCCTCATCGGCACATCTAAACATGCTTGATATGACTATGGTATACGTGCCTTAACTCAGCTGAAGCTGAGAGGTGCACAGGGGCAGGGGACTGACCCGCTCACTATGCTGGCCTTGCTCTGATTACATTAGAACCCAGTGAGCCGTGTCTGTCCAAGGGGGCACTGCTTCAGGCACATGGTATTTCACTGTGGTCTTCCCGGTGAAGTTGGTTTGAAGCATGAATTAGGGGACGGCACCAGAAGGGTAAGGAGGTAACGTAGGAGATGGAACAGTAGAAAGCGCATTGCTTTGACACCTAAAGAAAGCATTTCCTGAGCAAAAGCAATTGCTTTGAAAGCAATTGACAGAAGGCTGGCTTAATGCTTGTTCTGGAGATACTTACAGCTGCCCGTGGTTTTTAATTAATACACTGTGCTCCCTAACAAAGGGGAGAGGTCTGGAGAGCATTAACAGAGTTATTTACCCAAGCCGAGGAAAGCACTTTGGAGGAAATGCCCGGGGCTGCGGGGGGCGGGGTTGCTGGATCTGCCTCTGCCCTCCCTTCCCTGTGTGTCAAGGCCTCAGGGTGGTCCTATGTGGCCCCCGGAAGGAAGGCAGACCGTCCTGCCGTTTGGGTAGGCCAGGGAAACCTCACGCAGTCCATGCCTTCCCTACATAATGCATTCATTCATTCCACAGGTATTTATTGAGTAGCTGCTACACCCAGAGCAGACACGGTGTCTATAAACGAGGAACTATATTTGTATCAAAGGCTTGAGCTAGGTGCTGAGGCTTTAACAGGTATTAAAACAAACATGATACTCGTCCTCAGAAAACCTAGGTCTTGAGATGCAGTCAGGGTTGATATTCTGGATGGCCACACTGGGTTTTTAGCTGGTGTCCCTTGGGGTTGTGTCTGTTCTGGTTGATCGGTGCCACTGATACCCCAGTTCTTAAATAGTTTGAATATTATCTTGTGATCATGAAATGAATGATCACACAAGTAAATGCAAGATGTAAAAAGTTCTATGAAGAAGGGGACACGCAACTATGGGTCCATGTTGCCCCAAGAGACACGTGCCAAGCCCGCACGCCCACCCCATGCTGTGCTCTGTGCTGCCCTCAACCATCAGTTGATGGTTTCCACTGATGCTCACTGGCTTGCAAGTCCTGCATCCTGCCCCCACCCCTGCCCCACCCTGCTTCCCAGACTCCAGTCCGCCTCTCTGCTTCAGTGGCTCATCTGTCTTGCTCATTCGCCCATTTGTTCGTGAGTTCATTCATTCATTCATTCATCCATTCACTCGTTCGCTCACTCGGCCAATGAGCAGTTGGCAGAGGCTGGGCGTTGAGCTGTGCTCTGGGCACACGATGCCCCCTGGACGCTTCCAGGCACGGGGCCCGGCTCTCCTCTTCACCGTCCCGTGGCAGGATCTTTCTCTTTTGGTTAGTGAATCCAATGTTAGAGTCATTCTGTCTGACAAAATCTCTCCACATCTGACAATCCCCTTCTCCTTATATCTCCCTCAGCCCATTTCCACATGTCCAAACATTTTAATGGCATATCGTTCCAGGAGGGAATCTCCAAATGAGAGAAAATTAGTGACTGTGCTTATTGGGCTAAAGAAAACGACTGGAGGGGAAGTTTTCTTTAAGAATAGCCATAAGAAGCAGCAGCCCAAGGAGATGTGACTGCAATAAAATTGATGATTTTTGTTAGGGGTGATGGTGGGGGTGGATTATCAACTGCATTCTCTCCTCCCTGGAATGCGTCACAGTCATTAATTTGTTTAATTTATTTTTTGCCTCTTCCCTAGTGAAGCAGTCCAATTCACTGTCAGCCCACCCATCAGAACAAATTACACTTTGGAAATATCCAAATGCTTCAATTTTACATTAAATATAATAAGAAACCACAATGCACTCTTTCGGCCTGATGACTTCTCACCAAGGATCTACAAGTACTTTTTACAATTGCTGCCAGGCAATTCTAGTTGTCATCCTCGGTGACACAGAGGCAGGAAAACAGGCCCACAACCACCAGGCCCCATATTAATTTGTACTCATGTGGGTGCCTCTTGGGTGGTGTGCTTAATCTACTTCATGTGTATATCGTCTGATTCTGCAATGCAATTATCAAGTCTTCATAGCAGGGAGCACCTTTTCCGCTTCTTTGGTGTCTCCCCACTGTGCCTCCATTAACCTCATCCTGGCCCAGCCAATGGCTGCTGCTGACTGATGAAGTCACAGAGCTAAGCCCCAGGAAGACAGAGCTGGCCAGTGTTTCATGGAAGCCGGCCTTCCACCTTCCAGCCTCTGGCACTGATCTCAAAGCTCAGACGCTCATCTCTCTCCTTCTCCCGACTCTCCTGCTTCTTCCTATCATCAGCCACTGCTCAGATCGTGGAGATTGCTCACTACTGCAGATCAATCTATCCTAAGGAACATCGCTCATTAATGATTACGTTTCATTTTCAGAATGTTACCTTACTTGCGCAGATTGGAAACTGAAATGTCCAGGGGTTACACATATGGTATATACGGCTCTCTCAAGTCAGAGATTAATTGTCAAGTGTTAATTTTGAATTTTCTATGGCAAATGCTTGTCAAATGTGGCCAGGGGAAGGTGCGAGCTCAAACTTATCTTACCTGATGCTCAGCGTACCCGAGAACAGAGCCTCTAGCACTGCCAGCTCAGCACTTTCTGAGTCTGAGAAAAAGCGCAGGCTGCAAAAAAAGGCTGGACCGTGGCAACCTGGTGAGTTCTTGGATGAGAGAAGTTTCTAAGGTGTAGGAGGCAGGTTGGCTCTGTTGTAGGGTTGAGTCAGGGTTGAATTCTGCCTGGACAAGAGCAAGGTCTGAGGGTAGGCCTTGACCACTTCCTGCACAGGTAGCTGTGGGTAACCTGGAGGACCAGGTTATCTGGGTATCACAAGACCTGGGTTTGCTGCCAGCTTTACTACTCACTAGCAAATCAGTCTCAAGGAACTTTTGTTTCCTCCTCTGTAAAATGGGCAGGGTGCCATCTATCTTGAGGGCTGCCACGTGACTCAGTAAGATTGTTCAATTGTGTGCTGCTTCACAGTTTACAAAGCACAGTGGAGAACAGGGGTCCTCTACTGTCTCTTAATCCTCACAGCTTCTTATAATCTTAAGTGGATTGAAGTTTTAGTCTTGTTGGACAATCTCAAAGGATTGTTGGAAGAGGTAAAGGAGATAACGTATGTAGAGCACAGTGCCTGGCACTGAAATGTTAACTCACCCCTTCTAGTAGTTGCAGTTTAGGATTTTTGAGAAAAAAAAAAAATAAGAGGATATCTGGGAGTGTGAATATGTAAGAATCATTGTGTGATCATGACCATTCATCAAGCACAAAGACAGAATGGTGGAACGTGGGATGTCCCCAGAGGAGCCCACATCTTAAGTAAAGTTTACGTGGGCTGGTGTTCCACGGAACTATCCTCCTTCTGACATTGTGCAAGCATCTGTAAGAAGCTCTTCCACTTTAGCCCAACTCCCATCCTCTGGCTGAGGGGACCTCTCCCCAACCGGCCACAATAAGTGATGATGTATAACAGGGACCCACATTCAAGACCCTGAGACTGGCTAGCACTTTTTCAGCCCAATCCACTTTAGCCCAACTCCCATCCTCTGGCTGAGGGGACCTCTCCCCAACCGGCCACAATAAGTGATGATGTATAACAGGGACCCACATTCAAGACCCTGAGACTCATCCTTCCTCTTCCATTTTATCTATAGATACGTTTAACCTCTCTCACTACATTTGATGGTATGGAATCACCTTCACTTGAGAATTCTCCTACAATACCTAGCACAGTGTTTTTCACACATAGTTTTTGTTGCCCAATCATGCAAAATACTCATACAAAACCTCCCTAGCAAAAGGTGTTTAAGGTGATTTGAGGCATTATTCCTACAAACGAGAGCATTTCTCTTATCTCTTTTATCTTCTCTGTCTCTGGCGCCCCTTCCTTCTCCTCTGTTTGCCCCTTGTGATGGTTAATTTTATGTGTCAACTACATTGGTTCACAGGGAGCCCAGATATTTGGTCAAACAGTATTCTGGGTATGCCCGTGAGGGTGTTGCTGGATGAACTTAACATTTAAATCAGTAGACTGAGGAAAGCAGACTGCCCTCCCTAATGTGGGTGGGCCCCGTCCAATCAGTTGAAGGCTGACTAAAGCAAAAAGGCTGACCCTCTAATAAGTAAGAGGGAACTCCTCCTGTCTGACTGCTTGAATGAAAGATCCATCTTTTTCTTGCCTTTGGACTTGAACTAAAATGTTGGCTCTTCCTAGGTTTCATCCTGCTGGCTTTTGGACTAGAACTTACTTCATCAGTGGCTCTCCTGGTTCCCTATCTTATAGGCAGCAGACCATGGGACTTCCTAGCCTCCATAACCACATGAGTTTATTTCTTTTACGTAATCTCTTTCTCTTTCTATATACATCTTACTGGTTCCATTTTTTTATTGTTTTGTTTTGGTTTTTTTTCCAGAAAATTCTAATACACCCCTAATGTTGTTTTTTACTGGGTCTTTGTCTTAGCCTTTTTTCTCCTTGCTCCACAAACTATACTTAGATAACCTCACCCACTCCCATTGTTTCAACCACCACCTTTATGTGGAAATAGCCCAAATTGTTCTCTTTAGTCCAGATCCCTCCCTCCAAACTTCAAGCTCCGATATCATATATTCAACTGCCAACTTGATACCCCTCCCCAGACATCAAGTTCACTCACA
Source organism: Neophocaena asiaeorientalis asiaeorientalis (assembly GCF_003031525.2). Taxonomy (NCBI): domain Eukaryota; kingdom Metazoa; phylum Chordata; class Mammalia; order Artiodactyla; family Phocoenidae; genus Neophocaena; species Neophocaena asiaeorientalis. The sequence goes on from NW_020172768.1 coordinate 3,451,698, forward strand.
TTCAGTGAGTCCAAAGGAGATGACAGCACTTGCTACACAAACCTGCCTCCCCTCCACTTGTCCCTATGTCAAAGGATGCACCACCTTCCACTCTGTTAGCCAACCTTGGGGCCATGCATCTGACACTCCCTGAATCCACCTGGTGCTCAAGGACAGTAGACTTGACCTCTCGATTCCCCTCATATCCAACTCCCCCACCTCTTATGCACATTATCACTGTTTTAGCTCATTCTTTATCATGCCTTCAAATGTTTATTGTACTTGCTTATTTTGGCAGGTCTTTCTATGCTCCATTCTATTCTCCTTCTGGACAGGAATCCTGATCGATCCATTTTTTTAAAATTCCACAGTTCCCAGCAAAGTACTTGGCAAATATCAGATACTTAATAAATGGCTGTTGTCTGAATGAACGATTGAATGAATGAATGAGTGATTTCCCTTGGAAGTCTGCTGGGAGTAGGGAAGAAGGCAGAGTACCTGATAAGACCTTGACACGACTCAGGAAACATGAAAGGAGAAAAAGAAGTTAATTTATTTGCCAGAAATAAATAAAAGGCAAATCCTCCGTGAATAAATGTGAAATGAGGAAAACAGAAACAAGCAGTCATCTTAAGAGCAGGGCAGCTAATAGCCTAACTACCCCCTGTGGGACAGGACAAGCTCTGCTATGACAGGTTTTCTTTGTCTGTTTGTTTTTGTTTTTATTTTGCCATTTTCAGAAATGGAGCCTAGGACACTGAGACAAACCCGGTCTTTCTAAAGAGGCCCTGGGGTACATTTAGAGCTCTCTCAGCACACACTGCCTGAGATCTTAAGGTTTTGATTCAAAGAACCAGCACCGAGTAAAACTCCCGGAGCTCAGTTAATCAAACTCATCAAGATTGATTTGATTCGAATTGTGGTTCCAGGCAGCTGCTAACGGTCCAGAGACCAGACTGCTGAGTTGGCTCCTGGATCGAGATCGGGATACCCAGAAAAAATGCAGATGGAAAGCAGACAATTAAGCTAAAAATTCAGACAACATAGACCCTACTCGTGAATAACTCGAAAGGCCCCTTCCCTTTCATCTTCTCATCAATGTATTTTCCTCAACTATTTGGAAACACCTAGGTAAATAAAAAATAGGCTTTTATAGCCTGAATTACTAATAGGACTGACAAATGATGGAGAAGAGAGGAAGAGCTGTAGGAGAGATCTAGTCTTCCAACACTTAGCTTTCTGAAATGAATGAACTGCTAGTTTTCTCCCTTTACCATCCTTCACCACACACACACACACACACACACACACACACACACACACACACACACCATCCTTGAGAGTTTGGAAGCACGGCTGCTTGCAAATGGGCCCATTAAAAGCAGATAAATCAATGGGAAACATAAAAAATCTCATTTATCATAAGACGTGTTGGGCAGAGTTTTGAGTTTTACATACATTTATTCTAGAAATCTGTTTATCTGTGCAACATTTCTGAACAGAATACTTTGTGATGAGCCATTCTCTCTCCCTCAAATCTATATTGAAAGCAATTAAATGCAAACCCCAAAGACAAAACATGATGAACATAGTACCCACCCTGTTGATCTGTCACTTCGTCACTGTCCGCCCTCCCTCTTGGATAACGTCTTCTCCATAGTTTCTAAAGCAGACCCCTCCTGCTCTTACAAAACATGTTTCTCGTGTCTTTAACCAAGGCAACCCCTTCCCCCAACTGTTCCCCAAAGACCACAGATGATGCGATGCTGGCAAGGTGTCTGAAAGTGGTGGGAAGAGCTATCCCTGGAGTGAATGACCTTAGTCCTGTCGGCATGTGACTCCAATGAGAGATTTACACGAGCACCAGCTCCTGGTCTGAACTCGTTCATGATGGGAGAGGTGTGGGTATGAGGGTTTGAATGAGGTGAGAAGTAGGAAAAATGAGGAATGCCTTCAACTGCGTCTATGCTACAAAGTTCCCTCCGTGCCTCATGCATTTTTGTATTCTCAGTCCCTACCAGGCAGTGGGCAACTGTGGGGCTCAAGAGAGAGCAAAACCTCACCTTGGCAAAGAGCCTGGCACAGCAGTTTCCTAAAAAATATTCAGTGGACACCATTACTGAATGGCTAAATCTGCACATATAAAACAATTGGTCTCAGCCCAGCTGATAGACTATTCCAGGCATGTTCACGGTTTGGAGTGAAAGCGACATGATCTCTTTGGTGATGAAGAGCATTACTGGTGACCATCAGCGTGCTCAGATTAATGTCCTGTGTCTGTAAACATGACACTGGGCTGCGTGTAGGCAGCGCCCCCTACTTCCAAGTAGACAGACAGCCTTCAAACACTCAGTGAATGGAATCGTCCAGTTTGATAGACTCTGTTAGGAGTCTACCTAGTCTGCACCTTATTTCATGTTGGGTAGGCCCTCCTAGAAAGCCCCTCCCTGCAGGAAGAGAAGTATGGACATAAGATCAGAGATTTTCTAAGAAGCACTGGGATAGTTTCACCTCAGCATTTCTACGCCAATGCCTGGGGGATACACCCAGCTACTTTACCCCTGAGGGCATGCCAACAGCTTGTGTTATAACCTCCTGCAAATAAGGATTTATTAAAACAGAATCAAGTGACAGCCTTGGAACTAAGGCAGCACAGACAAAGACCCTGAGGTTCTGTGGAGATTGTTGACTTTTATCAAAGTCAACGCTGAGATTTATTGACCCAAAAGGTAAATATTGATGGAGGCTCAGGAGGTCAATATTTGTCCCAAGGAAAAGTACATCTTCTTGGTGACCCCCAAACTGAATCAGTAGACTCGGTTCCAAAATGAATTAGCTGTGACATAGATTAAGATATCATTTCATTAGACTGTCTAGGGCACTGGAAAGCAATATTAATACTGAGCACTTCATGTTCACGGTACTTTCCAATCATTCATCAAAGAGGACCACCCCCTGCCAGATGCCTCAGACTGTTGTTCTCCCAGATCAACAGATGGGTCATTAGCACCAAGAAAAGGTTAAATAGCTTTACCTAGGACACAGAAAAAGCAGCACAAGAATGAGAAGATGGATTGGAGATAAGGGTGGGAGGGGTGCTCTGGGGAGACCAGCAAAGAGCTACAGGATGGTGCCTTAATTAAAGTTCCTGGTAAAATCTTAAGTCTACTTGATTTAATTCCTTAAATTTAGTTGATTTATTTCCCACTATTGACAAATCTACTTGAGTTGGTCAATGGTATTGCTTATTTACAAGGAGGCTTTTGGGTGTTTACACATCATAAGCTCTATCTTTTCTGTCTTTTGAAAACTGGTACTTAGGAAGTGGAGACTACATTGGTAGTTACTGGGAGGGGAGAGTCATGGTCTATTCTTCTATTTGCACAATAGTTACCATCAGATTCCAATTCTCAGGAATGCCTTGGCTTTCACAGTGGGGTCCTGGAATGCTGGTAACATCACAAAATACTAACACACAAGTAACTGGCATTTGAATTCATGAAACCAATTATCCTTTCTTTTGTGCTGTCTCAAAATTGAATTTTAAATATTATAAAGTTGTGATTGTCTTTGTTAAGGGAGAGAGAGGAGACATGGATAATCCAAAATATCGGTCAATTTAACAACCTTATTTCTTTCTGACTTTGGAATATATTATTGCCTTGTGTATCATGTTGGCCTCATTATATCTTCCTTTGGGTATTTTAACATTGGGAAATAACGACCAATTCCAGAGCACCAGCAAATGACAGTCAGAGAAGTGACAGAACATGATGTGTTCTGGGTATCAAGACAGTAACCTTGACGATGTGCTCTGTCTAAATCCACAGACAGCTTCTTGAGTTGATGGGGCTCAACTTTTAGAATTTTGAATTTTCAAAGTCATTCTAATCGACTTTAAATCTGCTAGAGAGAAGGTGGGTGTCTTAGTAGCACGCCCAATCCTGTTTGTTTGGAAAGAAAACAATCTGACTTGAATAGATATAAGGGGTTAGCTGATGCCAGGGTCTGAAGAAAAGAATTTAGGAGTACTGACCAGCAGTTCAGGTCCATCCTTGTTTGATCCTGCCATGGGATTTTTGCATGGCTCCGGAAAGTAAGTGATACCTATATGATTTGATACTGTTACAAAAGGGTAATTTGACTGACAATCTGGTGCAGACAAATGAAAGTGTTTACAGGGTTTAATATTTAATAACGTAAAATGAAAAAGTCGGCAGGAGCAGGCAGGAGATGAAAAGATGTGCAGCAAGTCAGAATTCCTGCGGGCTGTCAGAGCGGCTGCGTCTCCTGGGGGTCTGGGTAAGCGAGGCCCTGCTCTGCAGAAATTGTTATCTCGGGTGTATTGACTGCGTTTGCTCTACTCAAGCTGTCAGCGTCTTCCTCCTGTCTTTATTTTATTTTTTATTTTCAACATTATGGCATCCTCCTAAACCCTCCCATAATGTTTGGCCTTCAGAGTTTAGCCACAGGGCCATCAAGTGCTCAGCCGTGGAGGTGTAGGCTGGGACATGACAGTTCTGTCTGCGAGTGGCAGCTCGATGGCTCTGCTTCCCCAGGTACCTGTGAGCTTGGAGTCCAGCCACCTGCCACAGACCCTTCTCCTAATCGATTTGGATGAGAGGATGACAAGCTTGCTCTTACAAACCATGTGTCCCTGCTCTGTGTTATGTTACTTCACCTGTAAACACCTCAGCTTTCCCATTTGGGAAACAGAAATTACACACCTACCTTACAGAACTGTCTGGAGATGATAAACCTAAGAGGCTCAGCACACTTTCCAGCACAGAGCCATCCTCAGTGAGTGGCAGCTCCTGCTAGATCAGTGTCTCCCCAGAAATCTGTGGATGAATTAAGGGACGGTCTGGATTTGAGAATACCCAGCCCTGAACCCAGAATCCTAAAATTCTTGAGCTGGAAGGGCCCTTGAGGGCTTCTCATCCACCCACCCACCTGTCTTCCCATCAGCCCAGAAGCGGGCAATCTCTTTACTGTTAAAACACCATTGGAAAAGGTTCTGAAATATTCTCTGACCTGGGGACTGGCATTTACACAACCTCACGGGAGCCTGAGTAGTTCAAACACCTCTTGACCTGTTACGGGGAGAAGAGAGGGTACAGGGAGGGGACTGAAGCCCCTTGTACAGCCCTTCGTCTTGTGTATATAAAATTATTCCATCTCCATCAGCTGCTCCTCGGTGATTTTCTGTGTCCCAGTGCTCTTTCACCAGGTCCATCAGTTCTCCGAAGAACACTGCAAACCCCACCTACCCCTCCAGTCTCGGAGTGTGGGAGAGCTCTGTGCTAACAGGTCAAGTCAACAAGCTTGTGCCCTGTGTTAACCAGGCCAAAGTCCTAACGGAATCGCTTCCCACTGCACAGAGCTGCCCTGTGGCCCTCCTCTAAACTTTCACCTCAGGCGCCATTTTGCAATAATAACAACCTATTTTGTTAATGCCCTTTTCTACATGTGAAAATCTTCCACATTCCACTTGACCTTCACAGCAACCCACCACTGAGGTGAGGAAGCTGGTGTCGAGAAAAGCCAGCTGATCTGCCCAGGGTCATATAATGAAAACGGAATGGCCACTTAACCCCACGTCTTCTGAAGCCAAGCCCTGTGCTCTTCCTATTACACAGCAAATAAAAATGACTGGTTCTCAACTGGGGATGATCTCCCCCAGTCCTTCTCCAGAGACATTTGGCAATGTCTGGGGCCATTTTGTGGATCACCACTGGGGACTGGGTGGGTGCTAGTGAGCATCTAGCGCGTAGAGGCCAAAGATGCTGCTAAACATCCCACAGTGCACAGGGAAGCCCCTCACAACAAAGAATTATCCAGCCCCAAATACCAACAGTGCCGAGGCTGAGAAACCCTGCCCTCCACTTACCATAAGGGGCAAATAACAGAATCCAGTGACCTGACTGTCAGTCCAGGCCCACTTTCCTGATTACCCTATTGGGCCCACTTGCTTTCCCCAGAGAAACTTCATGGATGTTTGCAAAGGAAGTTGGGATAATCAGAAGAAACTTAATGGCTAAATGCAGAGTTGTTGGATTTTGTAAAGCCGCTGGTAAAGTTATTTTCAGTTTGCTTTTTAAATTAGTTTGGGAGGTGGTGTTCTTCTTTACATAATTACAAGCTGACAAACATGCTTCTGTACTTTTTTTTTTAATTAACAGATATTTGTATTCAAGTTCTCCAAATTACACACCGCAGCTTGCACATTACAGGACAGCTGCCATGCTCCAGATGTGGGCAATAACCAGAACACGGTAATGTCAAAATGCAAAAGAAAGAAAGGGAAAAGGAAGAAAAAGTTAATGTATTTGGATGGAGAAGAGCAACTCTAGTTAATGTGTTTGGATTTTTTTATGGCGATGAATACCTTAGATTCTCCCAAATTTTCAGCTTGGTTTGAACATTTGGGGTGAAGCCATCTGGGTCATTCATTGCTGCCATCAAAGGCTCACCAGTGCCTTGTAAAAGCAGATTACAGATGAAATGGGGCACGTATAAATGTTAACAGTGTGCTGGAGAAACTATTCAAATAGCTCCTGTTTACAAGCACCCTATTAAATGTGCTAAGCTTCTCCTGAAGAAAGCTGCTCTAAGGTGGGTAAGCTGTCATATTTATTTATTTATTTAGCCCATTTATAAGGCTTTTTGTTCACTTTATCCCAGAAGCAGGCTCTCAGGAGCCCACAGATCAGGAATTGTACACGATAGCCCCTTGCCACAGAAAAACGGCAGGGGTATAAGATGAAATTTCCAGTTGCAGGTCTGCTAGCAGGCTTGCTGTGTGACTCTAGGAAGGGGATCACACCTCTCTGGGACTCAGTTCCCTCATTTGTAAAAAAAGTGTAGGTGTGGCTGGATGATCACTAAAGTCCCTTCAGCTCTAACAGGATGTGATTAGATGTGTTTTCGACCGTCGTATCGGATACAGAAAAACTCTGCCACATCCTTGGAACAGGTCTCTGATGGGAGGGAGTCACTTTGGACCTAGATGTCTGAGCACCTGCTCTGTGACCACCTATCAGGGGACCAGGCTCCGAGCACGGCATACTTCTGCTGGGACAGAAGAGGGCGCTCAAGGGCCAATGAAGCCACTTAACTGTGAAAACCAGGTTGGGGGCAAAAGGTGTAGTGGACATCTGGTCAAGGAGGTTTCACTTTATTCACTTAATCAATAAACACTTGCTGAATGTCTCCCAGAGGCACAGGGGAAGGAGAAATAAGACAGATTTTCTATCTTTAGGATCACCAGTCTTCCAGGGAGAGGAGGTTACCACAGGGGAAAACATATGGGCAATTCAGTGTGGTCTGGCAAGTCCTAAGATGGGGTTGAGAGTAGGCATGGGTGCTGTGTGAATTCACAGAAAGAGTGAAAGAAAGCTACTGAGGAGATGATATCCAAGCAAAGCCCAGAAGAACGAGTGAGTGTGAACCAGGGCAGAGGAAGTCAGACCTCCTGGCAGGGTTGTGGAGCTGTGGGCAGGGTGATGATGCAGCCTGGGGAGTCCAAGGCCCTCCAAGCAATCCCACATTAGGATACAGGAAATGTCCTCCTCAGAGACAAATTCTACCCAAGTGAATAAAGGGAAGAAACAGCAGCAGTGAAAGAGCCTCCAGCAAACTGTGATGGTGGCCTCGATGGTCTTCATACCATTGATGGCACGAGGCTACTGTGAGTAGCTTAGTGATGACGTGCCATCCTGGAATATGGCTTTGTGGATCTGTTCAAAGTTGGAGATGGGTTCCTTCCAGGATTCTCTTGTTGGATCGAGGAAAGAGGCAGCAGGGGGGCATTTCCATGTTTTTTAATCTTCCACCTTCTCCCTGCTCTTGACTGCCTGGGAACAGCACAGTGCCGGGGTCCAAGTGCGCAAACAAAATGGTACTGAAGGGTTGGTATGTCATTCCAGCGAAACCCATGAGAGGAATCAAAGTCTTGTGTTAATATGCTTAGTTAATGCAAAACTCTACCTGGGTTCAGACAACACAGTACAAAAGAAAACCTAGCTGAAACTAGCCTTCTTTTACCCAAGTCATAGAACAGCCAAACTGCCTGGGGTTGACACTGCCACCTAGAGGTTGACTGGGGAATTGCAACCTTCCCTACCACCATCCTCTTCCCCTCAGGGATATTATGCATTTGAAAAATCCTTCTTCCTGTTTTTCACTCTTCACAGTTAGGTTAATTCTACTTCAGGCATGCTGCTTTCCATATCTGTACACATTTCTATTTGTCTCCCTTTTAATTTTTTCTTAATTTGAGTTTTCTAGGAAATTCCCTCCTCTTTCTTCTTTTCTTCCCTTTCTTCTAGTCTCTCACATTCTCCTTATTCAACAGCATTCTTATTACAGTTGACCCTTGAACAACATGGGTTTGGACTGTGCAGGTCCACTTATACATGGATTTTTTTTTCATTAAATAGTACTACAATACTGTGCTATCCATGGCTGGCTGAACCCGCAGATGTGGAACCGCAGATACAGAAGGCCACCTGAAGAGGTATATAGGTGGATTTTCAATCGCATAGAGATTGGCGTTCCTAGCCCCGGCATTGTTCAAGGATCACCTGTATCAGGTGAGTGTAAATCTAAGTGATATAGTTGTATCAATGAAACAGAAATCCATAACTTTAGAGTTAAATTAGACGTAAAGAAATCTGGGGCTTCCCTGGTGGCGCGGTGGTTGAGAATCTGCCTGCCAATGCAGGGGACACGGGTTCGAGCCCTGGTCTGGGAAGATCCCACATGCCGCGGAGCAACTGGGCCCGTGAGCCACAACTACTGAGCCTGTGCGTCTGGAGCTCCACAACAAGAGAGACCGCGATAGTGAGAGGCCCGCACACCGCGATGAAGAGTGGCCCCCACTCGCCGCAACTAGAGAAAGCCCTCGCACAGAAACAAAGACCCAACACAGCCAAAAATAAATAAATAAATTTATAAAAAAAAAAAAAAAAAAGGAAATCTGTACCATCAAACTTTAAACCCTGACAAATGCCCTGACAACCTTTCAGGGTCCAGAAATGCCATGATTTGCATCAATATACTGTCCTCTAAAGAAATATGATTTTTATTAAATATCAAACTACTGAATAGTTTTTATTTTACCATTTTTTAAATTCAATTATTGAATTGCTAATGAGTTCACTGATGTGGTGACAGGTGTGTTTTCTATTATACGTAAAATTGTAAACACAGAGTATTTCAACCACATTCCTAGTTAAATAAAATTCTGTGGATGGACTAAGGAATCTGGTCTAATTGAGAACATTGCTTCCACAAAAACAATGTTTGCTGGGTTCCAAATAAGTATAAGTTCCTTACGTGTAAGGAAGCGAAGAAACACTTTCACATTAGTATCTGATGAGCATCTAGTAGACGTCTGTCCACACAGCAGCAGAGGGATAGACTGGCACTGTGGCAGTGCTGTGGCCTCTATCTCAGATTCTAGCCTCTAACACCTCCTTCACTTGCAGTGGCTCTGAAGGGCTCAGGGAGTTTTAAGAGCTGAAATATTAAACAAATGTTGCTTTTCAATTCTCCTTTAATCTATTGTTTATCCCCCCAACACAACGGCTTTCACCTTCCTTGGTATCTCCTTATTGTCATCTCGCTCAAAGAAGCACATCCTTATTTAGGTGGGTTTTGACTATTTATGAGCAGACTGTATTATCTACAATTCTGGTGACAGAAATTCTAGAAACAGAACTGAATAAACATCATGAAAAGTGCAATGGTTTGGAGATTAAACCATTAGTGAAAAATGATCAAGGTCTGTTTCTGATTCTTGAATGAATAGGGGATGCAGAGGCAACTCTTTGAGTGCCCAGTTTTCCCAGCTCTGACCTGAGAATAATGATGTCTACCGAAAAGATTGTAATCATTACAAATTGCTTAGAAATTCTCAAGAGATAACAGCTAGATGTGAAAATGAGAGTTAGAAGCCACTGGAAACTGGACAGGCTTTTTATGTCCTGTTCTGGGTGCTGCTTCCCCATCCTGTCATCTGACCTTTGGCATGTCATTGAGCCTCTTTGTTTTTTGCACCCATAAAAATACGATCACATTACCTTAACTCAGCAATCCTAGGAGGGGGAGTTACTGCAGGAAGAGCTCTGAAAGGAACCATGGAAGAGAAAAAAAAATCGTTCTGATTCTCTGCTCTGAGATCAACCTAAGGTGTTATCATGGGAGGCACCTGTCATAAATCAATGTCTCCAACCTCCAATTAGCGAAGAGCACTGAGGCAGTGCTTCTGCATCTTTCCTACGGTCCATCCTGTAAGGCCTACAGACAAAGAGGCAGGGGAATCTTGCTATTTATTTCAAAAGACTCTATTGATTCACTTGCAGTGGTTTTCCAAATACACAGGTTCTATGTGACTTGGGCTCAGTCCATTGTACAGACAGAATGACCAGCCCCTGAACCCGATGAGGTAAGAGCAGCATCTGAATAGTCAGTCTAGGAGAGACAGATTCATGGTAGAGAATTTATACGGCCCCTTCTATTTATGCTTAGAAGCCCCCTGCTGCAAAGCGACACCAAAGCTCATCTGGTTTCTCTTGTTTGGAAAGTTGAGAATTCTGGATGAGTTAGAGAGGATGACACCTCAGCGCCTGTTTCACTGGAAAATATCACAGGGTATAGTCACTATGTGCACATTTCCTAGACCTGGTGATTGTACAGAAAAGGCCTGGTAGCGAGAGAGCAGGATTATGTATACATATTCCTTCACACGCTGTGTTTCCCGTCCCCAAATTAAGGGGGAAAGCCACACACCAGATGTGTCTGGGATGGATATGTTCTTCCTTTCGGCTGCCCAGCATTGGAAATATGAAGAGTTGAGCAAGTCTGAACAAGCATAAAGCACTGAATGTCTTCATTGTGGAACTGGCACCTGTAACATTTTACATGGTATGTAACTTAATTCCTCCCAAACCCTCATTGAGCACCTACTATACACAGACAGGAAGCAGAGTTAGAGCTGGTCTCGGCCCTCCAGGAACTCACAGGACAACAGAAGAGATCATGAATCCTACTTCTGCCCCCAGAGTTACAGAACATGAATCTGCCTCTTCTCAGAGGGCGGGAACATGTGAGCACTGCAGGGAAGGACATTACCTGTCACATAAATCACCACATCCCAAGAGTTTAGCGTGTACCTGGCACACTGGGAGCACCAATAAATACTAGTTGAATGAATCAATGAGCAATAGAAACTAACATTTATTGAATCCCTTTTTGCCGGACAGTGTATTACATACTTTGTATAAGCCATTACTCTTAATTTTTCCAAACTCTGTAAAAAGCATTATCCTTGTTTTACAGATGTCAGAATGGAAACATTGTTGAGTCACTTGCCAAGGTCATAAAGCCTGTGTTTGAGTTATGTACCTCCTAAACTCAGGCCATTTCTACTACACCGTACTAGTCTAGATAACTCAGTTTTTGACAAGTGGATTGAGATCCAGAGAGGGGCAAGTTCTCAGTCAGGATCACCCTGATAGTTTTTAACAAAACTGGGTCCAGACCGAAGCTTGGAACACTGGTTTCAGCTGCCACCGGGGTTCTTTGTCACACAGCAGCAGCTGACCTCACTCCACCACTGCCTTGTTTCTGCTGACCATTGCAGGCCCCTCGGCCTTCACATGGGGCACATGTGCCTTAGCCAGCTCTCTCTTTGCCACTGAGCCGGGGCGCTCAAGGTTACCTCAACATTGGGTGGGTCAGTTTGAACTTGGCAGTGTGGGTGGGACTAGAAGTTGTCTGATGCAGAGGTCCTAAGAAGATGCCCCCACCATAAAAATGAGCAGATTTTCATGCCAGGGGACATTTGGCCTGTGGTTCAGAAGCCCGTGACTAACATGTTCATGGGGATTGGCCTCAGGACTCAATTTCTGACTCTTTTTTTTTTTTTTTTTTTTTTAACTTTTAAGAGTCTGCATTTCCTTAGTTTTCATCACTTGCGGAAACCCTTGAGGCAGAAGCCTATTTTAACTAGAGTTGGCAGTGAAATAAGTTGTGTGCTAAATTGTTCTCCAGTCCCTATGGGTTCAGCTCTGCCCTTTGTTATACAAATCTAACTCCCATTGACTTTGGCCAGCATCCTGCTTGAGTGAAAGAGAGCGTAGATTAAAGGCTATCAACGCAATCAGAACAAAATACTGCTCCTTCTTCTCTGTCAGTTTTTATGTGGATGATAGGGAACATGAATAAAGGGATTTTCTTTCCCCACCCCTCGGCGATTGTTTCAGCTAGCTGTACCTAACATTTTTCAAGGCAAGAGAAGGATACTAGGGAAGAAAGAGAAGGTGTACATGTGTGGTGTGTGCACACATGTGGTACCCCTGCAGGCACTCCTGGGTACCGTATCCATCAGGGGCCTCAGTGGCAAGCAACACGAGCCATCTAGCTGGTATAAACGGTAAACAATATTGGGCAGAGCACAGAATTTCACAAGAGCTCATGACCAGGCTCTGAGGTAGTCTACGTAATACCCCAAACCATCCTCAGAACTCCTGCTGCTGCCAAAAGGCACACTGACCCTGCGTTGATCTGGCCACAGCTGCCAACCCTGTCAGAAGGATGCTCTGCTTAACCTCCTCTCGACACCACCAGCTCTCAAGACTGAGTCTGGGAAGTGGGTCACATTAGCAGTGACTGGGTCCTGGGCCTGCACTCTAGCTGCAAGGGAGCCTGGGAAAACCAGGATCTGCATTTTTGCAACTTCTACCTGGAGGTGGGAGGAGCTTCTGTTTCCCACCAAGACTCATGGATAATGAATTTCCCCCAGTAAAGGAAGGGTCGCTGGACTCTGCAACTTAAACAGGCACCCCAGGCCATTTGGATGCACAAGAAAGCTGGAGAGCCCTGAAGTCTTGCCCTTCTTGCCTCAATAACACACAATTCTTCCACCCTTCCGTAGATGGCCTCATCCCCAGGCTCTTCACCACCCTGGCCCTCACAGCCTTTTTCGGATGCCCTTGTTTGTAAGGGGCTAAGATGTGACCTCAGGGCGGAGCACACACCTCCCACGTGTGGTCACATCAGCAGAGAGTGGTACCGCTACTGTCCCCAGTGCTACTGTCCCCAATACGAACACAGCGTTTTCTACTGAGGCCGCAGAAGAGTCCATTGTGTGTAACCATGTCACACTGTTAGCTCATACTGAGATTTCAGTAAACAAACCTTTTCAATTAAGACTCTGGAATTGAGACAGAGGAAGATCTGTTTACCAAATCTGTGAATAATACAACATCACAAAGGAAAGACAGATTCTGAAATGGTACTAAGTCTTTTTCTTAAATGAGATGTTAGCATGACTTGCTGTGAGCAAGCCCAAGGTGGTTTCAGGTGACCACAGGTGACTTCCTGGGTGTTGATGAACCATCAAATTCATCTCCTGCAGATTTTTCTTCCCGGAGGTCTCTGTGAAATCCACTTGTCTGCTGTTTCTAGAATCTGCTGCCATCTACTCCTCCACTTAAAAAAAAAATGGTATTTTTCCAGACTCTCATATTTTCCATTATTTCTTGACTATTGTTCACCCAGAATGGTTCCAGGATCTTATCTTCAAATTGTTTCAATATCCTGGGAAGTTAATTTTGTTGGGTCGTGTCATCAGATTTGTTTTAAACATCTAATCATCAACATGATAGCTAACATTCATTGAATTTTTTTACGTTACGACATTGTGTTATTTGCATCAGATTTTTAAATCTATACAACAGATCTATGACATCTGTACTCTTGTTATTACCTCTATGCTATAGACGGGTAAACTGAACCAGGAGAGATTACTACTGGCACAAGTTTCTGAAGTGGCAGAGCTGGCACTGAATCCTTGATCGTTGGGACTCTGAACCTTATATAGACTCTTACCATCATACCACCTTGCTCAGGTTTCAATTCCATCTCCACCAAGTTTATTCTCCCTCAAATATGAAAAGCATAATAGAAAAGACAGAACCAAAAGAGAAGCTGAGGAGAAGTTCTCTGTAACTGATTTAACATTATGTGCCTTTCTTAAGAAGTACTAAAAATCTCCATTTCGTCTTTTCTCATGGTTTGCTTTTTTCTTTTTCTGCAAACTTGGCTCAGTCTGGGTCTTTATGTCACCTGGCCCTCCTCCTCTTTTGTACTCACCCTGTGCTAGGTGCCCACCTTCCATCCTTTCTATGCGTCTTGTTACAACCTGAGCCCCTTGGGGTGTTGTCTGTGTAGCCATGCTGGTTTCTTTAGATGCTGCCCAATGCTTCAGCCGGATGATTTGTATTGTATTGTCAAAGTATATTCTGATTTTTGAAGCTCCCACCCTTCTGGAACCACCTCTCCTTTTGCTTGCCCTTTCTACATCTCTCTTTTCTGTGGATTTCAGCAATAGGTCTACAGCCTAGGATAGGCATCTGATCATGCCCAGTGTCCTGTTTTTATTATAATTCTGAAGATGAGCATTCATTTTCCTTCAAGGTTCCTGTTACATTCATTCATTCATTTCTGCATTCTTTGAACATGCCTTTCCTGAGTGCCTACTATGTGCCTAAGTCATCAAGAGGTTTATGTCTTGTTGGCATAATGCCTGGCACACTTTGGGTATTCTATAAATATTTGTTGAAAAAGAGAAAATTACTTAGGCTTGAGCCCAGAGTGTCAGAATCCCTAACTGACTATTTTTCTCAACATTCTTAGAAATCAAGCTGCCTATAAGGTGATTAAAAATATGTCAAGAACTCTGCTTTTGCTGGACTGACCTTCCAGCCAATGTCCAGGGAGTTGAAGGTCCCCATCATGGCAGTAACGTACTTCTGTGCCAATTTATACTTTGCATCAGGAAAGAGCATGAATGTCCTGTATGCTACATAGTCAGAGTAATCCCCTCCGCTTCTTTTTTCTTTGTACCCTCACTCAGATTCTCCCCACAACGCTTCCCACGCCCTGGAGTGTGGGTTCCTGCACCACGGTTGTGCTTCCTTGACGCCCAGTACTGCCAGCTTCATCCTTACCGTGGTCCACTCCAAGGTGCTTCCTACCATGCCTGTGACATCAAGTCTAGGGGATAACTGCTAACAATTTGGTGCTAGCTTTTAACGCTACCTTAATGTATCATTATGTGCTGTGTGTCCGCAAAAATGTGGTTCTTTCGGGGTTGCTTCTGTACCACTTTCTCTGATGTTTTCTTTGAGGGGTTGCTGTGTACTCATCTCCCACTAACAATCTTTCTGTGTCATATCTGTTGTCCTCTCAGATGGGTGTGTCTTCATCCTCCTCTACAAATTTCCGTTTCAATGACCTTCAATTAAGTTTCCTCCACCCCTATGTGTGGAATCTCTAACTAACCTGCACTCTTTCTTCCTTTTTGCCTGTCCTCTGCAGCAATTACATCCTAAAGCAAAGCACCCAATAACCATACACTGGTTATTGCCTCTCCCATCCAACACAAGTTACACTTCCAGGCCAGGAAGCTCCCTGACTTCCGGCTCTGGGCACAGTGCACGAAAGCACTGTTGCTACCAATGGCCTCAATGCCCCTTGGTTCTGGCCACACCAAGCCCCTCGTAATTCCCGGAACTGGCTGCATTCATCCAGGTTTTAGCATATGCCATTCCCTCTGCCTGGAATGCCCTTCCCTTCCCCTAAGCTCCCTCCCCCACCCCCCTACACCCCCTGTTTATTTTCTTAGCTAATTTTTGTTTTTTTTTGGATTTGAATGTTTGCTTTTATTTATTTATTTAACATCTTTATTGGAGTATAATTGCTTTACAATGGTGTGTTAGTTTCTGCTTTATAACAAAGTGAATCAGCTATACTTATACACATATCCCCATATCTCCTCCCTCTTGCATCTCCCTCCCACCCTCCCTATCCCACCCCTCTAGGTGGACACAAAGCACGGAGCTGATCTTCCTGGGCAATGCAGCTACTTCCCACCAGCTATCTATTTTACATTTGGTAATGTATATATATCCATGCCACTCTCTTAGCTAATTTCAGCTCATCCCTAGAGCTCCACTTCCTAGAGGAAGTGTCCTCTGAGAGCTCTCCCCACCCGGTGGGTTAGCATCCCTCCTGTCTGCTCCCACAGAGATAACTCTGTGCAGACCACCCTGGGCCCCATCTTCCTGCACTTCCTGCACAATTGCTCGTTTTCATATCTGTCTTCCCTTCTATGTCCTGTGCCCCAGGATACCTCGGGATATACTTGCCTTTCTAAAAGTTTGGCACACTTTCCAGTGTGTACTGAGAAAACATCGGGGGGCTTCCCAGAGGTGGAAAACACAATTTCAAGGGAAAGAATGGTGAACGCACAATTCATAAACAGAACCGATCTCCCAAATGCAGTCAAAAGCCCAAAGTCTCAGACAAGCAGCTATTAAGGACGTATAGTCCAAATTCACTCGGAACAAAAGACCCGTCTGTAACCACTCTTTGTCACCCAGAAAACACTCTCTTTTTGTTCCATTGTCAGTGCTCCACAGACCACATCTGCTTTTGAACAGAGGGGGGAAGACAGAGAGGGAGAAAGAAATGAATAGAAATGAGAGTATGGGTTTCGTTTATTTATTTATTTTACATATAAATCAGCTAATCTGTTTAACATTCATATTAAAGTTGTAATCACCTTTGCACACATTAAAATACAAACCAGCACAAGTAACAGGCCTTAAGAACAACATTCCAGTAGTTATTAACATATACCAGCTACCTTATCAACTTACAGCATCCCTATAAAACAATAACTGCATCCAGGATTGATTTGAGGGAAACTCATTCTCCCAGAGCACTGAAGCCTGACCCAGAGACTGGGGAAGCCGAGAATCAGGCTGCTCTGGCTGCCTATAGAGGCAGCTTTGGGGTAGTGCCAAGAACACTGGATGGGGAAGCAGAAGGTTTGAGCTTCCTCCGTTCTGGCTTTATTACACTGGAGGTATGACCCGTCGCAAATTTCTTAGACTCATTGAGACTCAGTTTCCTCACCTGCAAAATGGAACGAAGGATCTTTTCATCTCAGTGTTTTTGTGGAGAATCAAATGAGATCATGAGAAGCACCTGGCCTGTGTAGCAAGCGCTTAACAAACATCAGTGTCTTTTCAGGACAGTTAGATGCTGGATGGGGCAAGGGCCGAACAGGATGCTGCAGAGAACCGGACAAGCTCTAGACAACAGTGTATCTTTTACACTCATTCATTTCATGTACTCACTCATTAAACATTTGTTGATGGTCACAGATGATCAGATGATACAAAAAATGTTAAAACATTAGAGTTTCTCTCCTTGTGGGACTTGCCATTGAGTTGGTGAGATATCGGGTAAGCAGCAGAATGGACAGGATCGATCACCTGATACAACAGGATATTTACATCATTGTCGGGGGAGGACAGAGAAAGCACAGCCTCTAAGCTGCAAACAGGAAATGACCTCATGGGAGAGGTGAGGTTTGAGCTGAGCCTTGAAACAGGAAGAGTATTTTAATAAATGATGAGGAAAGAATATTTAGGCTGAGGGAATAGCTTATGCCAAGACATGAAGGCATGGTATATCCAGGGAACATCATTTCTTTTTTCTTTTTTCTTTTTTCTTTGGCTAAAGCTAGGAGAGCAAGGAGAAATGGAGAGACGATGATGCTAGGAAGACAGCTGGTGCCAGATTATATAGCACCTTCAGTGTGGGCTGATGGTGTAGACTCAGATTCCAGGGGGAGGTGTGGGGCTCAGTTTACAGGTAACCAGTGGACTTGCTGAGATGGGTAAGAGTAAATCTGACTTGTATCTTAGGAAGCTACAAGTAGTGAAGAATGACGACGGTGAAGGATGACTTTGGAACAAAAAGTGAGGAACTTGTGAGGATGCTCTGATACTTTGGGAGAAAAGGATGAGAACAAATTGGGCAATAGAAGAGAAAATAGAGATGGTGCAGAGAAAATGTGTTATGGTAAGAGAGCTGATTGGCTGTGGGAGATGAGAAAGAGGCTGGTGATAACTTGGGTTTCAGAAAAAGGTACTGGGAATACGGGGCGTAGCCTTCACTGAGATTAGGACCACAACAGGGGATACAATGACTTTAGTTTTCAGATTGTTGAATTAGAAGTGAAAATGGGGTATACATGAGAGGTCATGGAATAGGAAACTAAATGACTCCCAAGTATATTCTCATTGTTACCTGCTCTCACAATTAGCCACTAGAATGGGTGCTATGGGTTTAAAGTTGGAACCAGCCAAGATTGAGTTAGGACAAAATCAAATAATTTGGGGATCACTTAGAAATGTTAATCCCTAATACTCTATACAACAGACAACCATTAACCCAATTCAAATTGCCAGAAAATGCCGTTCTTACATGATGGGGCTACAAATTCTGATGCTGAGTGTTAAATATTTGAAGCCTGGGGCCACAGGACACCTTTTAGGACAAACTGCTACCCAAATGTCTAGACAAAGAGAAGAAAGACGGCCAGTGAGCCCCAGACGGGGTGTTCTTATGTTCACAGCCTTTCTATCGTATTTCTTCTTGGAGGTTAACCCAAGGTCCAGGCAGGGTGCAGTGACCAGTATCTAGCGATTTCCTACCAGAGCCTCGAGAAGAACGGACAGCCCTCAGGCCCACTGAGAACACATGGGCAAACTGTCATCATCCTGTAGAAAATAACCAGGAGGTGTTACATGTGCTTGAGCTCCAGGACCCAGGGCAGAAGAAAGCACAGCATCTGGATGGGTCCCTGAGGAAGAGCTACCCTCACCTGGACCTGTCTGGTTGCAACACGACTCTGCCCCTCACCCCCCCAGTTCTAGGATGGAAAGGCAGTAGTAGGCTTTTCTTCATGTGGGAAAACCTCCTGCCCTTCATGACCTTGCTAAAACCGTGTGTCTGGATGTCTGACGAGAAGCCAAACCCACTCTGGGGGCTGTTTTCGACGCACCCCCTCAGCAGAGCGGGCTCCTAGCTTGGTGCCGGCATCTGTAGGGGGGCACCTCCCTCCTCCCCGAGGGCGGCCCTCCCCTGCCCTGGGCTACGGTGCTGGTGTCTGGTGGGGCGGGTGCCCGAGGAGATGGCTGAGCTCCTGCACCACAGGCTCCCTTGCCAGGGGACTTTGCCAGGGATGGCAGCCTTTAAACGCCTCATTAATATTCAAATCTATTCAAGTCATTTCAATTTGAATTCAATGCATATTATCAGATAGAACAAAATGCAAATATATACAAATTCATCCATATGAAGAAATAAATCGGGGGAGCGCCGCACAGTGGGATTATAATCATTCTCAGGGCTTGTCTCTCCTCTAATTCCCCGGAGCCCCGGGGTTAAAGCTGATTGCGATGCTCCCCTTGGGACAGTTTAGCAGCAACATAACCTTTCCCGGACTCAGGCTCTCCCAGGGTCGAACGTTTTGTAAACCTATCTGAAGACGCTATCATTGCCTGCTGATGGAGTCTCTCCCTGGGCTCCCGGGGTAGAGCTGGGGGGGATTTCAGAGTGAGCGTGGGGTGGGGGCCAGCTCAGAGGCCCATCTGGGGCCTCCCATGTTGCATCCTGGAGGCCTGGGAGCTGGCCCGGGAAAGGGTTGGCCACTCAAGCCCTCGCCACGCACCAAGGCAAGGGGCCAACAGCCCCCAGGCCTTCTATGGAGTCTAACGGCCCCTGGTGGTGAGGTGGGCAAGAAGGGCTAAGCTTCCAAATTCCTTACATGGCTAACCTGAGGGAGACCTCCTGAAGCCTTTACAGCACACTAACGGAACCTCAAAACCCACACGATCCAAAGTGGTGTCTAATGCAATCATAACAGACACTCTGCTTTGCTTAGGCATGTGGAAGGACACGCATACTCATCCCTGAGCCTCCAAACCCATGGTCACTGCCACATACTTACGCCCACTCCCTGTGCCTCCTGCCCAGCCAGAGACTCAGCCAGATGCAGAGGCCAGGAGAGAAAGATCTACTACAGCGAATCCACGTAGAAAAACCCAGTGTCCGTGTGTCCTTTGTTTTACACTATTGCTGTTTATCTCCGTTGCATTTCAATGACTCCAAAGACAGGGGGAGGCCAGGCTATATGATATTTGCAAGGAGCGTTACCATACTCCGTGCTAGTGAAGTCAAAGTAAATCGCTATTAAGAAGCATTTAGTGAGGTTTAACTATAGACTCTGGTAGATGCTCCCCTAATCTCTCCCCCATGGGACCAGAGGAACGTTGCATCTAGTAGTATCTCCACTGATTAACGTGGGCATAATTTATACCAAGTCATAGTAGGGTATTACAACAGCCATTCCATAGTAAGCACTCTTTACTTGATAATTTCAAAGTCCTTGATAAATATCAATGGGGTGGGAGATAGTTCTCTCTAATTTATGGATAGGGAAACTGAGGCACAGATTTCTCACACAGAGAGGCAGGATAGGAATGTCTACATTTTCCTGAAAACGAGGGGCCACCCAGCTCCAATTTTGACTTTCGTCCCCTGAGGTGGGAAGGATAATGAACCCCCAGAGATGTCTATGTCCTAGTCCTGGAATAGGTCACCTTACAAGGCAAAAAGGGCCTTGTAGATGTGATTCAGTCAAGAGATGCTGAGATGGGGAGATTATCCTGAATTATCTGGGTGTGCTTGATATAATCACAAACAACCTTATAAGAGAGAGGTGGGAGGCTCAGATTCAGTCGCAGTAGATGTGGTGACAGAGGCAAGAGGTCAGAGTGATGCAGGGAAGCAGCCACTAACCAAGGGATGCAGGTGGCCTGCCTCTGGATGCCAGAAAAGGCGAGGAAAAGATTTCCCCTAGAGCTTCCAGAAAGAACCAGTCCTGCCCACACCTTGACCTCAGCCCAGAAGACTCATTTTAGACTTCTGGCCTCCAGAAATGTAATATGACACATTCATGCTGTTTTAAGCCACTAAAGTCGGTGGTAATTTGCATACCAGCCATAGGAAACTAATATAGCCCCGCCCACTCTTTCTCAACTGGGGTTCCTCTTCTGAACCAGGAAAACCAGAAAACAATGAGTATTTTTTTCCCTTCTCCCATGCATAGCACATACCTAGAACCATTTTAGCTGCAGAGGGAACACATTAATTCATTAATACAATGGATGTCTTTTAGGCCTTTTGAGCTTAATTCTCCTGATGAACTCTGTTGAGAAAGGTTGCCTGGCCTCACCTGCTCCCCCAGAAAGCCACACACTGTCCTGCCTTGAAAAGGGACCAAGGATCCAAGCAGACCTGTCCTGACTTTGGGCACCAGCTCACCACGTCTGGAAATGCTGAACCAGAGGGTGACAAATGCCTCCCCTCTGCTTAGCACGCTTTGTAACGATTCAAAGCACTTCTCAATAAGTAACACCTTTGGGAGGCACGTGGGAGAGGCAGCCTGGTTCCCTTTTACATAGGAAGGCCACACCCAGAGCCACGCCACAGACACGAGACAGAGGGAATGGACTCCAGGCCTCTAGTCTAGAGCTGGTGTCACGTGCTCGGAGGATGAGGGGGTGTGGAAGGGTGTTCTGGACCCCAACAAGGTCCTCCTTTATTGACAGGTGGACAGACTCATGGCAGATGCCCTGGGAGAAGCTTCCAGGCACGGTGAAGTCCTCACTATACTGGAGCTACTAAGTCCCCTTATTATGCCTCATTTACAAGAGAAAGCCCCAGTCAAGAGCAATTTCCCCACAGCTTCTGCACAGAGATCCATGTGCCTCAGCTGGAAGCAGCCATCGCTCCTTTCCCAGGATCTTTGCCGAGCTCCCTGCACAAGTTGCTCTCCTGCCTCTCCGTGGACACACTGACCCCATCCCAATCCACGTGGTGATGCAGGAAATACCCCCCGGGCCCAGTCTGCCAAGCGCCCTCTAAGGACATGCTCCTTGGAGGCAGGAACCCAGCATGGGGGGCATGGAGGAGGGAAAGTGGAAGAACTTCTGGGCTTGGATTTGGTTTCCACCTTCACTTTCACACTGACTACCTGTGTGACCTGAGAGAAGCCACTGAACCCGACTGTCTCATTTTCCTTATTTTTTAAAGTGAGGATGAGAGTTGACCATAATACATGTCAAAGGGATCTGAAACCATAACGTTCTATGTAAAGGCAAGGAGGGATTACATTACTATCACCTTTTCCTCAAGGAAGGCTTGGTGCTCACAGGCACACTAGTTGCAGAAGGCAGTGATGGCAAGTAGAGCGTATTCCCTGATGAAGCGCTTTCACGGGCTTGGTAAGTGAAAGGCAGGAGCTATCCAGACTCACTGACACATTGCATCCTCTCCCGGTGTGAGAAACACTAAACCTGTGATGACTGCACCCAGGTCCAACAGAGGCACTACGCAAACCGAGACCACAGGGCCAGCCCTTGCCTTCCAGAAGCTCACAGTCCTGCGGGAAGGCAGACAGGAAAAAACCACTTCAATCTATTGTGACAAGAGGGCTGTGGAAGGAGGGAGGAATGGCAGTTAATTCCCTGTGAGGAGGGAGGTCAGGGAGACCCTCCGGGAGGCAAGGTGAGCTGACCTTTAGGGTGGAAGTTAGCTGGACCAACATGGCAGAGAGGGGAGGTCCTAACGAGACAGGCTGGGACCTGGGACCTAGGACCCTTTGCTGCAGTGCTTGCACCTGGACAAATGTCTCCTCCAGCAACAAAATACAAAGAAACTCTAAGGGACTAAAAATAACTGCGTGCATGCCCAGTTGGGGTAAATTATGGACAACAAGATACAAAGAGACCAAAACGTCCAATTGCCACTTCTGAAGAGCCCGGAGCCAAAGCAGGGTACTTGCACATGCCCCCTGCACACAACGCCATGAAAGGGTGGGCAGACCACCTAGGCCACCGCTCCAGCCCGACCCCTGGACCCACCCCTACCCTCACCCCATATAAAGAAGCAGCTTGCCCCCGCTCAGGAAGTAAGCTAACAAGGGAACTTGTTTGTTCTCACTCCCCACTGCTGTGGCACGGGCCCCAGTAAAGCCTTGCCTGCATTTCTTGTCTGGCTTCTGGTCAATTTCTATTGATTAAGGTCAGTAACATTTCCAGGTGGGAAGAAAGACCTGTGAGGAAGCCACAAGGCGTGAGGGAGGAGAGGGCACTCAGAGATGCCCCTAGCTTGGCTGGGCTGGAGCCCAGGGTGTGTGAGAGATCAGGCAGGGGAGAGAATCCAGACCTTTGGCCTGAAGATCTTCATCCTGAAGGTGTCAGGACACCATCAAGGAACATACAACCGTCCAAAGACAGAGACCTCTGTGCCCCCAAATCAGGCACATGTGCCCATCTTCATAGCTAAGCTACTCAAGTATTTCCTAATGAACCTTAAAAACCTTCTTGTGTTAAAGAGCGTCCCCACCTGGGTTGGGAGAGTTAACGCTGTTCTTTGAACCCTACAGTCTTCTGATCTCTGGGAGACTAGAATGTCTGTCTCCCGCACGCATCTCAGCTGGTTCAATCTTTCTGTCTGTCCATCTGTCTCTCTTCTCGAGTCTGACGGCCGCACACCTGTGTCTTCCCCGCTTCCTCTCTCCCATCACGTCATTATGGAGACATCTGGGAACGCGCACAATGCACGCGCCAGCAGCCCCTGGGGGCGCTGAGGGTGCCTTCAAATCTGGCACTGGCCCCACCTCTCTCTCTCCTCCCATCACCATAGTCATCAGCTCCTGCATTTGGTTTCCTATGGGTGATTTGGGTTGAAGAAGGAGGCCCAGAGGCCCAGTGATGAGAACATCTTTTTTTACGAATTGAAAAATAAAATGACCATAAGCAGCTAGCAGATCCCAGTTCACAATGAAGCAAATATCAATGTCTGTGGTTGTACTGACCTTGAAAATTTTTTTTTTTAAAAAAAACATAACAAGAATTCTTGGGGTGCCTTATTTTATACGTGCGGAATCTGGACCCAGAAAATCCATCCTTTGTGGACATGAGCATCTCTGGTGTACAGCCCTGACTTAAACATTCTGAAGTGCAGGTGGAAGAAAATCTATGGCCGTCCTATGCTGTGTTCTCTCCTGTCAGCACAGACCCTCACGTGGCTCTCCCGGGCTCCCTGAGGGGATCAGGGCTGAGAGTCACCCGGAAAGGAGTGATCCTCAGAGCTCTTCGCAGTGATGGGCGGGCAGAGCCACCACATTCTAAATTGTATGTTCTTGGCCTTGGTGCTTGTCTGGTTTCCTAGCTCAGGACTCATGGAGATTCCTGGGTCCATTCTCACCGGGTAAGTCATCCTAAGATAATGTGATATAAAACTCTTAGAGGCAGCTCCCATGAGTCACCTTACTTTCTCTGGTTAAAAACCACTCCCAAGACCCCTTGTACAGCCAAAGCTAATATAAGCAAGATTCACATGGAGGTGAGGTTGGGGGGGCCGGGGATAGAGTGGATGCAGGTGAGTCCCATGCCAGAAAATGCACCACCAGAAACTCGTTTTCCTTTTACAGACAAGTGTCCATGAAGCTGTTCCTTTAAAACATCTCAGTATTTATTGAGAGGAACGTTGTGACCTCCACACCCCACCCCCACTGGTGCCTCGTGGACACTCAAATACTCTGAACCCTACTCAACAAAAGTAGCAAAACTGTTCGGTGTAAAGGATATTCATACTTGGATTTGAAAATACTTTTTTCAGTTCATATGGTTGCAACAGCCCTTAAGAAAGATGTAAACAGCCCTGTCATGCCTATGTAAACATTTAAGGTGGAAAACATAACATAAGAAGACCCAGACTAAGACTCAGACGTCAGACTAAGACGTTGACAATGTAAGAAGAATTTCTCTTAAAAATACAGCAGTGTAAATATTTTTGTTTTCCTTGGCAGGAATTCAGGGGTATGGATTTTAGAAAGTGGATATCCGTTGATAATAAGAGGGGAATATAGATATTCTATTATTATTCGCAGGAGAAAAGGGGAGGAAAGTAATCTGTTTCTCTCGATGGTATTTCTTGATTCTGATCAGCTCAGCATTCAGCTGCTTTTACCTATGAAGTATGGATTTCTATCTGTGAATACCTCTGCCCTGGTCTGATGAAGAGAAAAACCAAGGCAAAGCTCATGCCCAGAGAAACGGGCATCCACGTGGATTTGGAGCCCTGGCGACAGCTGACAGTGCACTGCTGATGTGATCCGTGTGTTCCACTGAAGGGCTTGGGCCGTGGAATAAGAAGGAGGTTTCCGTCTTTCATGCGGAGATCTACCTGCCTGGCATTCTTCCTCTGTATTCCTCTGATTCGATTTAAAGGAGCTTTGAAAACTTCGAAGAACTTTCATGTTTTGCTAGTTTATGTTAAGTGTCTATCTGAAACCAATATTGTGATTTCAAGCATGGTCTTGGTAGATACATGCCATCTTCAAAAATAATTTCTGACACAAGATAAGATGTACCTGCTGGATCCAAAGTGAGGAGAGTCGAAGTCTGAACGGCATTTGGACTCCCCTGCTTTTCAAGAGTCTTTTCTACTTCTTCCTAACGACCAGTATTAATCATTTCAGAGCCATGTGGTCTTCTGACATTTCTACTCTTCTAGACTTGACAAAAAGGAGGGTTTTGATGTCCTGAGTGCCTTTTCCCGTCAAGTAGCTCTGTTCTCACAGTGCACGGCTAACGGCAGACTAACCTCACCCTAAGCAGAATGGGGTTTCACATTTTTTCTAATCCACTGAAGAAAAGTTAGGTGGTGATGGATTCCTGTTAAGAAATCAGTACTTCGTTTTCAAAATGTTAAGCTGAATTGGAGCTGGGTTGTGGAGGTAAAAAGTAGCACCAGCCGTGGAGCAAAGCTTCTCAAATTCTTACTTGTCCTTTTGCATAAGGGGAGATGATTTCTTCCATTTTTACCAGCTCTTTTCCCCAAGCCCTACAAGTTAGGAACGAGGAGGACCACAGGCCCGGCCAGGGCTTTCTGTGGCTTATAAGGGACTAGTGGGACCAGAATTCTTCCTGAAGGGATGGGCGGCAAAGGATGTGGGTCTTCATCCGAGTGTTTCAATGGTGGTTCCATGCTTGTCCGTGGTGCGACCTTCGGGCAAATCATGGAATCTAAGCCTCAGTAGTTTTTATCTGCTAATGGGTATGACAGTCCTGGCTTTATCAGGTTGCTGTGAGGATTAAATAGGCAAATGCAGGCAAGCTCAGCAAAGGACCTGGCCATAGGCCTCAACAGTGCCTCCCCATGGCTGGTTCCAACTCAACAACCGCACGTGTTAGTGGTAGAAAGAGAAACACAATGAGACTATTAGAAGTTTTGCTTCTTCTCTGTTCTCACCATTTCCCCTCTCTATTGAAGGATCCCAGAGGGAGGGTCATGTTTGTAAAAGGAGAAAGGGGAGCAGGTGGCCAAATCAGGGGGCCAGGAAGGCAGGGGACAAAGGGCACATACATACCACCTTGCTATAACATCTTTTTATGTGGGGAAGAGAGCTATCTCTATTATTTTTAGCAAATTCTCAAATCACGCAGCTCTATTTTTCCTCTCTGACCTGTGTTAGCATCACATCTGCAGTTTCAAGCAAGGTTTTGCAAACCTTATGCCAACAGTTTTCTTTTCTGATATGAGATACTCAAGGTATCACCTGCCATGTACCAGCGGGCCTGTTAGTAGTATGGACAGAGCATCCTATGTCCTCCCAACTCTGCTGTGCCCTGCCCCACCCCTAGGAAGACAGACAGTGAGTCTCCACACTCCTGAGCAAGCAGCAAGGGACAGTGGTTGTGACTCAGGTGTGGGAGGCTGCTCTGGCTTGAGCAAAACCTCACATAAAATCCCACTGGCAACCAAAACCTAATGGACAGTCACACAATGTCTGACGATTTCAGACAACATAAACAGCCAGTTCTACCAGCCCCTCAGGCCACACAGAGAAGACAAGAGGGATGCTCCAATGATGCCTCACCCTTCCTTCATCCCACATCTCACTATATTAGTTTATGCCACCCGTGGATCGACTCCGGGCAGAGGTCCAACCCGCTTGTAATTCTCAAAAGATGAATAAGGCAGCTACCTCCCCCTAGAAGATAAAGGAAGAGGTAAGGTGTTCTTGGGGCCAAGAGGACTCCTCCCTTTCCCTCCGACAGAGCGCAGGGCATCGGCTAGCCGTGTCTGTGTCAGGATCCGGCTACCCTGCCTGGAGAGACACACTTTCAAATGAGCAGCCGTGGTACATGGCAATTTTTAAATGGTGCCTGTTTCTGTCCACAGGTGAAAACAGAGTAGCTCCTCTGGAGCCGGCCCGCGACATCAGGGATTATGAGGACTAATTTGAGCATGTCTGTTTGGCTTTTTCAGCAGCAGAGGGGCGCAGCAGCAGAAATACTGGCTCCCAGATCATTAAAGGGGCAAACACCTGGGAGGGGCAGTGGGCTCCCCGGGGAGAAGTGGGGCTCCAGGCTGCCAGCCACCCTCCTGGGAGGACTAACCCATCCATCACCCTCAGGACAGACATCACCACAGACAGCGACACCGCTAGCGGGGGCTCTCTAGCCCCTCTCTCTGTAGCTCTTCCAAGCCCCTCGAGCATTTTGAAATGTGTCCACATACCTCTTGCCACTCTACATAGGCATCCCCCTTAATACTCTGCCCTCACATCCATCAGAAAGAGGAGAAAGGAAGTGAGCCTCCTTGGGGAGCTGCTGCCCTCCGGAAGGCCTGCTCTTCCCTTCCAGGCCCTCTGCCCGCCCTCAGCTGCCCCAGCTCCGTTGTCTGGGCACCCTGACTCTCTTCCTGGTACTAAGAGGCAGCCCTGGGCCTCCTGCTTTCAGCTCATTCTTGGGCTTTGCAAGCGCTGCTGCTGCCACCGTCAGGCAGATGTAGGAACTGCAGGGCTCACCCGGTTTCAGATCCCACAACGTTCTGCTCTGCCAGCTCTTGACCGATATGGTCCCAAGACAAACACAGGCCCTGTCTCCCCAGGCCCCGTCACAAGGGCGCAGTGTCTTATGCAAGAAGGAGGCTTCAGAGTCTAGCTCTCCGAAGAAATGGGACTCCCCGTGAACGTGGGGTAGACCCCAGCATCCTTAAGCGGGCACAGAAAAGTGCGGGTCGTAGGATGTGGAGAACAAAGCCACTGGGAGATTAATTGGCAGGTGCTCTTCCTCTGGGATGAAGGTAGGCAGGCAGGGAAGGGGAGCCGTCACCCCTTGTGCGGCACCGGGATGGGTCCCCGGGAGAGAGCTCTAAGTCTCTGTCCCCTGAACACCTGCATGATGAGCCAGCTGGGCCCGGTGTCACTCTGAAGCTGTCATAGCTCCCAGCATTGCCGAGGGTGACAGATGGCCTGTCACGCTGCACCGGAGCTGCATCACCTGTGACATGTGCAGGTGACTGACAGAGATGGGAACTGACACGCATTAAAGAACAGAAGGCCCGATTGTTTCTTGGGAGGAGTGGGTGGCTGCCCGAGGGTGTTTCTCTTGGCAGTGTTCCTGGTGACCCGATGGTCATTCAAGGCCTTGGTGGGAGAGGAACATCTTCCTACAGGGCAAACCACACTTTAAACCATCAAGGTCTTTCCTCCGTCCTCCAG
>NW_020172768.1:3480321-3502127 GCF_003031525.2 Neophocaena asiaeorientalis asiaeorientalis
GTGGGGGGATCAGAGGCACGGTGTTCTTTTCTTTCATTTTCCCCCACATTTTATTCCAATAGTCGATATTTATTCATGGCCTCCCATATGCTGACTAGGGTGCTAGGCACCAGGGCGATAAAAGAAATGGAGATTTTAATCAACCAGTTAAGAATAGCCCCTGGCTCTTTTTGGTTGTTTTTGTTTTTGTCAGAACAGCTACGAAAGGAGCTACCCAAGCAGCAGCTCCTTGACTGCTATTCAGCCCAAAAGGCTGGCCTGTCTTTTCCCCAGGTGGAGGGGCCTGGAAACCTCGGGCCTTCAAGTTAAAGCTGAAGGCCGGACAGAGGAAGGGACCAGCTCAGGAAGAGTCTGGAGTCGATCAAAAAGAGACAGAGCTGCAATGCCGGGTCACGGTTCAGAGGTCAACTCCCCAATTTTCATAGGGGACTCCCCCTAAAGCCCTCGCCTGTGCCTAGACACAGGATTTGCACAAGTTCTAAGAATGTGGCTCATCTCAGGCCCCAGCTTAAGATCATCTCATGTGTTTGTCAGCACTGCTGATGTGGATCCACCAGCCTCTTGAGAAGCACTGAGGCTTCTCGACAACGCAGTGAGCACAATGAGGAGTGAGCGCGGTCAGCAAAGGAACTTTTCTGAGGGCCTGATAGTGACAGTGGCCGCCTCTCGCTGTTATCACGGTGACGAATGAAGCAGCGCTCGTGGAAAGCCATGTGCAACGCGTGAAGCTTTACACAAACGCTAAATATCATCATCATCATTCTGATACCATAATCATTGCTACCGCTGCTGCCACCACCACCAACCCAAAGAATCTGTCCGGCACCTGCAAGAAAATGAGCTGGACAAAGAGATCTATAACCCGTCATCTACTTTCTAGATGATAGAGGATGGTAGAAGAGTGTATTATCCAAAATAAATAGCTTGTTGTTAATAGATGATATTTAGGAAATCTTGGAATTGGAGAGAATTTCGATGTTATCTAGGCTACCCTCCAATCTGACTCTTCCATTATCATTATTTATTTTTTTTAGGAGACTCACTTTATCATTATTTTTTTATTGAAGTATAGTTGATTTACAATGTTGTGTTAATTCCTGCTGTACAACAAAGTGAATCAATTATACATAGATATACGTTCTTTATTATATTCTCTTCCATTATGGTTTAACCCAGGATATTGACTAAAGTTCCTTGTGCTGTACAGTAGGACCTTGTTGTCCATCTCGACTCTTCCATTCTCGATGGCCCGAATTCCACTCATAGCCTTGCAGCAATGGCAGGCCATTTACCCAGCCAGCCTTCGACAGTAGGGTTAGCTGTGGACAGTCTTGGAGATGTCACTGTCTTCTTCCTGCACGCCAGTGCAGGGTTTGGCTTCAGCCCTGAGCTTGTCCCGCCAGCCCCGCCATCTCCTGAAGAGAGCGGGCCAGAGTGTGGAACGTGTGATCTGATGATGTTCTCTGCTCTTCAATGAAAGGTTACTTGGTGCTGGAGACTTGTAAGCAAATCAGTTAGCTTGTAACCTTGTTTCCCCCAGAGCCAGGGTAGCTTAGCTTCCTCCTGAGAACAGGAAAGAAGTCCTCAGCAGAACGTCCCCAGGCACTTCTTGCTTGTCTCATCCTTGCCCCCACCTGCCTTTCTGATTTACCATTCGTCCTCAATGTTAGGTTTCCTCCACCTCCGCCTAGCCTTCCAGGGGCCCCAGAAACTGGAAACTCCCATTCCTCAGAGCACTCCATCCGACTAACAATCCTGCATGTACTCAGCTATCCCTGCTTCTGTGTTCTCCGTGGTCCTGTCCACTTTCCATCCCTATACACACTACTACGTAGGAAGATGAGTGAGGCTATTTCCATTCAATTCTACATTTTTTAAGCCCCATGTGCAACACAGGGAATACCAAGAATAAATAACATGTTGATCTGTCTCTCTCTTTTTTTTTTTGTCCATTGAACCCATGGTATAGAGAGCATTACAGGCCCATAAGCTACTAACGATGTTTCTAAAGAATAGACTTAATTCTGACGATCCATCCTCAAAACATTTAGCATGGTACTCACGACCATTCACAAGCTTCCTCAACACCCAGAAGTCTAGCCCCCAAACAAACCACTGCTTCTGAACCCTGATATCCTGTCCCGCCTTCTGACCTGTGCACACATCTGAGGTACCGCCTGGGACCATCTTTCTTTGCATCATCGGGAGAACTCTAGACACCTTTTCCGATCAAGTCACCTCCTCTGCACAGCCCTTCTTAATACCTTCAGGGATTCCTGATGCTCTCAGCACACTCTGACTACTCTGAGCTGTTGAATTGTAACGACAAGTCCAACTGTTTGCTTCTTGACTAGCCTGAGAGCTCCCCTGGGGCAGAAACACAGCCTCAGTCATCTTTTCATCAAAAGTCCCTGGCACAGTGTGTCCACCACGTAGGAGGCCCCCAATGAGGGCTGGCTGAGTGGACAGGCTGAGCTCTGGTGTCATAAAATACTACTTAATCACAAAGGACGGAGTAAGAAATGTGGCCCCCTGAGACACGGACCCTCTGGAGCCCCTGGGGAAGAGTGTGGAAAGGCGAAAATGATGTTTGGTTGTCACTGCTGCAGCTGTCAGTGTCAGATTTCAAATTCCTGTCTTCTAGGCACTAGTTAGAAAGAACGTGAGCTCGCAACAACTGTCCAGTGAACACAGGCCAAGCAAGCAGACCACCTGAGATAATCCAGCCTGATGGGCACACCTCCTTTTAATGATGACAAATGCATGCCATGGCAGCCCTGGTTTCAGTGATCGAAAAACAACCTCAGGCAAATCTCCGTCACTTTGCTCAGGAGGACACCAACACCAGGTGGAAGATTAGGGGAAAAGCTCATCCTGCATTTGAGGAAAATGGCTGATTTGTTCTAAGTTCTGGATATCGCTACACTGTAGCAATAAGTGGTATGTGTGTGTGTGCGTGCGGGCAGGCATGCATGTGTGTGGAGAAGGCGTTCATGGATGGGAGGAGGCTTGAAAGTGGGCACGGTACGGCTTCTTGGCCGCCAGGAGAAACCTCCCCACGGCGTGTCGGGAGGCGTCTACATTTGGCTACTCCTTGCCTTGATTCCAGCCAGGAGAGGACGAGTGTCTGTCTCTCAGGCTCCGTGCCCCAGCCAGGGCTGCAACACAATAACTGTGCAACGAGCAGGAGTCACTAGTGCTGGCCACTGTTTCCGTGGCTTTAACTTGTTACCAACGTGCCCAGGGGAAGCTGACATTTATTTAATCCTCATACCGGTATGGCCTGCGTCCTCACGGAAACATTGTATGCTTAGGGAAGACATCTGTTTCCAAGCAGCTTATGCTAAACTGCAACTACACAAAGGAAACACTTACCTAATGTTGACATTTACTGACTTCTAGAAGTATACGGCCAGAATACTCATTTTTACCATTGGGAGAGGAGGGGAAAAAAAAAAAAGCGCCATATTTGATCCCTAGCTCTTTCAGTGGGTTAGAAGTAGAAAGTTAATGAAAGTTAATGTTAATGTGGGGTGGAGATCCCTAGTCTGTGGCAACTGCGTGGGTTGGGTATACTCTTCAAGCTCAGCAGAGAGCAGGACACAGCATTCTTTGCATGAATGTGACGGAAGTATTCTAATGATCCATAAGGCATATCTATATTCCTATTTGACGGGCCGACCTTCCTGGATTCTGGCTTTCCCCTGGGGAAAAGAAAATGACCCACGATGACCTACAGAGCTGTACCGTCTCAATGCAGGAGACTCCGCACCCTTCCCCTAGCTGGAAATAAAATCCCACTCCATTTGGAACACCGGGCAAAGCTATCACAACCTGACACAGGATGCTGGCACGCCTTGCTCCCCGCTCCCCGTGACTAGAAGTGATGTGATATGAAACCGGCGGGCACAGACATCCCCAGGGCAGCAGCTCCAGCCAGACCCTGCACCATGAACGTTGGAGAGTCCACTGACCTTGAGGGAAGACTGGGGCCCCAAGCACTGCTGCAAGAACCATCATTAAGGTCAGGATAGGTGCCGTGGTGAGACTCCAAGGGTGGATTCCAGCAAGCTCATGGTCTCACTGACCCCCTCCACTGCTGAATCAGAACGGCCCTGTTCCTGGGGTGGGGGGAAGGAACCCGGCACCCCGTTATTTCTAGGTTGACCCTGATTAAAAAGGCCTGCACTGGTTTTACACCCAGAAGTCATCTCAACAGCTTACAAGGATAAGGGCTGTAGCCGAGAAATGATGCCTAAGGCTGTGTAATTGTCCCCACCCCCAATTACATGGAGGCCCTGAAATGAATGCCCCTGGCCTCCTCCCCAACCCTCCATCACAGGCAATTTTCTTTCCCTCCTTCGTGTTTCCAAAACAGTTTATCTTTTTATCTCCTTGGAAGAAAAGTACTCTGCAAATCAAAGGAATCATTAGTATTATTATTTTGCTGTTGAAATCTCTTGAATTCACTCAGGATTACTCATGGGCTTTTTTGGGTCTGCAATATAATGCCTCCTGAGTCACCCCCACCGGGCTGAACAAAAAAGAAAAATTGCATCTTCAGGCCTAATGCCCTACTCCGCAGGTCCCCACTGGCCCTGGCTCCTATCAGGGCTTGGAAGGAGCCTACCAACACTGGCACCCCAGGCGGATCTGCTGCCATGTTCCAAGCGAGATCTGCCTTTTGTAACCCAAGAGGGAGGCTCTGTGGGATCCTCTGAGCGCAGCGGGGAGGCCCTGACCCCACCACACATCCCTCTCCCCCTGGGACATATCTCCTCCCTCCTCTATAGGTCTGGCTGGCAACTGACAGCTCCCTGCTGGGCAGCAGACACAGTGACCACCCCCAGGCCCAACAGATATGTCCCAGCTCTCCTCACCCAGGAGATCTGTGAAAGAAGGGGTCCCACACCCTTGGCAGCTGTGCACTGATCTTCCAGGACAAAAGAAGTGATTCTTCCCCCTCTAGACAAGCCATCAGATCACATGGGTTGCCGGTGGGGGAAGTCTCACACTTATTACTTGCTCTATCTTTTGTTCTGTGATATTTCTGGGGAAGGATAAATGCTTCCAAAGTTGCCGTTCACTCCCAATTTCCTTTTCCAATACGTTCTCAGCCTGTAACCCCCCTCGGATCCCCTCCATACTTCTGGCTGCCTCGGCTGTGATTGTGCTGTTTTCTGAGAAACCCCTCCCTGCCCTCCCCAAGGGAGCTTCTTGCAAGTTGAAGCCTCTTGCCCTTGCTTACCCCTTCCCATGCTTCCTGTCACCCACCCAGGTCCCCTTCCCCCTGGCTACCTCTCTCCACTCACACTCTATCTTACCCTCTGTCTGCTTGATGCTCTCCTGTTCCCTTGGAGATTTGTGTCACCAAGAACCTCTGCCCCTCTGATGGCCATCTGGCCCTCTTGGTGATTCCTGCCAGCAAGTTAGGAGAGCAAGTGGCTTAGATTCTTCCCAACAGGGAGATGACACCCCGGATTAATCCTCAACTCAGGCCTCAGGCCACTGACAGGCAAATGCAAGCTTTCACTCTCACCCCAACATGTTCAGAGCAGTGTGGTGCATATGTAAAGCCAACAAGGGAGCTGGACTCCCCAGGATCGGAACTTTCAGGCCCACAAGGTTACTAGGCAGGACAGGACACTCTGGGATGCTAGAGCAAAACGTCAGAGTGGAGAAGAGGACACCTTTCCTAGGAGCGGCCGAATAGGAGGCACCGAGCTCGCACCACTGCACACTCCCCGAACTGTCTCAGAACCAGAGATCTGACGGGAAGCAGGGCGCCCTCCGTCCTGCTAGAACATCATCCCCCCAAAGCAACTTAAGACGCGGCTGTGCAGGCTGGATGGCGCGGGTCTTGAAGATGAAGGGGGGCACAGAAGGAAATCGTTGTGGGCAAACCGAAATGAGCAAGGGAAAAACACAGCAAGTTCTAAGTGTATGGATGACAAGAGGATAGATTCCTTTTCACCCAGGCGCAGAACATGCCTCTTCCCTGCGGGAGGCCAAGCGTGCTGTGACATTATCCCTCTCTGTACAGAGCACGCCGTCCTGACAGCTGGGGAAGAGGCATCCCCGTCAAGAGAGAAACCCACAAACAGCGCACGCCGGCAGCTCTCCACGTCCTTGTGGGGAGCCAGGCCCGGGGACATTGGCCACGGCGGGAACGGAGGAATGCCATTTGGCCTTTCTACTGCCACCTTAAGAACGATCAATACATATTTAATCTCAACCTATATGAAACGCCCAAAGTTTACAAGATAAGGGATACAGCATATCACTCACATTAATTATACCTTCATTTTACTCTCTGAAGGGGAATGAAAACAAAGGAAAGGTGAATAAATATTTAACAACTTAGAAGAGAAAGGATGACTGAAACGACTTACTTTAAGAGTTTACCTAAATGTTTTGCTTTTAAAGTCTTCGGAGCGCTGTTTGGAGCAGCCCCTCTGTACGGGAGGCATGAGAACTGTGTTTCCAGCGACTTCAAAATGACATGCAGTTTCCCGCCGTGAGAGGCGTTGGACAGCGGATGAATGTGTCACTAGAGGGCCAGAGAAGGCCCCCAAAAGAGCCCTGGGCGCTTGTTTTCTCCGAGTGGAGGGCCATCTCTGAGCCTCTGCACATTTCCTTGGAAAGCATCCCCGGAGGAAGGGCACGCGGGAGGTGGGATCAGATGGGTGGCTCAGAGGGGGTGTCAGGTGGGGTGCAACGGCAGACGGGGGATGAGAGAGCGGGGGCCATCTAAAGCCTGTGGGCTAGTCCTTTCGTGACCTGTTGAAAGTGTATACTCTCTATCTGATAACTCGATAAACATATGGCACCGGGCAGGAGTTGGGCATAGTGTACGAATTAAGCATATATGTGTAGAGGGTCAAATGGAATCCTCTGGGGAATTCACAATACTCAAAACATCATCCACATTCAAATCAATGCCCCCAGATCAAGTCAAAAGGTATTCTATTCCAGTGAAGTCCATTAAACATTGTCCCATTTGACCCTTAATTCCTGCAGTGAGACACCATCTACTCAAGGAACCTACCCTACAATGTCCGGTGATGTAGGGGATTCTGATTGGCTACGTCCACTTTGGTCTCCTTGTCTTTCTTTAGACTTGTTTCGGAGTCCCGTCGACTATGCATCTACCATTTAGTAGGGTGGGCACAGCTGGCCAAGCTCAGAAAACTCAGGAATAACAAGGAACGATGAACTGCATGATGCTGTGGTTCCTTCCTAGTGCTCTTGGGGCTTAGGATAGAAGAAGCAGAGCATTTGGCCTCCATAGGTAAATATTTAAAGATTTATATGAGGCAATCAAGAAACAGCTCTGTACTGAGAAAGGAATAAGCGAAGTAGAAGTTGCACGCTGTGATGATTCCGACAGCCAGAGAGGCACTTAGGCACCTATAGGCTTCTTGTGTCAATCTAGACAAGAGTCTCGGCTCAAGCTTCTAAGAACATAAACAACGGAGAGAGTAAAACGTGCACTGGTTCCATGAACCTGGGTGTAGGGGGAGGGACGGTTGGATCCTCTATTTAGGGATTCTACATGTAACTCCCTGAGTGAATGAATTGGTAAGAGGCAAAGGAGAATGAGGGTGAGTATGTGTGTCGGTGTAGGTGTGACCCATAAGCCAGGGCACACACATCCAACAAAGAGGGTCATCTCACAAAACGGTAATAGAACCCCAATGTTTCTATACCAGTGTTCTGAGATAGTTCTTATTCATTCAGCCCAAAAACTCCGGGGAAGGCAATTTATCTTCCTGCTGCTGTAGGGAGCCCTGGTGAGAGGCACAAAACCACATGAATATGTGAGAGTGTGTGTGTGTGTGTGTGTGTGTGTGTACATTAGAATTACATACAAGCAGGGATACACGCATACTCGGATGTGGGAAGGGCCCCCAGGTTAAATCAGGATGGTCAGAAGCAAAGTTTGACAGCGGGAAAATCTGCAGTGACCACAAGTAGCAGCTGAGGAGCTGGGGAAGGAGGTGTGGGTTTCTGCTCTCATCTGGCTTCTCCCTGACAGGGGAAGAAAGGGAGACATGCTGTTTGCTGGCAAAGCCAGCCACCCATGGCGGTGCTGTGCTTTCTCAAAAACTTTTACCCTTCATTTAATCAACAGATGGACGTGCTCTGTTGTGGATTTTTCTGAGAGGCCTGTTCCTCCCAGAGCTGTGCTGGCTGGCACAAATGCCGCCTCAGATGGCAGAGACAGCGCCGGCATTCCAGAAGCGGGGGAAGGAACCGACTGACTTGTCCCTCAAACTCAATTCCACAGGTGACTCGGATGCCACCGGCTCTGCGGGCACTGGCCATCCATCTCCCCAACGGCCGTCCCTGCCCTCCACCGCCACGGGCCCCAAGGCTCCCAGGGGCAGGGAGCCCGAGGTGGCCAAGTTCTTTTCGGAAAGTCCACCAGCTTCTCTGCCCCTGCTAAGCTGCAGAAAGGAAGCAATCAGCATCACGGGCGGAATTTCATTGTATGCCCTGAAATCTAGTGTTGTGTAGGACTCAGAATGAAGTCGTATTCAGAGAAGCCGATTACATTCAATGAAACTCTTGAGAAGCTTTTCCCAAACATTGCACATCTCCCCACGGTCCATTCTGTCATCGCAGACCCCTCCACACGCATTCCCTTCCGAATACACCCGTGCCAGCCCGACCTTATTCGTGCTGAAATAGCCACGTAAACAAAGCTCTCCTTCCCGGCCCTCTTCTCCAACCTGCGTCTGGAGGAGAGGAGGCGCCCAGAAGTTCAGAGCCGCACAGCCACAACGCTGCCGCCTAATTAACATACCGGGAGCATAAAGAACTCATTTGCATTGGCGAGTTTGAGCTGGATGTTGACAAGTGAGGGGAGAAAGTCACCCTCCCCTCCGGTATCCCTGCCTTCCAAAGGAAAATAAACAGTACCATTTTGTTGCATTTTCAAAG
Organism: Neophocaena asiaeorientalis asiaeorientalis; assembly: GCF_003031525.2. Taxonomy (NCBI): domain Eukaryota; kingdom Metazoa; phylum Chordata; class Mammalia; order Artiodactyla; family Phocoenidae; genus Neophocaena; species Neophocaena asiaeorientalis. Next base: position 3,489,268 of record NW_020172768.1, read on the forward strand.
GCAAAGAGGCAATGTCAGTGCCTCTCGGTCGGGCACCAGGAGACGCATCCATCAGTTCGAGTTTCCGAACCCTGCCCACATTCCTGCTCGCAGCCTCGCGCGCCCTGACAACCCCGCCGACTTTTTTTGCAACTCCAGCGGCGCACGGGTCCTACCTTGGCTGAAGAGGAAGAAGCAGACGAACAGCAGGTCGAGCTGGAAAGGTCTCATTCCTCCGCGCGCCGAGGGGAAGCCGGCGGGGCAACTTGGGTTCGCGGTGAGTTTCTCCTGCTCGGCGGCTCGTGGTGCCCTGCCTCCGCCGCGGTCCTCCCGGGTTCGCGCCGACCATCTGTCTGTCCGTCGGTCCCTCCGGGTGGCCTCGGGCTCCGTGCCTCAGGGGATCCGCAGCCAGCCGAGGCAAGTCGCCTGTTCCTAGCCGCCTCGGGAAGCCGGGTTTGTCAGCGCCGTCCCCTCTCCGAGCAGCTCCATCCTCTGGCGCTCGGCATCCCAGGCACACAGCTTCCTCCGGCGGCTCCTCCCACAGCCAGCGCGCGAGCGAGCCAGGGAGCGAGTGAAGAGTGACAGAAGGGCTCCTTTCACTGAAGCTGGGGCGGAGGGAGAGGGAGGGGAAACAGGTCATAATTAAAGAGGAAATACTTGGTGAAAGGCGATCTATGCAAAACGGAGGGTGGCGGTGGTGCAGGGGAGGCTCTGTTCTTTCTTTCCTTCTTTTTTTCCCCCTACATAGGGGGAAATTCAGCTTTTGCCACCATTATTGACCAAAAGACATCTTGAACAGGGAGCGGAGGTGTGACTTTTTGTCCACAGGACATAATGTTGTTTAAAGGAGTGAAGGATGGCTGGATGCACGTACCCACACTACAATATGCCTGCCTTGCCTTTGCACGGGGGACTGGAAACCGGGCTGGATGGGGAAAAGCAAGAGGCAAGGGGGGATACATCTTTCCCCAGGAAAGACTTGGCCAGTGTGTGCAGCAGGAGTCTCGGAGTTGGGGAAAAGATAAGCACGCTTTGCATTTTTGAGACTTTCCTAGGAGGGGGCTAGGTAATAAGCTGGGAACGTTTGCACCTTGGTTTTGCTTTGCCATACTCCTAGGAAACAAAATGAAGGAACTAGAGGGAAAGCAGGTAGATTTATGACACATACCCATTTGTTATTATTATTATCCCGGTTTGTGCATTTCCTACCAAGGATAGGGGAGCAGGCTGGCTTTGCATTTGGAGTCTCTCCTCTAAAGAGCACCCCATCACTCTGAGCGTGTCTTTTCTCCAAGAGATGCTGTGAATCCTACTGCGAAGGAGAGGCCAAGGTCACAGACAACTGCCTCCTAAGAACCTTCAGGTCTTTCACCTGTCATGAAACTCACACTCAAATCAAACTCTATTTCCTCTCGGATATCAAAGCAAATTTATCTAGGTCTATTTATTTGAGAGATATTTAGATATGCCTGGTATAAGCAGGGCATTGGGGGAAATAAAACTGCAGGCGCAGTCCATGCCTTCAGGAGCTCATAATTTAGTGTGGAAGCAGAGTACACACATAAGATACAAACTGTAAGGATAGTTACAAAGCAACATATAAAAATATACAGCATTATGCAGAAGAAGGGGACGTAATGAGTAAGGAGAGGGAAATGAAAGATGCTCACTCGATTTGTGGCATGCAATTATAAAATCAATCATTACTTTCATCAGTCACTGGACCTTGTAGAAGTGTTTTGGGAAACTCTTAGCTTTTCTTCCAACAGTATTACATATTTTGGGGACTTTGCTGATTGCAAGGTACATTCCAAGTTTCCATGTGGATCTTAACTTTAAAAAACACATCCCTTAGTATTTATGAACAAGAAAGAGAGAAGGGGCACATGTGAAAGTGTGTGCTATCAGGAGCTTACATCTGGTTGTTGACATCAAAGATCTACAAATTAGTAGGTGTCTGCCCTGTTGACTTTTCTATTCTTAATAGTTTATTTAACTGCATCCCTTAGAGGCTGTTAAACACATCAAAGGGAAATTTGTAAGCAAACTTTTGGGGGAAAATAAGCAATGCTGAGCAACAGAAGCTAAGAGGACCCAAAAGAGGCACCCCATCAGCTAAATTAGCAAACAAGGTACAGAAGCAAAGTGTCAGCACTACCTTAGTCCAGGGACTTGCTATAATAGACAACGTAATGAAACAGAAGAGACAAATCAGAAACACGTGCAAAGATGAATAATAATTCTAAATAACATATCAAGAGTGAAAATATGGCATGTATAGTGCTGTAACTTTAGTAGGAGCTTTCCAACTGAATCTATAGGGGTGGGAAGAAATTTCAGGTCTGGCGGTCATTCCTAAAGCCAACCTTGCTGTGAATAAGACGAATAATTAAAGAATGTAGATTGTGCCTTACAAAGCAACATTTGATGTTTTAACTGACATTTACCCTTTAAGCTGTTGTTAATTCTGATTGCTAATTCCTAAGTGGCCTGGGACCAAACTTGCTTAATTCAGCCCCAGAGGGAAATACTACAAACCAGGATCAAGAGGCCAGGGTCACGACTTGTGCAACCCACCGAAATCAGGCCCACCTACAGGCGCCTTCAAACTACACACACTCACTCTTGGTCAGGAGAAGAGGGGTGGGAGGAGTCTGAGGTTGGAAGGACCTGGTTTCCCGCGTCCCCTGGTCCCGAGATTGGCCTCCTGACTCTCAATCTGGCTCCGATCCCCCACCCCCTCCACCCCCCAGCCAGCTAGGCCTGTTCCCTTCTCCATCCCCCTCTCCTTCCCCCCGCCCCGCAGCCTCTGGTCTCCGGCAGAAAGGGAAAAAGCTTGGATTAAGTGGTGAGCTGCCTGCCTCTAAAAGGACCAGGAGCCCTTTCAAGCCCAAGTGCCGGAAAAATCAGGGCAGCCTTCGGCAGCCACCACGTGGGGCGGCGAGAACCACAGCGGTACCTGCAGGACCCACAGCCGGCCGGGCTCTGGCGCCAGCCCCGACGGCGGCCCCGCCATCTCCGCCTGGGCTGGTCCTTGGCCTCACCTCCTCCGGGGTCTCGGTTAACCTCCTGGCGCTGTAAGGTGCCTGCGCGCAGTTCGCGGCGAGGAGGGAGCGGAGGAGGGAGGCGGCGAGCAGCACGGCTCCACCTGATGGAGAAGCGCGGAGGCTTAGACCTCGAAGCGCCGCGAGGGGAGGGGGCCGGGGGAGGACGCCCGCCGCCCCCGCTGGGAACCTCGGCGTCCGGAGCGCGCCGCGCGGAGAACCGGGTCTCTGGGCTCGACCCGAGGAGGTGGCGACCCTGAAGAGACAGCAGAAAACCGGCCACTTGGAAAACTGCCCGAATTCTTGTTCTCTGCCCATCCAGGCTCCGGGTCTCCGTTGCGCCCACCGCGTGAGCCGCGGCCCCTCGCCAGCAGGTGGCATCCTCTCTAGAGTTTCTTCACCTGGCGCAGAGCCCGCGGCCTCCTTAATCAGTCCCCGCCCCCTCCGGGCCTTCAGGGCCAAGTGTTGTGTCCTTCGAACCCGCAGCCCAGCGGGTAGGAACGAGATCTCCCTCCCGAGAATGAGGGCTGGCTCCGGAGTCTGCTGCTCCGCGGCCAAGAAGTTTCAGGAGCGCAAGTCTCCTCCGGACAGCTTCCAAGCCCTGGTCTCTGGGCCTCAAGTGTACCCTGCTGTTTCCTGAGGTCAGGGACAAAGAGTGAGGCAGGAGGCTCTGGGCCCAGGTACAGGGGTGTCCGGGCACCGCTGTCCAGCGTCCTGAGCCGGCGGGAGTTCAGACCCTGACTCATCACCACTTTCCAGTGACTTTCCTCCTGGCTGTTCATCCAATGTCTGTAATATTTATTATTCCCTCGATTTGTGCAAAGGCCTGTTTGGGGTACTTAATGAAGATGTGTGGAATGAATACGTGAACTCCTGTTCTTGGAAAGTTTGCCCTCTAGTTGGGGCGAAGCGTACACACGTGCATCCATGGCAAAAAATTACGAACCTTCTCACTGGCTTTTTAACAAGACAGACGTTACCCTGGGGGGTCATCTGCCAGTTGGAATCCTTTCTAGTGGAATCCTTCTGGGCCCACTTGCCTGAGGCCCTACAGGAAGCTGCAGGGTCGAGATGCAGCACAGGGCCTCAACCTTCGGCTGGAGTTTCCACTGTCCTGCTTGCTCCCTTGCTCTCCTGCAATGCTCACGCACCCTCATCTTCCTGTGTTCACCAGGGCCCCTGTATAGCACGAAGGAGAGGGAGAGGCAGTTTTGTGAGAGGGACAGTCCTCATGAGCAGAGAATTTCCTGTTTAATGCCTCTTGGCAATATTTTTTGCACGGATACATTATAAACCACATTCCTTTTTGTTTTTCTTAGAACCTGCCAGTGCTGGTGAAAAGCTCCTTGTTCAGGGATTTAAACACATTTTGAACAGGCCCTTCCTGGGAGTTCAGGGTAACCTGACTTTCCCATCTTGGATAAGTTAATAAGGCCCGGAAGTTACATATACTTCCAGAGACCAAACGGGCTTCAGAGGTTCTCCCTGGGTGGCAGCCTGTCTGACCTGGGTAGTCACAATCTTCTAAGCTATTTCTTTTTCATTTATCTGAACCAAATTTCTTGCTCACATCTGCGTAGGTGGGTTATAAGACCTTAATCCCTGTGCGCTGTGGTCAGTCTCTCTGCAGTCCTGCAGAAAGGCCCCAAGAACCAGGTTTTCAGATTTCAGAAGCATCCCCCAAAGGGGCAGGGCCAGACTGCACCACTGATTCACCCAAGGCCGGGCCTGAGTGAGGGGTCAGGGTGAGCCTTTGGACCCGGGCTCTGGCCTGAGAACTGCTACCTTTTGTAACCACTTAATAAACCTGGGCGTATCTTTCTTCATCTATGAAATAAGACAGTACTTCTCTGGGATCCCCCCACGCCCCAGTCCTAAAATCCTATTGTCTGTTTTCCAGAAGCCACAGCTCTCAGCCTGGAGAGATTTGGAAGCGCTTCCCCAGTCACTCAGTGACTTCGGCTTTAGGGCAGATTGTTGCCAGTGACTGACCGCCCCCCGCCCCCCCAACCCAGGAACACTAGCGATGAGCTTGGAATCTGCACAGACTCCTCTGGTCTCATTGGTCACGTATTTTCCCCAAACTGTTTGATTTTCATTCTACTCTGAGTGCCCTCGGTCTTTCCCCAACTTGCTCAACTTGTGACTTCTCTTCTTTCCTTATTTTCCCCAGAACCATGCTCCGCCTCCAGCCTGGATTCTGGGCTCCAGAGCAGCTTTTCTTCAACATACACTCCATAATTCTATCGGATGCAAGCCTTTTAGGAAACTGAGGGAAGCTGATGCCAGGGTGGCTAATGGTAAACACCTCCCTTGAAAGGCAGTAAGGACCGTGGCGCCTTGTATTTTAACTCGATTTTAACATGAATCAGACTGGACCATAGAATCTATCTGATTGTGCGTCCTCCTGGATATCCTGGCGGCCCCCTGAGGGTAAGAGTGGTGCTTCTCCAGGTCCCACGGCGCCGGGCTCTTACCCTGGTAGGCAGTAGGCACTCAATACATAATGTAGGATTAAGGGCATAGTTTTACCTAGTGCCCCACATCCCATTTCCTGTTTTCCGAGTCCAATTTAACTTGTTCTTTACTCTGTTATTAAACCATTGTCAAACATCTGGCATGTGCCTGCCAGTGCTCTGGCTGTATTTTATGGGGATGGGTAATGAATTGAGCCTATATATAGTTTGCAAAATGTGGAACACACTGTAAGATGCAACGCACTACAGAAATGAAAGATATTTTTATCTCTTCAGCATCATTCTGCACAAGGAGACAATTCTCTGGCAACATTGTTTAAGAACAATAGACCTGTTTAGCCTTGACACACTCAGGCATGCAGGGCACTGAGTATCCAATTCACATGGGAGCAGCATTATCTCCCTTGGCAAAGGCCTGGCATGTGTAATTTACAGGGAAGAAAAGATATGGGAAACGTTATAAAAGGAGGTGGCAGTGCCCTGTGCCTTGTCTCATCACCAGCTGAATGCACAGGCCAGGACCTTCATCCCTGCTCCAGGGATGGTACGGGAGGCAAGCCTCAGCATCCTGCTTCAGTGCTCGGAGTGAGTCCTGTGTCATTTTGAAATATCCCATGTGTTCTTTTTGTGTATATGAATGGGCTAATTATGTGGAAAATATTGGAAGAAAAAGTGAAATTCCAAATTGTGACTCATTTGTGGTATTCAAAGTCTTAAAAATTATACTGCATTTATTCTTTTTCTCCATTATTCTTTTTCATAACCCTCTCCTCCCCCCCCCCCCACCAACGCACACACATACACACACACCCTAGGCCTATGTTATAAGTTACCAAACCTTTATAGCAGCCAAGGGAGCGGCTTGGTCTCACTTGAAGCCTTTTAAGCTCTTTTCTAGATGGCAAACTTTACTTTCTCTTTTTTGTTTATTATAGATACAGTATTTTTCCTTCCTTTCTCTTTTCTCCCTTTCTCCCTCCCTTCCTTTCTTCCTTCTTTTCTTCTCTGCATATTATGGCCAGATAGGTGATATAAAAATTGTATACGTAAATTTCATATTTATCTATCTTTATAAAGTTATATAAGTTTATGTATATTCAAACCTCTACACACAAACACACACACGACTTTTCTATTGGCATGCTAGCAACGGGCCTCCTATGCAAATATTCTAAACTATGGAGCCCTAGACCGAGTTTTCATCATCTCTGCCTGAACTCATGGCCTCCTGAATTCATTGCCTGGTCTACAGACTAAAGAAACCTCTTGCCACTGTCTAACCCACTGTCCCACCGCATTTGGCTCTTTGAAATTCAGCTCTGTGATATCTTCCCCATACACCACCTTGGGGTACATGGTCCTCAAGATAGAGTATAAACTTTTTATTGCTGTGTGTATTGCATGTCAAACAAATACACCTTTTCTGTGTCTTCGCCAGCCCCCTCCTCCTTCACAGCCCACACTCTAATCCTGTCAAATGACTCTTTGATTAGAGGTAGGAGCCACTTTCACTCTCCCACACTTCTACTGCTTCCTCTCCTGTGTGCCTCTCCCCTGCATGCATCTCTTTGCTAATAGACAGGTGCTCATTGCTCAAGAACCAGTTGAACTGTCATCCCTTGAGACTGTTTCTTCACTTCTTTCCCCACTTAGTTGAAAACGAACAGCATACTCATAACAACCACAGTTATTATGTAATGATTAATATTATAGTATAATTATTTATTTATATGTCTACCTTCCAAACTATATGTGAGCTCTTCAGGGTCAAGGACCATTTTTTTGGAATTTATTTTTGCATATCCCAGAGTCTGTTGGTCAATGCTTGGCATGCAGCAATCGTTGGCCAAAGGGTGTTTAAATGAAATAAAATTAGACCAAAAGTCCTACTTGCCTCCTTGTGACCATCCAGCCTCAAGCTTGAAATTTTCTTTCTTCATCATCTGATGCCTCTAGACCCAACGAGATGCAGAAAGTTCCTTATCTAGTTTCTGGAACTAGGTGCATCTGAAAGACCAAAGGAAAAGATTTCTGACTACACATTTTAAACCCATTCTGAATCTCAGGCAAATACGGGAAGTGGTGCCACCAATCTAGATAAACCACAACCTAACTCTAGTCTTGTATTAAAAGAACAGTTAGAAATCCTGGTTATTCATTTTGCTTAATGGCACAGTCCCAAAGCATACTCCATAACAATTATACAGATAGAGGTTCAGAGTAAATGAGGAAAACCAACATTATTGTTTCACAAACTCAGTCCAATTGGAATTGTGTTGATGGTTCAGTGCTTTTCCCATTGTCTGTGTCTCTTTTCTGCCTTTTTTCCCTGCTGTTTGAGATTCTAAGCAGGCAGAGGTAGGAACTCCATTTAATACAATGATTCTCAGTGTGGGGTTCCCAGGCCAGCAACATCAGCATCCCCTGAGAACTTTCTAGAAATGCAAATTCTTGGCTTCACCCAGACCTCCTAAATCAGAGTCTCTGAGGTGGGGCCCAGCTCTCTGTGTTTTAACAAGCCTTCCAGATGATTCTGTTGCATGCTAAAGTTAGAACCAGTGCTATTAGCACTCCCCTGTACCATCACCCAGCATCAACAATGATCAAGCCATGCCATGGCCCAGTCTGTTTCACTAATCCTCCATGCTTCCTCCCAGCTCACTGGATTATTTTGAAGCAAATTCAGACCTCATATCCTTTCATCCATAAGAATTTCAGTTTGCGATAAGGGCCTTTAATGTGGATGAAAGTAACACTTTATGGTATACATTTGTTAGCCATCTGGGCCCGACTATTCATCTTAGACAATTCATCCTTTGAATACATTCAACAACCTTAATATGGTAGTTTTCAGCCAAAAAAAAAAAAAAGTAAAAAACAACGTTCAATTAGATAAGACAGAGAAAGATCCTTTTTTTTTTAGATTAAGAATTTATTATTTAGAAAAGGATGAGTCTGGTCATTATAATGGGGAAGAAGAATTCGAATCAATGAAGCAAGTCCTTAACAAAATGATGCAGGACTTCACCTTGAAAGAGGCTGCCTCCTTCCAGTTTCTAAAGTTTTGTGCTACATCCCCTTCATAGGGTATATAGTCTGATTGTTTTCCCAGAATTGTCATAGATTCACAATTTTTGTCCATGCTCTGTGGTCTGATCTTCTTTCTGACCCACTTGCATTTGTATGAAAATTGACCAGAGTTAAGATACAACCCATGACCGTGATCTGATATTACCTGGGAAATACAGGGGAGTACAGCCATGACCTTGGTCTTATCAGCCGAATGTGCTAGCTCTCCACAGTAAACAGCCGGTTTCGTCATAGGGCTCTGTCATCACCTGGTAGACCCCACGAGTACTTATTTTACTCAGAGAAACCCAAGAGAATATTTGTTCCCCTCTTCAGATGTCTGTGGCAAAAACTGACACTTGCATAGAGCATGATTTGATAGCAATACCTGCAAAGTGTCAGAAAGGGGAGGGGATCGATACACTTAATTTACTTGGAATAATTCATTACCAAACCGGAGTTTTCAGGGAGGGCAGACAAATTCCACACTAAACTAACTCACCCACCTGGATGGAGAGGAGTATAGTGAATCCATCTTTGGAATGAGATGTAAAACTGAGTTTCTTGCTTTCATTAATGACTCTCTCGGCTCCTTTCTTTCTTGAGACAGGGTGTTCATTGTTCAGCCACTTTTCAAAGTGGGTGATTTATGCTACTGACTGAAAGTCCCCTTGCTGCTCCAGCTGAGCTTATTGTTTGCACTCTCTGCCATTATATTTGGGTGTGTTGCTTGCTCAGAAACTGTTGGTTTGGAGCTATACTCCACCTCAAGAGAAAGGAAAAGCACAGATCTTTTTCTTTGGTGGAGGGTGGTGATAGTGATTTTTCTTTGCTTTCAAGGCTAAACCAATAGGGAATCTGTTTGTCATGGGACTGGAGGTTACAAAATAAGGAAGAATTATTAATGCAGTGAGGTGAGAACCTCAGCAGGGTTTACTGAGGTCACAGAGTCCTTTTGAGATAAATATTGAAGAGGCATCTAGATTTAATGGCTTCACAATGATCTCTCAACCTCCCATCTCATTTATCTGGCACCATATACAGAATGATTTGAAGTAGGGTTTGCCATGTAGTAGCACTGAGAGCCCATGAGTTCTGAGTTTTGGAGCGAATCCACTGGAGGGTTCCTCCCTTATTAAGGTACAGCCATCCCCGGTAAACAACGTTGGCCCAGTGGCATTGAACTGATACAGGACGGGAAGCAGACAGGAACCAAGGGGACAGGAGGACAGGAACCAAAATCCCATTTGAAGCAGCTGAAGGAGCTTGGGGAGGATGAATGTAATTATAAGGTGCCTTCAAATAATTATGCTATCACCATCTAATTATGAAGTGCCACTTTCTACTTTAACTACCTGAAATTCAGAGATCGCTCAGCAATGGGCTGTCTACCGAGCTTTGGCGTGCTCCCTGATGGGGAAGGGAAAGTCCACAGTCAGGAAACAATGGGCTCTTGAGGGGGCCAGAAGGGACCTCAGAGACTAGCCTGGAAAGGTCAAGAGGTATATTTTCATTCTCCTAAATTGTCAAGCTGTCTCACCTTTCTGTGCCTCATTGGAATTATCTACAAAATAAGGGAAAAAATACACCTCTCCTCCTCTTGCTTGTCAATAAGCTGGCAAAAAAAAAAAAAAAAAAAAAAAAAAAAAAAAAATCAAGATCTAAATCTCCATGACTACTTTTCTTATCATCCTTTAAAATAGGAGAAATCAATCAACAAATATTTGTTGGATGCTAATTTTTCTTAGGGCACTGTAAGAGGATGCAGAAGATTTAAGACATTGGCCCCTGTCCTCAAATACCTTCCAATGCAGTTGAAGACACAAAACAGGCACGTGGTTTGATACAACCAACCATGTATTCATTCATTCAGATGTGCATTTGACATATATTTATTGAGCATCTACTTTGTGTCAGGCACCGGATACAGGCTCTGGCAACACAGAGATGAAAAAGATTTACATTCAGTCCTCAAGGAGCCTGTCATGGTCTCTTGAGACATATAGGACAACCATATAAGCCCTTGAGAGAAGCTGAAAGTGACTCAGAGATACAGATATTCTGAGAAGGGAGTGTTTGCTGTGGGCTGGGTGGGCAGGGGGGTCCCACAATGGGCCTGAGATGGAACAGGAAAAGACAGGACTTAAACCTGACATGAGTCCCAGTAAAATCAGAGACCCTGACACCCAGTGGTTCCTTATTCTCCTCTTGTGTTCCACCTTCCAGAACATAAGCAATAAAACTCAATAGGAGAGGCACCATTGTGGTAATAGAAGAGGAGATTCATTCATAGTTTTGATTTCCTTTGAACCATTTTTACTTGACTTTAGTCAAGCTTGCTGTGGAAGATGATTCATTACAACCTATTTTAAATCATGATCAGGAAGCACAGTGACACCCTGAAAAGACAGAGGATGTATTTCAAGTGAAGAAATCTCAATTTTTAAAACTTAGAGAAAATTAATTTGGTAGAACAGAAGGAAAAGAAAAGACCTAAAAAAATTGTTAAAGGATTCGCTATTTGTGATTGAATCCATGTATTACTTATGCAAGCAAAAACTAAAGAAGATACTCTCATTTTATAGAACCAAATATTATGGAAGCACATAAAGTGTGAACACCTTCCTTTACCAACCCTCGCCCCAAATCTGCTCCCAGAGGTAGCCGCTATTAGCATTTGGAGTCCTTTGTTATGCGTTTATATACATATAAAAGAACAAGCACTCTGTGCGCAAATGCATAAATGGGGACCACACGTGATATCTGTTATTCTGCAGTTACATCTTCTTTGAATTTAACAATATATCTCAGAGATGTTTTCCAGTGATAGTCTGCTTTAATATGCCTGAAGGAAGCAAGAATTGAAGCATTCATTTCCTTTTGTCTTCTGCTTTCCAAGGCAAGACTTGCTTTTTTCATCCATATCTGATCCAGGCTCTCAGTGAAGCAGTAATTGCTGTCGTGGTCAGGGTAAAAGGGCAGAAGGGAAAAGGTGAGGGCACAGGAGAAAATACGAGCTATATTGAGTCTCCAGGTTTTAAAATGTGGCCCAAACATAGGGAAGGGAAACAGGACCAAAGATTAACTCTTGACACTTTTAGGTAACCGATGTTCAGCTGGCCTCAGGGAGGAAGACAGCCCTGACCTTGAACTAATCACTCTGAAGTCCACATGTATTCATCATTTTCTATGTGCAAAAATGTACGAGTGTTTTAGTGGTATTCTTTTAGGGTACCATTGACCATTTTCAGAAGGAATAGGAAAGAGAGAAAGAAAGAAAGAAAGAAAGAAAGAAAGAAAAAAAGAAAAGAGAGAGAGAAAGAAAGAAAGAAAGAAAGGAAAGAAGGAAGGAAGGAAGGAAGGACGGAAAGAAGGAAGGAAAGAAGGGAGAAAGAAAGAAACGGAGAAAGGAAGGAAGGAAGGAAGGGAGGGAGGGAGGGCGGGAGGAGAGAAAGAAACAAGTCAAATGCCTCTGCCCTCTGCAAGCTTGAGGCTGAGTTTCTCGGGTGCCTGTCTTGGGGAGAGTTTGGAAGCTACCGTCTTATCAGCACACCCAGGACACACAGACAAAGCAGAAAAGGGTTTATTCTGAGTTCACAGTGTGACTGTTTGATAGCTCTCTGTACATTCATACCTTTCAACTCTGGAGAGGGATGAGGTCTTTGGGGAAACATTCTTTAATTTATGTGGTTCTTGACACAATTAATCAGAGACTTTAATATCCATTAGGCCCTTATCCCCACCTTTCTCTCCATTTCCCCATCTCCCCAAACATAAGCAATCCCGTCCGACAGGACAAACATTGTTTTTGTAGCAGAGAAGGAGATTCATTCTGAAGCGTGCAAGTGTAGGCCAGTTGTGGAAACAGACAGACATCGGGTCTTTGGTGAAGATTCATTCTGTCCTCAGAAAACAAGGAAAACACTAGCCAGGGCTTCTGTGGAGACTGTCACATATGTGTGTGTGGAGCCAGTTCAAAATTCTGAATAGTCCTTATCATGTTGAAAACATCTAATACTGGTCACGGAGCAAGGGCCTTGGCGGCCACGCCAGTCTGTATCCTGGCATAAAATTAGGGGCACTTGGATAGGATGTGGAAGGAAATTTCATAAACTGTGTATGGAGGGATGGGCTGGGTTCCAGGAGCTAAGAAGAGGTGATGTTGAGGCACTCAGGGAGGCGAATACCTTTACAACCCCTACCCCAGTCCTGAAGCACAGAGGGAGGGACCATTGTTAAGTGGAGCCCTGTGACCTGAAGACTGGGGTGGGGGTGGGGTGGGGGGGTGGGG
>NW_020172768.1:3502232-3582429 GCF_003031525.2 Neophocaena asiaeorientalis asiaeorientalis
GGGGAGGAGCCCTGTGAAATGAAGATGGAGGGGTGGGGCCACGTGGCTGGAGCTGAATCCTGGAGGGACAGGATGCCACCAACAACAGAACCCAGCCCTGAAACAGAAAGGGAGCAGTGGGAGACATACCCCTACCTCTCTCTCCTCCTGTTCTCTCACCTCTTTTTGGTGACTCCTGATGGCTGAACCCAACTGGAAATCAGAAGGAAGAGGAATCTGGAGGTGAATCCCACAGAGTCAGTGCATCAGGGCAGAAAGCAAAGTGGAGAAGGTCAGCGACTGAACCCTGGTGGTGGTGATGGCGGTGAGGTGGGTACAGAGAACAGCCATCACTTCAGCCTGATGAAGATTCAGCCTGGAAGCCAAAACAGGGCAGAGTGTCATGAGGCTCAGGTTCAAACCAAAAGGGCGAAGAAACAGTTGTCTGTGTCACCCTAGTGTGTTCGGAGCTTGAAGGATGCAGAACAAACCACCAGTCACTGATGCTGCAGAGCCCTGATCCTCTGGATGGTGACATCATCACAAAGCCCACGGACTGGAGAGATCCCAGAAGTCATCCTTCTGCCTCCAAAGAGGGTAGCACCGGACTATTCCAGGGAGATGGAAGGTCCCAACTTTTCTACCTCCACAGCTTTTCTACTTCCACAGCTTTATGAGATGTTCCTTTTCATCCATCATTAGCCATGCATGCAAAATGAAAAAAATAATTCCAGTTGTAAACACTTGGGCATTTACTGAGGAACATACAGCATTTTAAACGTTGCACTGGATATAGAGATAAACAGGATAGGGTCCTAGGTCTTCTGACGCTTACAGAAGAATGAGGCAGATACATGCATGGTAAATGACATTTCAGAGTGGGATGTGATTACTGCTTTAATAGAGATAAGTACAATATGTTACTGGAGAATAGAAAAGTTGGAGGTTAATTCTGACTGTAAGCGTTAGGAAAAGCAAAGTGGCATTCCATCTGGGTTTTAAAGAAGTGGGCAACGAGGTATATAAAAGCAGCAAGGTAGAAAAACACCCACCCGTGTTTGGGAGGGCAACGGGAGCCCTGGGATGGCTGGGCCATGGAGTGAGGGGCCGAGGCAGGAGGAAGTGGGACCAGGAAAGTCTGCTGGGGAGGGGCTGGAGGGCATCTGAAGGTCAATACTAGGCTTTGGGGCTGAGATTGCCAGTTGTCTGTTCAATATTCTTGCTCCTCTTTCTCCTTACTAACAGAGCCTCAATGTTTTTCAGTGTGGCATTATGTCCATTTAAAACTATGAACCTCTTCAGCTCCCTTGCAGCTAGAGGAGCATCAGGTGACCTAACTCTCACCTTCATGTAACTAGAAGTCTCCTAGATGAGGTTTCTGGGAAAGCCATTGGATGACTGATGAAAAAGGACTCACCTGGTCCATGCCTTTTGCCCTTGCTCCTCTCTCCTTCTTCCTGTCTAGAGTGTGAACTTGAGGCCTGGAGGTGGAGCAGGCATCTTGTGACCACGAAGCAAAGGCCCAGGCTTGGGAGGGCAGAAAGGGCATGAGAAGGAATCTGGTCCATGATGACTCCTTGAGCTGCAGCATCTGTTCTGAAACACCTACCTCCTGACTTCTCCTTATGTGAAAATAATGAGCCCCAATTTTTAAGCCTCTGTAGTCACGTTTCCATTTTATGAAGCTGCATAGAGCGGTCCAGGGCTTGAGTTTATTCTGTAGGTTCTGAGGAACCCCTGAAGGCTGACAAGCAATAGCGTAGACCCCTGAACGTGATAAGCAATAGTATAGACTTAGGATTTGGTGATCTTGTCTGGCTTTCGGTCCAGCTCTACCCCTGGCTAGTAAGGTGACTCAGGGTGATTCCCTTAGCCTTTCTGAGAACAGTGTCCTCATTTATAAAATACAGGTTTTCTTAGAAGAGCTCTGAAAGACCATTGAGGTCTCCTGATTAGAGCAACACATTAGGAAGGCGGCAGGAGGCAATGCAGAGGCTGGCTGAATAGGGAGAGCCGGGAGCAGAAAAGCCAGTCAGTCATGTGATTGTTGGATTTGGAGACAAAGAAGGTGCTGAGGACTTCAACCTGGGGTGTAGACAGATAGGAAACGAGTTAGGTGTGCAATACATAGGTCTCCTGGATGGATCGAACAGAGGCTGTGTGGTGTAGACGGAGAAGTTGCAGCTGATTCCAAAGGTGAACGAAACCCAGAGAGTGTAAAAAGCCTTAGTATTCTTCAATATTACCAAGATTTCGCATAGATTTTTGGAGATACTGAAATAGCGTGGCCTCATCTAACACTCTTAGGAAGTCATAGATGCAGAAGCCAACAATAATAAAAATAACTTCGATTCATGTCACACTCTCCCCCTCAAGAACCCAAAGCATGTTTGCATAGTTGTTAAGAGTTTATCATTGCGATGTCCTTGCGCGGAAAGGGAGGGAAGACTCATCTCTCCCCATTAGACTGACAGAGAACCTGCAATCTGGAAAGAGAGGGATCTGCTGAAAGTCAGGGCACAGCGGGCCCTCGACATTAAGTCTGCCTCATCCCTGGCCTGGGCTCCTCGGGGCCAGAGACATGAGGAAAGCTAGGAGTTGGTTGCCCCCTCCGAAAACTCATTGCTGGTTCAGGATGCATAGCTAATAAAAGATCGCTCCGCCTCTTCTTCTTTCCCAGGACATGTGATGCTTCTCCTGGAGTCAGATCTGGAGGCCCTAGAACACGGATGTCTTACCCAAAGCTTGAAAGCTCTGCACAGAAAATAAGAAGAAGGTGTCTTGGCCTCAGTTTCCCCCGCTGATGGGGTGCTGGGAAAACGCCCTGATCTGGAGCCGGGTGTGTTTCTTCACCTCCTCCTCCAGTTTGCTTACCTGCTGTCTTGGCCTGGTCTGAAATCACAGGGCTCCCTTCCCATTTTTTTTAAACCTGAATTTCAAATCGGTCCAATCTCAGACACAATCTCTTTCCCAGATCTTTCCTACAAACAATGGGGGCATAACTGGTATATTTTAATCCCAAAACGGCATCCGAAAGCGTTCTGCAATGCCGCCAAGCCAGCACTTTTAGAAGCATCTGACGATATTAATTTCAGTCTATTTCCTGAGGTTTGCAGGAAACTAAAATGTAGAAAGTGCTGTGGCAAAAAATTAAAGCTTTGTGGAAAAAAAAAAAGGAAGATTGACAGGAAATGAGCCTTCAATAGGACAGCTTGCATAGAGAAAGACTGTCCGCTTTTCTGCATATCAACATATGCTTGGGGAAAATAGCTCTGACTCCTTGCAGCTCTGCCATTGGGAGCAGCTTTGCCTACAGGCTGTAGGGATGTAGGGATTGGGATGAATATACGTCGGAGGCTGTGCACTGGGTCCTTCGGACTGGGTTGTGAATCACTGCTGGTGGCTAGACTTCCATAAAAGCAAAGTTACATCTGATTTTTATCCAGTTAAGAAGAAATCCTAAGGAGACAGCTCAGTTTTTACTAAAGCCCGTGTTTATTTTGTGACTTGATTTTCCCATATCTCTCTCTCTCTTTTTTTTTTTTAACATTTGACTCTGATGCTTTAAAATTCAGGCCTTTCTGGAAAGAATTCCTTCTAAATCCCCCACATGCAGTGATACTTTGAAGCAAATTCTACCCCCAAACACACCATCTTTTGTTTTAAAAGTGCCTTTCTTTGTCTGGTTTTCTCTTCTGCTGATTCCAGGGCTGGTTTTCTTGACTGTTTCCTGCCAGGCGTTAGCCCTGTCTTGCTGGGCTCCTTCCGAGGGTCTCTTCCTGTTTCTCACCAGTAGGTGGAAACAGTCCTGCTCAGCACAGACAGGATTTCTAGCGTGTTCATTAGTAGGCCCTGCAGGGTCTCAGGAACCTCCAGGAAAAATCACCAAGTAAGCCATTGGTCAGTTACCCCCAAAGCTTATGATAGTGAAACTGAGCAGGACCCTGTGAGGTGCCTGGGTACAAAAGCCTTTCTGTGTCTCCCATTTCTGAGAAAATAGGATTTACTCAGCCTCCCTGACCTTCCCTGAGTTCCAACGGACAGGTTCAAACAGCTGTTGATTAGGGAAGGGAAGGAATGCAGAGACAAGGGAGGAACAGTCAAGAGAAACAATAGTGCAGCCTTGGGGCAGGGTCCTGGTTCCCCCTCAAGGGATACACACAACAATATCTTCCAGCTGTTTTGCAGATACTGAAACCCCCACCAGGTGGGAGAGGTTAACAGTGTGCTGCCCACAAGCACACAGACTCCAGACCCGGTTGGAACCAGAAGGTTGATGATGCTGTCTCCCCGTTATCTCCCCACCAGCCAATGAGAAGAGTGTCCATGAGCTGGTCACGCCCTATTTGAACCATTACTATAAAACTCCTCACTACCCCTTCCAGGTCAGGACACAGTTTTGAGGGCATTAGCCTGCTGTGGTCCCCTTTGCCTGGCAAAGCAATAAAGCTCTTCTTTTCTACTTCACCCAAAACTCTGTCTCTGAGGTTTAATTCAGTGTTGGGGTACAGAGGCCAGATTTAGCATCAATAGGAGGTGGAGAGGACAGGGTCAAGTCTTCCAAAGAAAAACAGTTCTGCTTCTCACCTCCACTGGGACTCACTCTATCTTTAAAAGGAAGGCCTAGTCACTCCTACCTTCCCCCGCTGTCTGCTTGTTATGGTGAGATCAACAAGGTCAAAAGGGCAAAACTGGAGGTGTGTGGGTGTGTGGGTTTGTGGGTCAGACAGGAGCATCTTGGATTTCAGGGATAGCTAAGGAGTCAGTGTGACCCAGGAAGAGGCATTGGGCCCTGCAAGGCCGGACCTTCTTAGGGGCTCACACTGTCATTGGAAAAGCAAGTTAGTAAGGGAATCTGGAGCAATGCAGAAGACGCCCAGACTGGGCTCTTTTGAGAGACTGCAAACCCCCTAGCTCTCCTCTGCCTGTTCTGTGTTATAGCCCAAGTGAGACTTTTTATTTTTAATTTTCTTTTTTCAAATTTATAGGTGCAAGACATGCCCCATTGCCACCAAGGATAGTGTTAAACCTATTATGATTTGTTGTTCCTGAGACTAGGTGAGAGATGAGCAGAGCAGGTGAGAAAAACAGGCCTACTTCACTCCTTGCTGTAAGTTTTAACAGAGCCAGGGAATCAGAGTCAGGACCATTTGGGCCTGTGGTGGTCCTTTAAGGAGAATTCTCTGTCAGATATCCTAGTAACCGTAGGTCTGTTATGATTATGATCCCCATGGTGTGGTGAAAAGGAGGGGCTGGGAGAGGTTCAGGGATGTTCTGGAGGCCAATTGGGGGCTGAGTGGAGTGGCCCTAGAATCCATTCCCAACCAAGTGTGATGTTCATTGCAGATCACCTGTTATTCTGATTCTTAGACAGGAGACCAGCCTGTATTGTGAGGAATAACAACAGCAATTGGGCCCACTGAGTGAATAATAGGGTTAGAACAAGACTCTTGCAAAGGCATTGGGATTCCTCCTGGCTTTGTGCCTCTCTTGTGGGAGCCCAGATTGTGTCACCATGGAAACCTGGATCCTGACATCCAACACCTTGGAGGGCCACATGGACAGGACATGCAAGACTCAGGGCAAGGGCACAGAAGGGTGGGGTGAAGGTGGGAGCAGGTGAGTGACTTCACTAAGAAGTAGAGACTTGGGAGGATGCAGCTTCCTCAGGGACCTCTGAATCTTTAAGATTCTGGTGAGTTGTATGAAGGTGTCCATGGCCTCACGACTCCCGTCTCACCTCCCTACTCTAGCCCAGGGACATTTAGTCCTGGCTTGATGGTTATTGGCACAGATGTTAAAGGTCATTAACAGGGGAAAATGGAAAGCTTTTTCTGAGCTAAGAAGTAAGTGTGGGTTTGGCCTATTGATTTGAGCACGATAGATATCTCTCATCATTTGAACGCCTATGCTGTCAGGCACACAAAGGCATTTGCTAAATCACAAGCACGGTAAGTACAATTTGAGAGTGTGTGAGTGGCAGGAGTGAGTGAAAGAGATGAGTTGGTGGTTGAAAGTTCAGATTTAGAGTTTGAAGAAACAGCTTTCAAGACTCTAAACACCATGTGAAAAAGCTGGAATTTTCAAACCTGCTTTTCCAGGACAGATTTGGACCTATCTTCTACTTTGACAAATAATTCAGAATCATGGCCTTCATAAATCTGTGATGCTGCTTTCTCTTATCGACAAGCCTAGGGGACCTTGCTTATTTGAACTAATTGCTCTTAGGTTCAGATGCTCTGGGAACTTGACTTTCCCTGAGATATCCTAATAAGAGGTGGGACTAACATGGCAGATCTCACAGTCTGGCTGGTAATTGAATTATCTGTGCTCCCCAGTCCCCTTCTGTGAACTGCTTTTATTTGGGACCCAGGGAAAATAATTTTAAAAGTTGAAAATATTTGAAGTCAGAAGTGGCTGCTTTTTTCTCTTCTCATTTCAGGTGTGCTGAATTTTAGTTCAGCATGGCTGTCAGGGGACCTCTCCATCATAAATCTGGAAATGCTCTATTGTTAAGGATTATTTCTCAGATTTCCTGAAAGTAAAAGAAAAATGGGAAAGGTGAAAACTTGATGTTTTCCACCTGATTTATGCCATTCTCTGACACTCACACCCATCCCCCAGTGTGGAATTCTCATGTGAGCTTCAAGCTTCTCTTCTTTGTCTTTTTGGTCATCAGATATTCCTGTTAGAGGAGAGCGAGACACCAGGCACCATTTTGTGCAGAGTCTGGGATCTAAGACCACACAATAAAAGAGGAGAAATCAGCTGATGGAGATGTCACTCATGCCTGGGGAGCAGGTCTAGACCTGCACTGGCTGATGCAGTAGCTACTACTCACATATGACTCCTTAATTTTACATTATTAAAGTTAAGTACAATTAAAACTACACTCTTTCATTTGTACTCTTTTTTTAGATTCCCCATATAAGTGATATCATATGATATTTGTCTTTCTCTGTCTCACTTACTTCACTCAGTATGACAGTCTCTAGGTCCATCCATGTTGCTGCAAATGGCTTATCTACAAAATAGAAATAGAGTTACAGATGCAGAAAACAAACTTATGGTTATCAGGGGGAAAGGAGTGAGAGATAATTTGAAAGATTGGGATTTACATACACACATTAGTATATGTAAAATAGATAACTAATAAGGACCTATTGTGTAGTGCAGGGAACTCTACTCAGTACTCTGTAATGGCCTATCTGGGAAAAGAATCTAAAAAAAAGTGGATATATGCATAGGTATAACTGATTCACTTTGCTGTACACCTGAAACTAACACAACATTGTAATTCAACTATACGCCAATAATAATTTTTTAAAAATATACTTCTTCCATCATTCTACTCACCCTCAAGTACCCAGTAGCCACATGGGTCTAGTGGCTACTCTATTAGACAGTGTAGATTTCATAGACCATATCTAACACCACAGAAAGTTCCACTGGATGGTACTGGTCTAGTCTCTTTACTCAATCGGTTTTAAGTGAATATGTTATTGGAAAAATTACTGACCATCAGGGTTTGTTCCTTTTGAATGATAATCACAGAAATGGTCAAACTTCGGTTTGATAACAATGATACTTATGAATAGAGCAAGCTGGAGATAATTCTACAAAATTAATGGTGTTTGTTCCCATCTAGATCTCCAAACCCTGATGAAAGATTAAGAAACTTAGATCCATTTGAAAATAAATGAGTGGATATCAATGTACCATCACTGCTATAGATGGAAGTGTATCTCCCCCAAATCCTTATGTTGAAGCCCTAACCACTAATGTGACCATATTGGGAGATTTGAGGAGGTGATAAAGATTAAAAGGGGTCATAAGGGTAGGGCCCTAATCTGATACGGCTGGTCCCCTTATGAGAAGAGGATGAGACCCCAGAGCTCACTCTCTGCCATGTGAGGATACATCAATAAGGCGGAAGTCTGGACAGTGAGAGATTAGTTCAAGATGGCACAGTAGAAAGACGTGCTCTCACTCCCTCTTGTGAGAGCACCAGAATCATAACTAACTGCTGAACAATCATTGACAAGAAGACACTGGAACTCACCAAAAAAGATACCCCACGTCCAAAGACAAAGGAGAAGCCACAATGAGATGGGAGGAGGGGCGCAATCACAATAAAATCAAATCCCATAACTGCTGGGTTGGTGACTCACAAACTGGAAAACACTTATATCAGAGAAGTCCACCCACTGAAATGAAGGTTCTGAGCCCCATGTCAGGCTTCCCAACCTGGGGGTCCAGCAATAGGAGGAGGAATTCCTAGAGAATCAGACTTTGAAGGCTAGTGAGATTTGATTGCAGGACTTTGACAGGACTGGGGGAAACAGAGACCCCACTCTTGGAGGGCACACACAAAGCAGTGTGTGCATCAGGACCCAGGGGAAGGAGCAGTGACACCATAGGAGACTGAACCAGACCTACCTGCTAGTGTTGGGGGTATCCTGCAGAGGTGGAGGGTGGCTGTGGCTCACCGTGGGGACAGGGACACTGGTGGCAGAGGTTTAATGTGGTGCTCCTTGGTGTGATCCCTCCTGGAGTCTGCCATTAGCCCCACCAAAGTCTACAGTGCCAGGTTGCCTCAGGCCAAAAAAACAACAAGGAGGGAACCCAGCCCCACCCATCAGCAGACAAAAGGATTAAAGTTTTACTGAGCTCTGCCCACCAGAGCAACACCCAGCTCTACACACCCCCAGTCCCTACCATCAGGAAACTTGTACGAGCCTCTTAGATAGCCTCATCCACCAGAGGGCAGACAGCAGAAGCAAGAAGAACTACAATTCTAAAGCCTGTGGAATGAAAAACACATTCACAGAAAGATAGACAAAATGAAAAGGCAGAGGACTATGTACCAGATGAAGGAACAAGATAAAACCCCAGAAAAACAACTAAATTAAGGGGAGATAGGCAAGCTTCCAGAAAAAGAATTCAGAAAAATGAGAGTGAAGATGAACCAGGACCTCAGGAAAAGAATGGAGGCAAAGATCAAGAAGATGCAAGAAATGTTTAACAAAGACCTAGAAGAATTAAAGAACAAACAAACAGAGATGAACAATACAATAACTGAAATGAAAAATACACTAGAAGGAATCAGTAGCAGAATAACTGAGGCAGAAGAACAGATATGTGACCTGGAAGACAATGGTGGAATTCACTGCCATGGAACAGAATAAAGAAAAAAGAATGAAAAGAAATGAAGACAGCCTAAAAACCTCTGGGACAACATTAAACACAACAACATTCGCATTATAGGGGTCCCAGAAGGAGAAGAGAGAGAGAGAAGGGACCCAAGAAGATATTTGAAGAAATCATAGTTGAAAACTTCCTTAACATGGGAAGGGAAGTAGGAACCCAAGTCCAGGAAGTACAGAGAGTCCTAGGCAGGATAAACCCAAGGAGAAACACGCTGAGACACATAGTAATAAAATTCACAAAAATTAAAGACAAAGAAAAATTATTAAAAGCCACAAGAGAAAAATGACAAATAACATACAAGAGAACTCCCAGAAGGTTAACAGCTGATTTCTCAGCAGAAACTCTACAAGCCAGAGGGAGTGGCACGATATAGTTAAAGTGATGAAAGGGAAGAAGTTACAACCAAGATTACTCTGCCCAGCAAGGATCTCACTCAGATTCAATGGAGAAATCAAAAGCTTTACAGACAAGCAAAAGGTAAGAGAATTCAGCACCACAAAACCAGCTCTACAACAAATGCTATAGGAGCTTCTCTAAGTGGGAAACAGAAGAGAAGAAAAGAACCTAGAGAAACAAACCCAAAACAATTAAGAAAATGATAATAGGAACATATATATATAGGAACAATAGGAACAATAGGAACAATATATATACATTCACATTTAATTACCTTAAATGTGAATGGATTAAATGCTTCAACCAAAAGACACAGGCTCACTGAATGGATGCAAAAACAAGACCCATATATATACTGTCTACAAGAGACCCACTTCAGACCTAGGGACACATACAGACTGAAAGTGAGGGGATGGAAAAAAGATATTTCATGCAAATGGAAATCAAAAGAAAGCTGGAGTAGCAATACTAATATCAGATAAAATAGACTTTAAAATAAAGAATGTTAAAAGAGACAAGGAAAGACATTGCATAACGATCAAGGGATCAATCCAAGAGGAAGATATAAAAATTATAAACATATCTATACCCAACATAGGAGCACCTCAATGCATAAGGCAAATGCTAATAGCTATAAAAGAGGAAATCAACAGGAACACAGTAATAGTGGGGGATTTTAACACCTCACTTACACCAATTGACAGATCATCCAGACAGAAAATTAATAAAGAAACACAAGCTTTAAATGACACAATAGACCAGATAGATTTAATTGATATTTATAGGATATTCCATCTGAAAATGGCAGATAACACTTTCTTCTCAAGTGCACATGGAACATTCTTCAGGATAGATCACATCTTGGGTCACAAATCAAGCCTTGGTAAATTTAAGAAAATTGAAATCATATCAATCATCTTTTCCAACCACAACGCTATGAGATTAGAAATCAATTAGAGGGGAAAAAAACTATAAAAAACACAAACACATGGAGGCTACACAATACGATATTAAATAACCAAGATCACTGAAGAAATCAAAGAGGAAAGCAAAAAATACCTAGAGATAAATGACAATGAAAGCACTTCAATCCAAAACCTATGGGATACAGAAAAGGTAGTTCTAAGAGGGAAATATATAGCAATAAAATCCTACCTGAAGAATCAAGAAAAATCCCAAATAACAATCTATCCTTACACCTAAAGGAACTAGAGAAAGAACAAACAAAACCCAAAGTTAGTAGAAGGAAAGAAATCATCAAGATCAAAGCAGAAATAAATGAAATAGAAACAAAGAAAACAATAGCAAAGATCAATAAAACTAAAAGCTGGTTCTTTGAGAAGATAAACAAAATTGATAAGCCTTTAGCCAGGCTCATCAAGAAAAAGAGGGAGAGGACTCAAATCAATAAAATTAGAAATGAAAAAAGGAGAAGTTACAAAAGACACCACAGAAATACTTCATAAGAGACTACTACAAGTAAATCAATGCCAATAAAATGGACAACCTGGAAGAAATGGACAAATTCTTAGAAAGGTATAACCTTCTAAGACTGAACCAGGAAGAAATAGAAAATATGAACAGATCAATCACAAGTAATGAAATTGAATCTGTGATTAAGAATCTTCTAACAAAAAAAATCCAGGACCAGATGGCTTCACAGGTAAGTTCTATCAAACATTTAGAGAAGAGATAACATCCATCCTTCTCAAACTCTTCCAAATAATTACAGAGGAAGGAACACTCCCAAACTCATTCTACGAGGCCAAGAAGACAAGGAATTCCACTCTCACCACTATTATTCAACACAGTTTTGGAAGTCCTACCCATGGCAATCAGAGAAGAAAAAGAAATAAAAGGAATACAATTTGAAAAAGAAGAAGTAAAACTGTCACTGTTTGCAGATGACATGATATTATACATAGAGAATCCTAAAGATGCCACCAGAAAACTACTACAGCTAATCAGTGAATTTGGTAAAGTGGCAACATACAAAATTAATGCACAGAAATCTCTTGTATTCCTATACACTAACAATGAAAGATCAGAAAGAGAAATTAAAGAAACAATCCCATTGACCATTGCAACAAAGAGAATAAAATACCTAGGAATAAACCTACCTAAGGAGGTAAAAGACCTGTAATCAGAAAACTATAAGACACTGATGAAAGAAATCAAAGATGACACAAACAGATGGAGAGATATACCATGTTCTTGGATTGTAAGAATCCATATTGTGAAAATAACTATACTATGCAAAGCAATCTACAGATTCAACGCAATCCCTATCAAATTACCAATGGCAATTTTTACAGAACTAGAACAAAAAATCTTAAAATTTGTATGGTGACACAAAAGACCCTGAATAGCCAAAGCAATCTTGAGGGGAAAAAAGTGGAGCTGGAGGAATCAGGCTCCCTGACTTCAGACTATACTACAAGGCTACAGTAATCAAGACAGTATGGTACTGGCGCAAAACAGAAATATAGATCAATGGAACAGGATAGAGAGCCCAGAGATAAAACCACACATCTATGGTCAACTAATCTATGACAAAGGAGGCAAAGATATACAATGGAGAAAAGACAGTCTCTTCAATAAGTGGTGCTGGGAAAACTGGACAGCTACATGTAAAAGAATGAAATTAGAACACTCCCTAACACCATACAAATGTAAGACTGGACACTATAAAATGTAAGACTAAATGTAAGACTGGACACTATAAAACCCTCAGAGGAAAACATAGGAAGAACACTCTTTGACATAAATCACAGCAAGATCTTTTTTGATTCTCCTCTTAGAGTAATGGGAATAAAAACAAAAATAAACAAATGGGACCTAATGAAACTTAAAATCTTTTGCACAGCAAAGGAAAGTATAAATAAGATGAAAAGACAACCCTCAGAATGAGAGAAAATATTTGCAAATGAAGCAACTGACAAAGGATTAATCTCCAAAATATATAAGCAACACATGCAGCTCAATACTAAAAAAAAAAAAAAAAAATCCAAAAATGGGCATACAACCTAAATAGACATCTCTCCAAAGAGGACATACAGATGGTCAAGAGGCACATGAAAAGCTGCTCAACATCACTATTAGAGAAATGCAAATCAAAACTACAGTGAGGTATCACCTCACACCAGTTAGAATGGGCATCATCAGAAAATGTACAAACAACAAATGCTGGAGAGGGTGTGGAGAAAAGGGAACCCTCTTGCACTGTTGGTGGGAATGTAAATTGATACAGCCACTATGGAGAACAGTATGGAGGTTCCTTAAAAAACTAAAAATAGAATTACCATATGAGGGAATTCCCTGGTGGCGCAATGGTTAAGAATCCGCCCGCCAATGCAGGGAACACAGGTTCAAGCCCTGGTGCAGGAAGATCCCACATGCCACGGAGAAACTAAGGCCATGTGCCACAACTGCTGAGCCTGTGTGCTAGAGCCTGTGAGCCACAACTACTGAAGCCTGTGCGCCTAGAGCCTGTGCTCCACAACAAGAGAAGACACCGCAATGAGAAGCCCAAGCACCCCAATGAAGAGTAGCCCCCGCTCACCGCAGCCATGTGCCACAACTGCTGAGCCTGCATGCTAGAGCCTGTGAGCCACAACTACTGAAGCCTGTGCGCCTAGAGCCTGTGCTCCACAACAAGAGAAGACACCGCAATGAGAAGCCCAAGCACCCCAATGAAGAGTAGCCCCCGCTCACCGCAACTAGAGAAAGCCTGCGTACAGCAATGAAGACCCAACGCATCCAAAAATAACAAAACAAAACAAAAAAAAAAGAATTACCATATGACCCAGCAATCTCACTAGTGGGCATATACCCAGAGAAAACCATAATTCAAAAAGCCACATGCACCCCAATGTTCATTGCAGCACTATTTACAATAGCCAGGTCATGGAAGCAACCTAAATGCCCATCGACAGCTGAATGGATAAAGAATATGTGGTACATATATACAATGCAATATTACTCAGCCATAAAAAGGAATGAAATTGAGTCATTTGTAGAGATGTGGATGGACCTAGAGACTGTCATACAGAATGAAGTAAGTCAGAAAGAGAAAAACAAATATATATTAAAGCATATATGTGGAATCTAGAAAAACGGTACAGATGAACTGGTTTGCAAGGCAGAAATAGAGACACAGATGTAGAGGACAAACTTAGGGATACCAAGGTGGGGGCAAGTGGTGGTGGTGGTGTGATGAATTGGGAGATTGGGTTGACACATATACACGAATATGTATAAAATACCTAACTAATAAGAACCTGCTATATAAAAAATAAATTAAATTAGAAAAAAAAAAGGCAGAATTCTGCAAGTCACAAAGAAAATGCTCATCAGAAACCAACCATGCTGGCACTTGATCTTGAACTTCTAGTCTCCAGAACTGTGGGAAAATAAATTTCTATTTTTTAAACCACCCAGTCTATGGTATTCTGTTACAGCAGCCCAAGCAGACTAATACAATATAACCTTATGTTTGAGTTGCTGCTACTAATAATGGCTAGCATTGGCACAGCATTTTCCAAGGTGATTTTATGTATATTATTTGCTTTTCACAAAAGCTCTGGAGGCTGGCATTAATACGATGATTTCACAGATGAAGAAAAAGAAGCCTGAGAATTCTTAGATAATCCAGGGTCAAGGTGAAGGTAGAAAGTAGGGCATCTGATTTCCAGCCTTTCCACCGTACTACTTTACAGATCTAGTGTGATTGCCCAAGACAGACTGTGCCTGGGAAACTCTGAACATGAGTGCTTCTCCATGGCTGCTTTCACATTCAAGTCTGCCCAATAGAAGTAATGGAGAGTTCAGGAATGTGGAAATCAATATCACATAGTCAACAAGGGATTCATTTGCAAAATATTAAAAATATTTTTCTACAAGCATGTTATAAAAAAGCAAGGGAGAAATTGGCAAAAGACATGAACAAGAAATCCACAGAAGTTTAGTTTTGTATATGGTGTTAGAGAATGTTCTGATTTCATTCTTTTACATGTAGCTGTTAGTTTTCCCAGCACCACTTACTGTCTCACACCATATACAAGAATAAGCTCAAAATGGATTAAAGACCTAAATGTAAGTCCAGATACTATCAAAATCCTAGAGGAAAACATAGGCAGAATACTCTTTGACATAAATTGCAGCAATATTTTTTTCAAACCGTCTCCTAAAGTAAAGGAAATAAAAGCAAAAATAAACAAATGGGACCTAATTAGACTTAAAAGCATTTGCACAGCAAAGGAAGCCATTGACAAAATGAAAAAAACAATCTACTGAATGGGAGAAAATATTTGCAAAAGATATGACTGATAAGGAATTAATATCCAACATATGTAAACAGCTCATACAACTCAACATCTAAAAAACAAACAACCTGATTAAAAAATGGGCAGAAGAACTGAATAGACACTTTTCCAAAGAGGAAATGCAGATGGCCAACAAGCACATGAAAAGATGCTCAGCATTGCTAATCATCAGGGAAATGCAAATGAAAACCACAATGAGATATCACCTCACATCTGTCAGAATGGCTATCATCAAAAAGAACACAAATAAATGTTGGTAAAGATGTGGAAAAAAGGGAACTCTTGTACACTGGCATACTTTTGGTGGGCATGTAAATTGGTGCAGCCACTGTGGAAAACAATATGGAGATTTCTCAAAAGTCTAAAAATAAAACTACCATTTCACCCAGCAATTCCACTCCTGGATATACATTTGGAAAAACGCAAAAACATTAATTCAAAAAGATATATGCACCCATGTGCATAAGTGGATAAAGATGATATGGTATACATATAGACACAGTGGAATACTACTCAGCCATAAAAAAGAACAGAATCTTGCCATTTGCAGCAGCATGATTGGACTTGGAGGGCATTATGCTAAGTGAAATAACTCAGACAGAGAAAGATAAATACTGTATGATATCACTTATATGTGGAATCTAAAAAATAACAAACTAGTGAATATAACAAAAAAAGAAGCAGACTCAGATATAGAGAACAAACTAGTGGTTACCAGTGTTGGGGGCAAAATAAGGATGGGGGATTGGGAGGTACAAACTATTGGGTGTAAGACAGGCTCAAGGATGTATCGTACAGCAGTATAGCCAATATTTCATAATAACTGTAAATGGAAAATAACCTTTAAAAATTGTATAAAAAATAATAAAATAACAACCCACATTAAAAAAAAAAAGAAATCCACAGAAGGGGAAATTCAAAAAGCCAATAAACATTTTTAAATGTGCAAACTTGTTAGTAAAAAAGAAAATACATTAAACAATTAATTTATTCCATTATAAGCATGTGCTTACCCAGTTAGTCATGGAGGGTAACAGGCCTGCTGGTAAAACAGGTCATCTAAAATACAGATGGTATCAAACTAGTGCTCAAGGACTAACTTCCAAAGCAAAGGTCATTTTTATACCCATCTGACTAGGAAAAAAAATTTAAAGTCTCACAATATCAAACACTGAAGAGGAAACAGGAATTATCATAAACTGGAGATTGGAATATAAATTAGTGCAGCCTCTTTGGAGAAGAATTTGTCAATATCTAGTAAAGTTGAAGATATACACACCTTATGATCCAGTATTTGACTCCCAGATGTATTGATATATCCTAGAGAAAATCTTGCACATGTTCACAAGCAGATATGATCAAGGATATCCATTGCAGTCTTACAGTAATTGCAAAAAAAGCTAAATGTCTGTCAATAATGTAATGGATAGAGTGTAGTCCATTCATACAATGAAATATTGTCTGTTAAAATGAACTAGATTTAAATGTATCAACATACATACCTCTTGAAGATATGATGTTGAGTGAAAAGAGCAAGTTACAAAAATACATGTGCAGATGGTATGATTTATATAAAATTTAAGAACAAATTAATATTGTATATTACTTGTGAATACATACAATACATACATACAATACAAATATATACAAATATAAACAATAGAGATATAAAGATAAAATTCACCTTCAAGAGGGTGATTATCTCTGAGGAGGGAGAAAAATGATTTGGAGGTGTTCAATGATGTCTGTAAATTTTTTCACTTTAAAAGTTTTTCTAAAGCAGATAGGAAAAAAAATTAGCATATAGCAAATCTGGATGGTCCATGGGTAATTGTTAAATGATTCTCTGTACTTTTATGCATATAAACTTTTCAGAATTTAAAAACCCAAAACTTTCTGCAAGATCAGAATTTTCCTGATCATTTGATTTCAGCATTCACAGCCCCAGTCTAAGCCTTATAGTCATACATGCTTCAGAGCAAACAGACAAGGACAGAAAGATGCACTCAGAGAAACTGTCTTCCAAGGACAGCCAGCAGGTCCAGGGGAGAGCTGGGGTGTGATGTCATAACCTGGGGACCAGGCACCCTTGCTCACCGTGTTAAACAGAGACCCAGCAGGAGGCTGAGGTCTGAACTTAGCAGTGTGGAAGGTTGGGGAGCAATTCCCCTCAGTTCTGCCTCTTCCTGCCAGGTTAGGTGTCATATAACTTAAGACTTGGCTCTAACACTCATTTCACATGCTGATAAACAAAGCTAAAACATAAAATTAATTTTTAAAGCAGTTAATGTTCCACCCAGGCAATTATTTTCTTGGGTCTCCAGAAAGCTTGGCATTGCTAAAAGTGCTTTGTTTGTTTTATGGGAATAAAAAATTTAATTAGTGTTTCGTGAGTCACCTAGCTGACACACAACTTTTCCTTTAAAAAACAAACAACAGAGACACCTTTGCCATTAAACATCTCCCCTCTCACAGCAGCCTCCCTTCTCCCCATCCCGATTTCAAGGTTCTCTCTGGATTTTTGGAAATTTTGTGTGATTAAGTCTTCAACGTTTTAGTCATCCTCTGAAAATATGTTTTTGCTAGATTCTTCCTGGATGTCCGCCAACAACCATTTGGGTGAATAAATGAACGTCTCTTGAGCAACTATTATGTGTTAAATGCTTGCTCCCTACTTTTTTCACTTGACTTTATTTGATTCTTATAACAATCCTACAAAGTTAGTGTAATCACTAACATTAGCATCATTGCAGAATTAAGAAAACTGAATCTCAGAGGGAGTAAGTGACTTGTCCATGTTTGCAAGGCTATAACGATATCAAGAGAGCTAGGATTTAAAAGCTGCACTGGGGCTCAAATTTCTGGGTTCCAATCCCAGATCTGCCTCTAATTATCACTAATTATGTGACCCTCTATGGGTCATTTTATCTATTAGAGCCTTAGTTTTGTCATCTCTGAAATGAAGGGGTGAGACTAGATGATGTCTAAGTTTCCATCTAATTCTAAGGGTTTTTGTGTGAGCGTGTGTGGCCTTCTATTATACAAAAAGAACAGAAGAGACAGCTTATCTTTGCCAGTTCTATTTCTTTTCTGGTTTCTCTGTGGACAAGAGCTCAAGGAATGAATTGAACAATTGAAAGAAGGTCAGTGAGCAAAACAAATCCTGGTGGACCAACTGCTCACTGAGGCCATGATTTCTCTGGGCAGGACTCATACCTGACTCTCTCTCTCTGAAACACTGGCACATTTGGAAATCAGCCTGTGTTATTACGATTACTGAATGTCTATGGGACACAAAGAATGGGCTGAAAAGGCCCTGGGCACATAAAAAGCTGAGAAGCAATGCCTTGAACTGTACCCCCTTGCGTTACTTTGGAATGCTCTTAATTCAGAGATGAAGGGTCCCCCTGTTCATAGGGTGGGCTGGGGGTGCCGGCTTCTTTCCTTGGAGTCATTTATCCGCAGAGCCAGGTTCACATCAGGACTGACGGTGAACAATTCAGGGCCTGGGCACATAAGTTTTCAATCTGGAAGGACAACCATCTATTTCTTTCCAGCATAATTCTGGCATTAGTGTCAGAATAAGGGCCTGAACTTGAGCTGGGTCCTAAAGGAGAGGTACAATTTGGATATTGTAGCAGATGGTGGTTTTGCAATGTGTGTGTGTTGGTGGGGGGCAGGGTAGAGTATCAAAACCCAGGTGTGGGCTTGATAAAGGCCCAATATTTAAGAATAAGACTCACCTAAATGAGGGGAAAAAGGAAATAGAGGAGAGGACACAAAGGTTATACATACTTAGAAAGAATGTTAGATTTGTCAATAGACAGTGTAGTATGGTGGTTTAGATGAAAGACAGAATTAGGGTATTTGGGATGGAATTCTGGGTCGGCCACCTTCTAACTCTTGCCAAGTCATTTAACCGCTAAACTTTAGTTTCCTCATCTGTAGTATCTACCTTAGAGGGTTGTCATGAGGATTCAACAAGAAAATTCCTGTAAGCCTTTTAGCACAGAAAACTCAATATATGCTAGTTATTATTAGCATGGGGTTAGGGATCTTGGACATTGCCTTCAGGGGAAGTTACTGAAGGTTTTTAACATGGGAATGATGATTTTAGGGCATTGGCAGAATGCAACTGAATTTCGATGGAGCCAGGCAAATAGTTTGGAGGTCATTTCAATGATCTGGGTATGAGATAATTGGGTCATGGCTTGGGATGATGTAAATGAGAATAAAAGGAAAAGGGTAAATGTGACAGTCATTTCAGGATTTTAAAATTTAGTGAAGGGCTTCCCTGGTGGCGCAGTGGTTGAGAGTCCGCCTGCTGATGCAGGGGACACGGGTTCGTGCCCCGGTCCGGGAAGATCCCACATGCCGCGGAGCGGCTGGGCCCGTGAGCCATGGCTGCTGAGCCTGCGCGTCTGGAGCCTGTGCTCTGCAACGGGAAAGGCCACAACAGGGAGAGGCCCACGTACCACAAAAAATAAATAAATAAATTAATTAATTAAAAATAAAATAAAATAAAATAAAAATTTAGTGAAAAAAGGGGAAAAGAGAGAGAGATGAATAAAAATTGATGTCCAGCTGTTGGACTTGGCCTACTAGAATAGTGGGCATTGTTGAATAAACAGAGGAACTGGTTTTGGGGTAAAAATCCATTTGAGATTCATTTATTAATGTTAAAGGTATGGTGGACCACCCTCAAAATGCAGCTCTCCAGGTGGTCATCACAAGTGTTCATTCAAAGAGAACTGATTGCATTTACTATTTGAGGATCCATAGTACATTACCTAAACTGCAGTTGTGTGCTACTTACATTTTTTCCCTCTGTCTCATACTCTTATAGTATTGTTTATTTAATATTTTACTGTAATTTAACTTAAACTTATTTTTTTGGCTTCACCTAAGCAATAATATCTGTGAAATTTCAGGCCTTATGTGCTACTTATATTTTGTCTAATACACAGTAAAATAAAATGATAACTGTTAAAAGAGAAATATTCATCCCTATACCTCCTAAAACCATCCCCAGTATCACCATTGTTATACATACATTTTGTGAAATGTGAATAAAAATGAAAAGCCATAGGAAGCATTGCTTTTCTCATGGAAATAGAATAGCGAGAAGATCAGGAAGCTAAAGTGAGGGAGAGAAAATGTTGTCAGTGAATTACAAAGAAAGAGATGAGTACAGGAGAAACAGGACCCTATAGCATCATGGCAAATAGGTTGGGAGCGGGGTGAGAGGGGGTGTTGTGAGAAAATTTCAAAGAAAGGGTAGTAAAAATACTAATATCTAGAAGAATGAATTTTTGAAGAGCCATGGTATCTAGAATTAGATAACCAAAGGAGGGTCACATTCTGGATAAGCTTCCATGTCTTGCCTATTGTAAATTGTGCTGCTATAAACATTGGGGTGCATGTATCTTTTTGAGTTAGAGTTTTCTCCAGATATATGCCCGGGAGTGGGATTGCTGGATCATATAGTAACTCTATTTTTAGTTTTTTAAGGAACCTCCATACTGTTTTCTGTAATGGCTGTACCAATTTACATTCCCACCAAAAGCGTAGGAGGGTTCCCTTTTCTCCACACCCTCCTTAGCATTTATTATTTGTAGACTTTTTGTTGATGGCCATTCTGATCAGTGTGAGGTGATAACTCATTGTGGTTTTGATTTGCATTTCTCTAATAATTAATGATGTTGAACATCTTTTGAAATACATTTTGCAAATATAAAAACTATAAAAAAGTAAAATAGGCATGCACGACTTGCTGATGATGGATTCAATGTGCAGTATAAGAGAAAGAGAAGAGACAAGAATACTTCCAAGGCTTTTGTCTTGAGTCATGGGAATATTGTAGCTACTATTAATTGACATATGAAGATTGTAGGTGGTCCAATTCTGGGGAGAGGAGAGATCAGGAATTCCATTTTGGACATGTCCAGTTTGAGATATATAATAATTTTATAAGAGAAGGTTTAGAGAAGTGGTAGAATAACTGGTTCTAGAGTTCAGGACTCAGGATCTGCCAAGAGATAAAATTTGGGAACTGTCAAAATATAGGTTATAACTAACTTCACAAAACTAGATGTGTTCATTGTATCAGTTAGAATGGGCTTGGTTATTCTAAGTAACAAAAACTTCCTAGCCTCCCAAATCTTAGTCACTTATAACTTCATTTTTCTTCCTTGTTTATGCTATTTATCCATTGTGGGTCGATGGTGAGCTCTGCTCTTTATTTCCTCACAACCCATGCTGACAAAGTGGGCCGAGGGAGAAGAGGGTTCTGAAGAGGCTTGTGTCCAGCATTGAAATGTTCTGCCACATGGGACAATAGGAGCCTGGGAGTTCTGTTAAGAGTATAGTGCATTTGGTACCTCCACCAAGTCAGAGCACCGGAGAGACCTGAGTATGGAGAGTAAGAGCTACAGCTTTTGGGTGACAAGGACCTGGGGCGGAGCCCCAGATGTTACTGAGTGTGATCTTGGCAAGTCTCTTAACCTCAGTTTCCTCATCTGAAAAATGGGGCTGCTGTGAAGTCTAAGTAACTCACTGCCTCCTCTTGGCCCTGTGGGGAGACTTGAAGTCTGGTAGCTAGCATCTCCATGATGACAGAAGTGTGAATGGCTACAACCAGTGTGGAAAACTATGTGGCAGCATCCACAACGTACGTATAACCTATGATCCAGCAATTACAACCCAATAGGCCCATGAACATATTTTACCAAGAGGCATGCCCTGGAACGCTAATGGCCACACTACTCATAATACCCCAACAGGAAACAACTCAAACAACAGGATCCAGCAGCAGGATGGATCATCAGAGTGTGGTGATCGCACGACCCAGCAATAAAAAAGAACCACGTAAAACGCAGCACTGTGGGTGACTCTCACAGCATAGTGACAGAGAAGTACATTCCCAGTGACTCCATTCATGTAATGCACAAAACCAGGTAACACTAAGCTCTGTGGAGAGAAGTTAGGACAGTGGTTACTCTTTGGAGGAGAGGGACAAGTTACTGGAAGGTGTAAGTGGTGGATTTCAGGGGTGCGGACCATGTTCTGTGATTGGTACTAGTAAATGAATGTAGTCAATGTGGGGAAATTGATCAAGCCACACACATATATTATGTGCATTTTCATTAAAAGGATAACAAAATTTTAATTAAAAAAAAGAGAAGCAGATGTATTGTAGCAGCCAAGTAAAGCTAAGTTACTTTACTTAGTTGGTGGAGATCTCTGATGTCACTTGTTTTTAATCACCACTTGCTGCCTCCTGAGCTAGAAGGGCTGATTCAAGCCACAGGAGTAAACATTTGCATAAACAGGATGCCGTGTCATTTAGGTGTGATTGACAGTTTAATTAGGCACATGTCCTTTTGTTGCCATGGTAATTAAATTTGTGGCCGAATCCAGAAATTCCAGGTTTACATTTGTCTCTTGACTGCCGGATTTTCTTAAAAGGATTTATTATACTTGTGAATGTGGTGGTGTCCTTGGCATGAAGGAAGCCACACTCATTGCAGCAGGAAGGCTAATCTTGTTATATTAACGAGGAAATTGCTAAGCAAAGAGGTAAAATGGTGGGGGGGATTGCCCCATTGCTCCCTACCTTTTCTGCTGAGTGTCAGCCAGTAACAAAACAGGGCTCCTGGAACGGGGAAACCAGTCTTGAATTTAAGAGTACCAGCAAAAAGCAAGTGAAAGTTCTTGCCAATTTTACAAGGCAATCTCCGTCTCCCTCTCTCTTGCTTTTTTTCTTCTTTTGCTGTAGCTAGTTTAAAGTGATGCTGTTAACTCTAATGGTTACTAGGAATAAAGACAACCCAGCTCAAGCAGGGCTTATCCAAAAAGGGTGACTGTAGACTCAGAACAAAATTGAGGGGCCATTTTTTTCATGCCCCTGGCTCTGGGCTAGATTGTCTGGAAATCATTGCTCAGGAACCTGGTCACGTGAGTTGGAAAGGTGGGCTGGTGATGAAGCTTTGTTCTCTCCCTTTGCCTACTCTGACCCTTTGGGATTTAGTCTAGATCATCTCCATTAGTTAATTTTAGTTTTGCCTAATTAGGATTAAAGAATGTCTTTTAATTTTTTAAAAAATAATTCCTTTTTCTCTTAGACATTTTTACTTAATTTAGGGTAGGTAATTGGAATCTTATTTTTTCCCAGAGTAAACTAGAAGGTATTTGGGTATAAGTCAGAGTTAGTGTTTGAGACTTCTATGGAGATTTCAACTCAAACCTACACACTTTATAAATATATTTTTTTCAGGTATTAGTCACAATATATTACTTCTAATGCAAAAGCTAAACATGGATATTAAACTAGATAAACTTTAACAGGAGACATCAACATGTAGGTAAAGTTTGATCACTGTTTTTTTAGCTATTCCCCATCATATCTTAACCTAATTCTGATCTCATCTCTGGTCATCAGGATGATTCTTTCTAAATCACCCTCAACACTGACTTGGAGACAAATGTAATCAGTTCAATTCACTGAACATTTACCGAGTGCTTACTATACGTAAGGCACTATACTTGGTATTAGAGATAGGAAATGAATAAGAAACTGGTCCTATCTTAAAGAGGCTCATATTTAGACAGAAGGGAAAACATAATAACAGGATGTTAGGGGATAAAAGTAAGTTCAAATTATAAATACAGTACAGAGGAGGAAAAAAATGGCTTTAAAGGTGTGAGGATTCTTGGAAAGACTTCCTGAAGAAGGGAATATCTGAACTGGGTTTTGAAGTATGAAGAGGAGTTTTCCTAGAAGACTTTGAGACAGAAGGAATGTAGTAAGTATAGGCACAAATACTTGAATCAGCCTAGCCCATGCTGGGAACTAGATGTAGAGGCTTCATAAGTAGATAGAGGCAAAAGGTACCTTGACACAAATCTTGGACCTTCTTCTGTAAGTGATGGGACAAGTGAGAAGGTTTCTAAATAGGTAGCATGATTGGACCACTTAGGCAACAGTGTGGAGGATAGACTGACTCTGTGCCTGGAGGTGGAAATGCTATTAAAAGTAGGAAGAACAATTAAGAGGTTGTTGCATTAGTTTAGGCTAGTGATGATGAGAATTTGGACAAAAATGTCAAGATATTCGGAAGAGGACAATTTAAGAGATATTTAGAAGGACCAACAGTACTTGGTGAAGAGGTAGGCTTAGCTTAACAACCTCTCTTCCAGTTCACCTGATAACCTTCACTGCCTTTATGGTGATCACGGTGCACCTTGGGACCCAAAACATCCTGGCCCTCCAGGAGCTGAGCACACCCCTCTGCTGGGACTCCAAGCTAATTGGTTCTGTGGCTCAGAACCTCCCGTACTTCACCAGCTCCTCCACACCTGTGATCCCCAACCACACAGCAATACCACCCAGAGAGTGAAAATCCCCATCCCAGGCTCTTCAAACCTAGAAGGTTTTCTCAGGTACTTGTTAGAAAGCGAATAGAACAACCTGGAATATTTCTCTCCATCTGCTCTTTGAGCTTTAGTTGGCAGCACTAATTAGTTAGCTAATTAGTTAGTAACTAGCATTAGTTAGTAATGCTACACTGCTAACTAGGTGTGGCATTATTTAAATAGTTTCTTTATTTTTTGAATTTTATTTTATTTATTATTTTATATAGCAATTTCCTATTCGTTATCTATTTTATACATATTTGTGTATATATGTCAATCCCAATCTCCCTAAATAGTTTTCTAAAGAACATCCTGAGCTCATGATCTGACTTACTTTACAGAATTCCATTTGTACACCTAAAGATATGTTAGATAGAATCTCTAAAAAACAGTTTCACAAAACAGGAAAATGAGCAATTCATGAACAGTTATTAATGGGCCTATTTTTTTTTTTTCCCAATCACACAAAAAAATAGTCCTGGGAAAAAGTCCACTTTAGGTGCAGCAGTTACGACACGCTGGGTTGCAAATAACAGAAAAGCTAAGTCAAATTGGATTAGGCCCCAAAGGAAAATTATGAGCCTATGTAGCAGGGGATAAAGACATGGCTTCATCCAGGGAAACAGTATCATCAGACAGAAGTCTGTACTTCCTGGCTCTCTTCTCCAGGTTGGCTGCATCCTTAGCCTCTATTCATTCGTCGCAAGATGGCAGCCAACAGCTCCATGTCCACATACACACCAGGTTTAAGTCCAAGGGTAAAATCGGAGTCAGGCAGAGTTGGTGCTCTACTTAGAGGAGGTCCCCCAGGCAAAACAGACAGAGTGGTTGTTTCTCAGAGGAAGTTCTGAGTTCTGGTACCAGAAGAGAGAATGGATTACAAGCAAGTAAAGACAAGAAATATCTACTCTACTAGAAAGTCCAAAAATTCATAGAGGAGCGCGAGGCTTTGTGTTTCTTTCTTTTTAATTAATTAATTAATTAATTTTTGGTTGCGTTGGGTCTTTGTTGCTGTGCATAGGCTTTCTCCAGTTGCGGCAAGAAGGGGCTACCCTTCGTTGCGGTGCGCGGGCTTCTCATTGTGGTGGCTTCTCTTGTTGTAGAGCACGGGGTCTAGGCGTGCAGGCTTCAGTAGTTGTGGCTCACGGGCTCTAGCGCACAGGCTCAGTAGTTGTGGTGCATGGGCTTAGTTACCCCGCGGCATGTGGGGTCTTCCAGGACCAGGACTCGAACCCGTGTTCCCTGCATTGGCAGGCAGATTCTTAACCACTGTGCCACCAGGGAAGCCTGCTTTGTATTTCTTGAATTGATTACTTCATTGGCAATCTGCTCAGCAATGCACCCAATGACATGAATGAGTGAATACAGTTTGCGCTTCCTGTCAGAACTGCTTCCTGGTTTCCTGATTCTAAGAGAGGTAATTGCACGAGATGTATGGTTCTGTGTCATCAGTGGCACCCTCATGTATTCCACGGCACCACGACCTCACTACTGTTGCCGTAGTCCCACTACCCTGGCACCACCACCCTGTACTTGAGTTGTCTGTTCACTTTTCTACATCTCCTCTTCTGGACCATAAACCCCAAGAGGGCAGGGGCTATGTCCTTCCTCTTTGAATCTTAAGGGCCCAGCGTAGCACTGGCACAAAATCTGTTCTCAGTAATTATTTGTTGCATACGTGCATGTATGCATACATGCATGAATGCATGAATGAACAATCATTCCAGAGGCAGCTCTCTTGAGTCCTTCAGAAAACTACAGTTTCCCTCTCACCTCAATCCCTGCACTCAATCAATATACCCTATAGCAGTGATTTCCAAACTTGTTTGTACATTGAAACCACCTTGGGATAAGGGTGAGGTCTTAAAAAAAATTCTAAAGCCCAGAATACACTCCAGACCAATTAAATCCCAATATTTGGGGGTTACACCAGGCATCAGAAATTTTTGAAGCTCCCCAGGTGATCCCAGTGTAGAGACAAGTTTGGAAAGCATTGCTCTATAGTTTTACTCAGAAACTTGGTGAACCTTAGGGGACATCTGTGATTGCCTTTTCTGGTGGGTACCACAAGTTATGATAGTTGTAGTTGCTGTGCCCTCTGAGACCAGGCGAGAAATCCGCTGAGCTTTTATAACTAGGCCTAGGGAATGTCTCCAGGGACATGGAAAGGTAGAGAAGGGATGTTTTTCAGACTCTACAATTTAAGCTCACGGTTGCCTCAATCATCTGCTTTCCTTTCCTTGTGTCAGTGCAGAAGAGTGATCTGGGACAGACCACTTGTAATAATAGTCAACAAATTGGGTGCCTTCTCCTGGTCTTGCCAGCCTCTTCAAAGATGTTAACAGCCCAAGTGAGTGGGGTCCAGGTTTTTTGTCTTTCAAACACCCACCTTGGCTAAGGTGAGGTGGCCTAACCTATCTAGAGAAAATTTTAGAATTTCAACTTTAGTATCAATGAAATTGCAGAAACCAGCGATCTCTGTTGCCATTAGATCCTTGCTATTCAAAGGGTAGTCAATGGAACAGCCGTGTGGTCTTCCACTAGGAGCTTCTTAAAGATGTAGAGGCTTAGGCCCCACTGCTTCTGAATCAGAATCAACTTTAACAAGATCCCAAGTGACATGCATGCACATTTACGTTTGAGAAACACAGCTTTATGCTACCTTGATGGGAAAAAAGAAAAAAATTTAGTTTTGCCATTTTCTCCATTGCTCAGGAAATGTCTTAAATTTTTTTGCTTTTGTGAGACTTCGAGTACTTGTGTCTCTACTGAAAAATGCCCAAGGTACATACATCCTTTGCTTGTGAAAAATAGGCTTACCTTTAGGGCTCTCAAAACAGTGGCAATTTTTTTTTTTTTTTTTTTTTGGTACACGGGCCTCTCACTGTTGTGGCCTCTCCTGTTGTGGAGCACAGGCTCCAGACGCGCAGGCTCAGCGGCCATGGCTCACGGGTCCAGCCGTTCCGCGGCATGTGGGATCTTCCCGGACTGGGGCACGAACCCGTGTCCCCTGCCTCGGCAGGCGGACTCTCAACCACTGCGCCACCAGGGAAGCCC
Organism: Neophocaena asiaeorientalis asiaeorientalis; assembly: GCF_003031525.2. Lineage (NCBI taxonomy): Eukaryota > Metazoa > Chordata > Mammalia > Artiodactyla > Phocoenidae > Neophocaena > Neophocaena asiaeorientalis. The sequence goes on from NW_020172768.1 coordinate 3,529,613, forward strand.
AAAATAGTGACAATTCTTATGTTAATGTTTGGAGGCCGGAGTCTTTGCATTTGACTAGAGGAATTCTAGAAGAATCCTTATTTCTAGCTGTATTACACTAGTAACTATAGTGAAGTGAGGAGATCATCTGAATGCACTTATTGGAGGGTTCCTGTTTTCATCATTTTTTTCCTGTATGTTTGCTCTATAAGAGTACCTTGGCTTAGCTGAGAAAAAAAAAATGATCTGAATGAAAATGCAATAAATGTAAACCTGTTCTTGGGTAAAGGAATTATGAAACAACCAGGACCAGGATGTAGAAGTGTAATTTACTTGATTCCTGAAAAGAGGCATTTAAGGAGATCGAGGTCAGAGATCAAAATTTAAAGCTAAATCCATGCAGGGTGGGCGGGGCTGGTGGGAGCACCAGTTCTGGGTGACAATTCGATTGGGATAAGTGTTTGGTGGTAAATGAGGGTTCCATGGTTCTTGGATATGGAATCCAAGGAAATGAATTTGCACCAGTGTTGGTATTGCCTAGAAAATCTGAGGCCCCTGTAGGAAGCCCTGGCATTCTTGGTGAATCTGCCTACAGGAACTAATGGGTCCAATGTGAAATGAGTTGTAATAAGAAATCAGATTTATGCATTTAGACTCTAATCTAGATTTAGTTACAAAGCTTAATATGTGTATATTAGTCTGTTAGGGCTGCCGTAATGAAGAAACGCAGACTGGGAGGCTTAAACAAGAGAAATTAATTTCCTCACAGTTCTGGAGGCTAAAAGTCCAAGATATAGGTATCAGTAGGGTTGGTTTCTTCTGAGGCCTCATCTTGGCTGGTACATGGCCGTATTCTCACTATGTATTCTCACTGTCTCTAGGCATGTCTATCTCTTCTTGTAAAGACATTAGCCATATTGGATTAGGGCTCACCCTAATGACCCAATTTAACCTCAGTTACCTCTTTAAAGACACTCTCTCTAAATATGGTCACATTCTGAAGTACTGGGGCTTAGGACTTCAATATATGCCTTTTGGGGCGAACACAATTCAGCCCATAACAATGTGTCAAGCACCAAATTAGAATTGTAGGAAAGAAGGAAAGGAATCTACAGGATTACTTAGCTCAGCATCGCAATTTTATTTATAAGGAAAAAGAAGCTATTAGAGATGAAGGGATTTATTTTATCACAAAGGTCATTACTAGTAGTACTGGGACCAGAACCCAGGTCTTCCAGGCAGCTTTCCACTCCTTCAGGCCTCTTCCCCTTGCGTCCTATCCGAGACAATAGAGGTAAGCTAGGAGGGTGGCGTTTAATGTGCACACAGATCACTGGGGGCTCTTTTTTTTCTTAACATCTTTATTGGAGTATAATTGCTTTACAATGGTGTGTTAGTTTCTGCTGTATAACAAAGTGAATCAGTTATACATATATATTTATCCCCATATCTCCTACCTCTTGCGTCTCCCTCCACCCTCCCTATCCCACCCCTCTAGGTGCTCACAAAGCACCCAGCTGATCTCCCTGTGCTAAGGCTTCTTCCCACTAGCTATCTATTTTACATTTGGGAGTGTATATATGTCCATGCCACTCTCACTTCGTCCCAGCTTACCCTTCCCCCTCCCCATGTCCTCAAGTCCATTCTCTAGTAGGTCTGCGTCTTTATTCCCGTCTTGTCCCTGGGTTCTTCATGACCACTTTTTTCTTTTCTTTTAGATTCCGTATATATGTGTTAGCATATGGTATTTGTTTTTCTCTTTCTGACTTACTTCCCTCTGTATGACAGTCTCTAGGTCCATCCACCTCACTACAAATAACTCAATTTCATTTCTTTTCATGGCTGAGTAATATTCCATTGTATATATGTGTCACATCTTCTTTATCCATTCATCTGTCGATGGACACTTAGGTTGCTTTCATGTCCCGGCTATTGTAAATACAGCTGCAATGAACATTGGGGTACATGACTCTTTTTGGAGGGGCTCTTTTTAAATGCAGACTCTGATTCCTGAGATCTGAGGTGGGGCTTAGGTTTCTGCATTTCCAGCAAGCTCCCAGTGCTGCTGATGCCTTGGCATTGGTCTCCAAGCTCTGACTCTGGACCAGCATCACCTGGGAGCTGGCTAGAAATGCAAATTTCCAGGTCCACTCCAGATTTACCAAATCCGAAGCTGTTGTGTTGGGGCCCAGAAACCTGTGTTTTAATAGGTTCTGGTGATTCTGATGCATGTGCAAATTTGAGAAACTCTGTTCCTTAACCTTGTTCTGCCTCAGAATTTCCTGACGGGCTGGTTAGAAGGGCAGACCGACTGCATCAGAATCTATGGTGACAATGTATGTGTTTGGAAGTGATGGTGAGGATGATGAAATATCTATATTTTTCTAAAAAAGCACTCCAGGTAATATTGCTAGGCAGCTAGGTTTGGGGCCCATTATTCTTGACTGTGCCCTGGAATCGTCCAGGTTGAAATCAATCATTATAAAATATTCCATTTTTAGCCAGCTGTTCAGTGAGCCCTTTGACTAACTGAAAGAACTTCCTTTCATTCCTCAAACCTCCCTCCTCATTCTGTAAGCCCCCAACCCTCTTCTTCCAACTGGGTCATTCTGGACTTCAGATAACACCTGCCATTAGCAGAATGTCATTGAGTTGAATTTCATTATACTCTGAAACATCTGCTCTGCAGGTCTGCGGCGTTCTGTGGCTCACCTTTGTGTTAACTTAGTTTTCATTAATAGTTTGCCCTTTTGCCTTATCTTTGTCCTTTACCATCCTGAACGCTCCCTCCCCACTTCTACATGCCCCTCAGCCCCTGGGTTTGCAGGCGGGGACAAGTCACACTTGGGATCGCTCGCTGACACTGCATACATCTGGGGCACATCATAAGGAAGGTTCTAGAGATGACATCAGAGTGGTAAAAATGAAAAAGTGATAAAACTCAGTGTTGGTGAGGTTGCAGTGAAATAGGCACTCTTATGCACCATCAGGAAAAGTCTAAATTGGCATAGCCTATTTGAAGGACAATTTGGTAATATCTATCAAAAAAAAATACTCTTTGGTTCAGCAATGTTATTTCTAGGAGTTTGTCTTGCAGACATACCCATATATTGCACAAAGATATGTGGATAAGAATGTTCATGGCTGGTTTTCATAATGCCAGAAACTTGGAGGCTACTACAGGAGTTATCATTAAAAGGCTGGTTAAATCAGTTGTGCCATGGCATCTGTTAACTCTGTAAGTGCTGGAGAAGGCTGGAAGGCTGAGCCCAGCTGGGACTATTGCCCAAAGTGTGGGCACATAGACTCTCCAGAAAGGCTGCCCCAGGGAAGCTGAGTTTCTTATATGGCAGCTCAGGGCTCTGAGAGAGAGGGTATTGGGTGAACAAAGAGGATGCTGCATGGCTTTTTATGCCTCAGTCTTGGAAGGCACATACTTCCCCTTCTGCACTCCTCTACGGGTGGAAGTAGCTGTAAGCCTGCTCAGTTTCAAGGGAATGGATAAAAACGCCCCCGTCAGATGGAGAAGCCTCAAGAATTTGTGGCCGTGTTTCAAAACCACCACACCATTGTTACCTCTAGGGAGTACGGGGTAGAGGAAGAAGATTTCGCTTTTCATTTTGTGCCCTATATTTTCGATTGATTTACATTGTTTGCATTATTTTTGAGATTAAAAGAAAGATAAAATAAGAAGAAAGTAATTGGAGGAAAATGGAGGAGACCAATGGTAGAAATTTGCAAGCGGAGGGAGGGATGGAAAAAGAGGAAGAAAGGCAGGTAGGCCTGGGAAATGAGGCCCACAGTGGAGCCAGATATGGGATTGATGGACTTGCAGGGTAGCAATTTGGCTTTGGGCTTGTGCTGGGTGCAAGTGGGACAGCTTTCAGCCACTTGCCCCCCATTATCTGCCCTTGGAAATACTACTTATCCTTTAAGGAACCCTTCAAATATCTCTTGGGTAACATTCTTGGATCTCTCATGTGAATACACCTGCATAGATCATGTACCAGCTCTGCTAACTTGATTTTTTGAGTATGTCTACATCCCTCCAAACACTGTCCTTAAAGGCAGGCATATTTTGTTAATTTTCTCCATTCTCATGTTGCTTAACATTGTGTCTTTGAGCAGTGGATATTCTGTAAATATTTCTTAAATTAAAATATCTGTCAATGTAAATTGGTGCAGCCACTGTGGAGAACAGTATGGAGGTTCCTTAAAAAACTAAAAATAGAACTACCATATGATCCAGCAATCCCACTACTGGGCATATACCCTGAGAAAACCAAAATTCAAAAAGAGACATGTACCACTATGTTCTTGCAGCCTATTTACAATAGCCAGGACATGGAAGCAACCTAAGTGTCCATCGACAGATGAATGGATAAAGAAGATGTGGTACACATATACAGTGGAATATTACTCAGCCATAAGAAAGAATGAAGTAATGCCATTTGCAGCAACATAGATGGACCTAGAGATTATCACACTAAGCGAAGTAAGTCAGACAGAGAAAGGCAAATTCATGATATCACCCCTATGTGGAATATAATTTTAAAATGACACAAATGAACTTATTCACAGCACAGAAACAGACTTTCAGATATTGAAAACAAACTTACGGTTACCAAAGGGGAAATGTGAGGGGGAGGGATAAATCAGGAGCTTGGGATGAACACACACACTACTATATGTAAGATAGATAACCAACAAGGACCTACTGTATAGCACAGGGAACTCTACTCAGTATTCTAGGATAACCTATATGAGAAAAGAATCTAAAAAAATATATGTATAATTGAATCACTTTGCTGTACACCTGAAACTAACACAACATTGTAAATCAACTCTACTCCAATAAAAATTATGTCTCTCATTTAACAGACACATACACAGCATAGACTATATGCTAGGTAATGCCCTCAAATATGAACTTTTACTTTCTCATAACAACCCTCTGAGACAGGGACCATCATTACCTCCGTTCTACAGAAGACAAAATGGATGCATGAGGAGGTTAAAGCACAAGGTCATAAACCTGATAAATGATAGCGCTTGGCGTCAACTCAAACCACTTGGCTCTAGACTCTGTCCTCTTTCCACTGCACTTTCCTTCATCCGTCCACAATACAGCACATTTCTAGGTTTCCCCATTCGAGAGTCTCGGTGTACTTTGTAAAATGTACCAGCCACTGGACAGAATTGGAATTCCATGTACAAACTGCTCTCTGGATGACCGTGCAGTAAAAGAAGTAGAACAGCACTCAGACTGGTTGATTAGAGCTTCAGTCATTGAACCTTCTCTGTCCTTTCATTGACTTCAGCCTAGACTAGACAAGGCCTTCTAGGAAGCGTACAAAGCTCCCAGAACCTTGATCAATGGCCCAGAAGGGCCTACAGAGGGAACATTGTAGAAATGTTTGAAGAAGTCACTTAAAAGAAGGAAACAGAGACTCAGAATAGCGTTGGGATGTGGGCAGGAAATAATGCGAAAGAAATAATCACGGGTAGAGTGTAAAAACTCTGTGGTTGAAAACTCCAAAATAAGGAAGTCACACATTTATTTTTGCCAATCTATCCTCTCAATGATTGCAGAGCTACTATTATATGAAGATAGAGCAAACATAATCAATTTCAATACTTGTTATCATGGTCTGTGTTAAAATAGAGCTGGGAACTTGGGTCAGTTACTCATTATCAAAGTGGTACGGAGCTGGAAGGAAAGAGGGTAGTCAGTTACCTTGAGCCCCACCCAGCTTCATTGGGAAGGGAGTGTAATTTAGAGGCAGGGACTGGTAGAAAAGTTACCTCAAACATGGAGGTGCTTTGTATGACGTTTTTGTTCCACTTTGCCGTGAGGTCCCACAGATAGATAATAAAAATATGAGTGTTGAATATTAGCCCTCCTACTTGCTTATTGTTTCTTATCATCTAAACAACTCAGGCTAATTTCTAACATTCAACATTTATGGACTTCCAGGAACTCATAAATGTCACATCAGGCTGCCTCCTGGTGAATTTTTAATCAAGGGAGAGAATTTCAGCTACAAATAGACCAAGAATCAAAAGGCCCAATATTGATTGGTCAAAGTGGCACTTACAACCCTGAGGGTGAAATAGTTTGGATAAAAGGATGCTGGGCTTGCGATGGCCCCAGAGCCATCTTTTTCCATCAAGTCCAGGTGAGTATCAAATATCCCCTTAGAGTTATCGAATAGCAGCAAATAATACGAGGTCTATATGTAAATATGAGAAGGAAAAGCTGAAATTCTGGTCCAGGCCAGATACCATCTCAGTCAGAAATCCTATAGATGTCACCCTCCAATCCCAAAGCAGATTGTGGCCTTCCTCCCCGCTTAGTACAGAAGGTCTCCTTGGTGGAATGGGCCAAGGGAAGAGGCTCTGGGCATTCTGCTCTGAACAGGGTCTGACCTCCAAGTCTGAGGCCTTGAATCATCCCTGCAGAGATACAGAGCAGTGCTTGTTATGTCAGAGATCACTCAGCCCCCTGAATAATGTCTCTCACTAATGCCAAGCCATGAATCATTGGTCTGTGGTACTGTAAAATTAACATGCGCCACTATAAATAACTCTGCTGTAATGGGCTGTCATTGATGGCTTTTTGGAGAGGCTTGACTCAGGAATAAGGGTTTTAATGACTGTAATTGAAATTAGATGAAAAGAATCAGTATTGGGCTTTTTTTCTGACCCATGCGTGGACAAATTCCATCGTATGTCAAAACAATTATGCTGTGTCACACCTGAGGGACAGGGCGCCCTGGCCACTCTCCTCCAGCACCTCCGACAGAGTCCCCTGAGGTGTCTCCCGGTGAGTGACAGGGCACACTCTGCTCCTTTACAGAGGACCTTAACAGAGCTGGCAGAGCATCCCCCCAACTCCCGGCTGACAGCCATTACCAGCGGGAAGAGTCATTATCATTAATAACAACAACTTTCCTTTGTAAAGTGGAATATGGTTTACAAAGCTCTTTCATGTCCATTACCTCATTTGATCCTCACTAAGGCCTTGGGAGGTAGGTCAGATGTTCCTGCTATCATCATCCTCAGATGTCTGAAGAGATGGAGGCTCAGAGATCTGATGACTTACCCAAGGTCACACAGCCAGTAAGTGATGAAGCAGCAACCGGGACCTCTGATCCAGAGCATGACCGCTCTCTAGGGCCTCCTAACCATGGTTTAGGGTCAGTGTCAAGTGTCCTTCTCCTCCTGACTAGCACGCCTCTTGCTCCTGTGAATTACTTGACCCTAAGTAATCCCGACAGACCCCGCTTCTCCATCATTAACAGAAAAATAAAGACAGCTGAGGACAAATGCAAATGTAGGATGTTTCTCACCGATCGACTCAAAGTCGAAACAGCTTTTTCTGGTACAATCTGAGTGAGGACTGGAAGTTCTAAGCGAGTGAGTGGAGAGGTTTTGACACAGGCTAGAGTGCCTCTCTTTTCATTTGTTTCTGGTGGGACTGGGAACTTCAAGAGTTTCCTTGAGAGTGATGCTGAGTATTACAGGGAATCAGGCTTTCACAAGGAAAAGACCTAAGCTTGGAGATTAAGGCCTGGAGGGATCCTCAGCCTCCAAAGCCCAGTCACCTCTCAGTTCCCTAAAATCAGATGCAGCTCTACCTAGATATCCTGGTCCCCTGCATGTGTCCTGGAAAGGAGGGGCTCCAAAGTCACCATCACACCCTTCAGCCCTGTGGTGACTACTACTACTGGCTTTGCTCTTGGGAGGTAGAAAATCTCAGGAGCAGTAGAGACCATATGCTTCAGCCATTATCTTTGGAGACTCCCGGCCCCAGACAAGCAGACGGAGGAGCTGAGCCCATGTGTATCTCCAGCCCTACCATCTCCCCACCGAGCCTCGGGCACTGGGCGAGAGGAGATTTGCAAACGAACATGCAGCCAGCGTACCTTTGTCCCTTTGTCACCGTTCCCCACCTGGAGACAGCTCCGTAGTCCTCCTGTGCAAAAATAACAAGTCCCACATAAGATTGTGTACATGGTCTAATTACACGTAACAAAACAGCTCCTCTCAGGAGACAAGGAGTGTTTGGTAGTAAATTAAGAGATGCGAAAACCACTGTGAGCCCTGCAGATTAATCCAGTTTTCTAGCAATGGGGAAGGATCCTTGAGAAATGGGTTTGCAGTTTGATGATAATTAGATGCCCACTATGGGGGCTTTTCACCTGCATTGGCTTTTGTGTGGAGTGGCAGGAGAGCGACTGGGATGGAGACCACAGAGATGATTCATTCAGGGTTGTGTTGACAGAATGGAAATGACTCCAAAAAATGCTACTACTTATTCAAGGGGTAAAGCTCCAGGGAGCCCACCTGCAAGGGCTCTCAATACATTTCACTGCCATCTCAGAGGAGACAGCATCTACGCAAATCGACACCTTTATCCAGCTTCGCTCTTAAGAATCGTGGATTTATTTGACTTTCCTTACCCCTTTGGGCACCAAGCTCGGAGAGCCACTCTGGGCTCCAGTCTAGGGAGACCTTATTGATTAAAAGGAGAGCAGAGCAAACACATTAGAAAAGCAGAGAAAAACATGCTTACAACTAATTACAGATGTAAAGATCGACTGTGTATGGGGACTGGGGCGAGGGGCACACACAGGTGCACACACATGCATCTTGATGTTTAATACAAAGTGCCTAAGCTTCTGAACAGAGCTCTGTTTGAATTTGGGGTTTGTCACTTCCCAGCAGCCACCTGACCTCTCTGGGCCTTAGTTTTCTAATCTGCAATATGGGATTAGTAATTATTTCTGCCCTTCCTACTTTAAGGATTATTGTGGAGATCATATAGGAAAACAGATGTGAAAATGCCTTGCAAACTGTAAAGCATTACACAAATGTCATTTTCCCTCCTATTAGCACAGCGCCTAGCACATACCAAGTGTCTAATAAAGACACCAGTTGATGGATGGGTAGACAGATGCTAAAGGGTGAGAATGGAGTTATTTGAAACATTTGAAAAACTCAAGGGAGATTTGCTATAAATCATGTGTTTTTAATAGAATTTTTAAATGGGAAGGGGTGTGGAAACCTGCTAGGAAGAGCCGAGGAATATTCCTGACTGTACAAATGAGAAAGTCTGGGTGGGAACAGCATACTTCCTTGGCTAGAATCTTAGTAGAGTAGGAGTTGAAGGGAATTAGGTAAAGGAATGGAGAAAAGGAGGAGAATTCATGGAAGGCTGGGAGATCAGAGGTTAGGTGCTGGGGTGGAACTTGTCCTTGGTTGTACACATGTCTAGCTCAGGTGCAGAATCCAGAATTCTAGTGCCTCCCCCATCTTTTGTGGAGGTGATAATTGCGGGCACTGGAAAGAGGGTAGAGTGGGAACGTGTAGGCTTGATCATGAGCTGGAACTCTGCCATATACTGATGAAGGGCCCATCCCAATCCAACATTCCAGGATCTCAAGGAATGGAGCAGCCCAAGGACCTTCGTCCAGAAGCAGTAAAATCTCCAGGGAACCAAAAACAGCCTGTGAACTTTCCAGGGGAGCTACCTCTCCACTCCTACATTCCCCTTTTAGCCTGTGCTTTTCTACAGAGTTGTAATCCCTAAAGATGGGAAAACAAAATACATCTCCACTACAACAGAAGGAACTTCTGTGTAAAAGAGCTGTGTTTTGAATGTTTTAATACACAGAAATTGACACCCATCAACTTGGGTATTCAAAAACCCTCTCTCCGGAATAGAAGAACAATGCTCTCTTCTCTGTATTTTCCTTGCATGCTGCCACAAACTGCTGTTGCGAAGCAAATCCTTCTGTTGCAATCTTTTATTTTTACCTCCCCCCTCCACTTTGTAAATCATTTTCTTTCTCTAAAAGATTAAAGTGTGGTAAAAGCTGCAAAGTGACTAAGAAAAGGACCCTTCTGAGTCAGCAGAACTGCCCTCCATGTATCTTTGAGTCACAGCTGCTAATGTTTCTTGACACAATCCAGTTTTTCCTTTGATTTTTTTTTTTTCTCTCCTGGTATCAGGGCCTAGAGAAAAGTTTCAGAGTGTTTGGAGATGGGTGATTTTGCCCTGCTGCATGAATCTGCTTTCCCACCGTGGGTGGCGGGCGTCCTGTCAAGGAGCACATGACTGTGACGCGATGTGTGCACTTCTCGTCACAACTTGGACATCTCTCTGCTCCCACTGCCGATTCACTTTGGGGGGTGACAGTGTGCCTCCAGGAGTTCCAAGTAGCCCCTTATATGTGGTAGCCACAGCGCTCCCTGCCTGTCCACATCTCAGTACAGAGAGGACAATGTTGATTCAAATCCAGATCCTCTCCCTGCTAGCTGAGGTCTTTGCACAAGTCACTTTGCCTCTCTGAACTTTGATTTCTCGCACATGCTTGACACTTAAGCGTCTTTCATAGGTGTGAGCTCACTTTCTCCCTCTTTCATTTAAAACACATCTCTCTCTCTCTCTCTCTCTCATTTTTTCTCTTTCTACAGACATATATTATGTGGACTGATACGTAAGAAACTGGTAATGGTGGTAGCTTCTAGAGAGGTTGCAATCTGATATAGAAGGTTGATTTTATCTTTCATCGTACAACTTTTTGTACTATTTGAATTTTTGTCATTAACATGTATTTCTTTGAAAATATATTTGTCATTAGCATGTATTTCCTAAAAATAAGCAAAATATGTATATTTAGAAACTCTAAGTTTCTAACCCTAGGTCCTTTTTTTTTTTTTTTCAGTGTCTGTCTTTCAGGGCTTGGAAGTATCACACTGAAAAGGCACAAAAAGAAAACCCATCCATTTCTGTCTAGACATGACTAATATTGACTGTAGGCTTATTTAGTGTAGAAGACCTCCAAACTTAGGAAGCTCTGGGAAGTAGGTGGACTTTTTAGTAAAATGTTGGAAAATTAGCTATTTGGGAAAAGATAAAAATGCATTCATATCTTACACCATCTTCCAAAATATACTCCAGATGGGTCAGAGATTTAAATGTAAAAACAAACAAACAAACAAAGAACCACACAAGTAGTTTCTTATATAAAAGATAGTCCTTTTTTTTTTTTTTTGAAAAAACATAGGTGAATTTCTTCATAATCTGGGTATGGAGAAAGCCTTTCTAATCATGATTCAAAATCCAGATTTAAGAAGCAAAAAGATTGATAACTTTGACCATATTAAAAAAAGACAAAATTCTTTCATGGCAAAAAAAATCACAAAGTCAAAAGACAAGCAACAAACTTGGAGAAAGTATATTCGATATATATCATAGATAAAGGGCTAATACATAATTCATGTATTGGGGAACATGTATAGGGAACATAATACATGTTCCCTAATATATAAAGAACATTCAAAAATCAAGGAATGGGGCTTCCCTGGTGGCACGGTGGTTGGGAATTTGCCTGCCAGTGCAGGGGACGTAGGTTCGAGGCCTGGTCCGGGAAGATCCCATATGCGGTGGAGCAGCTAAGCCCGTGTGCCACAGCTACTGAGCCTGCACTCTAGAGCCCATGTGCCGCAACTACTGAGACCCACGTGCCTAGAGCCCGTGCTCCGCAGCAAGAGAGGCCACTACCACGAGAAGCCCGCGCACAGCAGCAAAGAGTAGCCCCCGCTTGCGGCAACTGGAGAAAGCCTGTGCGCAGAAATAAAGACCCAACGCAGCCAAAAATAAAAAATAAATAAATAAATTTATATATAAAAAAATAGAGCCCAGTATTCATAAGAATTAAAAAAAAAAATCAAGAAATGAAAGTCCAAAACCTGAAAGAAACATGAGCAAAAGAAACAGACATTTCAGAGAAAAATAGACACAAATAGTCTTGAAAAAAACCTGTTCTAACTTGCTCTTAATAAGAGAAATGCAAAATAAAACTACACTCAGGTACTAATTCTTACCTATCAGATTGGCAGAATTGAAAAGGTTGACAAAACACACTTTGGGCAAAGAAACAGGTACTCATAAATTGCTGATCAAAGAGTAAGATGATGAGTCTCCATGGAGGAGAATCTAGCATATTGAACAAAACTAGGCATTTACCTTTTGAGCTAGCAATTATTCTTTTTGGGATTTATCCTGCGATGCACTTCCACAAATATAACCACTGTGATAAGGTTAGTTACTGTGATGTTATTTATTATAAGAAAACATTGGAATCAACTAAAATGCCTTCTACAGTAGATATGTTGAATAATCTATGGCACATCTACACAGGAGAGTACATACAAAGTAAAAAAGAAGGAAGAAGCTCTCTATGAACTGATACCCAATGATTTTCAGGATATATTGTTGACAGCAAAATGTAAGGTGAGAAAGAGTACATATAGTATGTTACCTTTTACATAAAAAAAAAACAAACAAAACAAGAAAACAAAGTTATTTCCTTGCTTTGCAAAAAGAAATGCAGGAAGCGTGAACCACAAACTAACGAAAATGGTTACCCATTATGGGGTACGTGGAAAGAGGAGGGGCAGAGATTATTAGGGATGATAGTAAGACTTCTCTGAATATACCTTTTCATATAGTTTTGACTTATAAATCATATAAACATTTCATATATTTTAACATAAAATTAAATCAGTAAGGATGAACACAAAGCAATCTTAAAACTGAATTAAATGAAACAAAGGAAGCCAACCACACATCAAATTGATAATGTAACCATGCAGAAAATAAATAATTCACAAACTCTTGAGCCCAGTGTTCCAACTGTATATCCTAATGGGTTATTTAAAAAAAAAGAACTGTAAAGACACCTTGAACTTACTTATAGGTTTGGTGTTGGCAGTGAGTGGTATTGATATAGTAATTCTAACAGTTTTGAATATATTGTAGGATGGAGCAGATGAGTTAAATATATTGATGGTGATAGGGCCAGGGAGAAGGGGTATAGAAATACAGTACGTGAAAAGAGGAGGAAGAGTTCTGGGATGCTGGGTTTGAGTGAGGGGAATCAATCTGAACTCAGGTTTATTCACTGGAAGGACCTTCTGCTAAAATCCAGTAGCAAATAACTCACCTAGCCCCTAGAACTTATACTTAAATAACATTCTCCACCGAAAGAAACCAGGGCTTGGAATCAGGATCAAAGTTTCAAGGGGGAAAAAAAAAAAAAAAGGAACCAAGGCCCCTTGGAGAAATGGCTAATTACAGACCTGGAGTCTGGGATATCTTGTACCAGAAACCACAGAATAGCTCAAAAACTGATGGTAGCTTATCAATAAGATACATAAGCTGGCTTGAAGGGGTTCTCCACTAGTCAAACTTGAGACATTTTGAGCAGCAAAAAGAGTAAGGATGGTAATAGATTAAAACACAATGAAAAAAAAATGAGTTCAAAGGGATGCTAAACAACTAAAATAAAATTTAAAAAATTTAAAAAGTGAAATTCATGTAAAGTCTGTAGTCTAGTTAATCACATTTTGCCAGTGTCAGTTTCCTGGTTTTGATTACAATGTAGGATGTTATCATTGAGTGAAAGTGTGGCTTGGGTGCACTGAACCTCTTTGTAATTTTTTTTTTTTTTTGCAACTTCTTATGGGTCTTTAATTATTTCAAGATGAAGAGTTAACAAATAAGCATGTATATGTATGGGTGGTGAGGTAGTGTTCTTTACAGAAGAGTGCTAGCCTATATATGGAGAAGAAATGATAGAATTAGAAAAATCACCACTTGTAAGCACCAGTGCAATGATTTATTCAGAAAGAGATCATCAGTGGATGATAAATCCACTGGATGAATTCCATTAGAGAATGGGATAGTCACATGGCCTCACCCCATAGGTTACTTATTATCTACAAAGGATAGAAAAGATTTTATGATGGAGAATTCTGGCAGACATCACCTTAACCAAGTGACAGAAAAAATGTCCTGCCTGATTGCCCCACTTGTTCTTGCTACCTAAGCCTCTGAAGCCAGGGACATCATTATCAATATTGAAGCAAAATTACATTATGAACTTCCTGATATGCTGGAATGAGAAGGATACAACACCTATGTAGTACTTATCCCCAAAATATCTAATCTGAACTTGATAGTGAAGAAACAAACACCCAAATTTAGACTACGGAATAGTCTACATTAGCCTGTACTCTAAAACTATCTGTTTTAAAAGACCAAAAAAGAAAAAAAAAAAAAAAGTAGGAGGCTGTCCTAGATTAAAGAGACTTAACTAGACTAAAGAGAATGTCAATTACATGGAGTAGATAATTCTTGATTGGATCCTGAATCAGAACATTACTAAGACAATTGGGGAAAATGTTATATGGACAACATATTAGATAATATTGTATCACTGTCTTAGGAGGTAAATGTCTTGGGAGTGAAAAAACACATGGTGCTTATGTAGGATAATACCTACGTCTTAGGATATACGTGCTGAAGTATTTCGGGGGTCGAATTTCAAGATATCTGTAATTTTCAAACGGTTTAGCAAAAACGTTGACAGCAATCTTAAGCAAATAGAACAAAATGTTAGCAATTGGAGAGCGAAGTTCAAGGTAAGGTAAGGTATATACATTTTCATTTGTATTTTATTGTTTCAAACTTCAGTAGGGCTGAAAATTTTAAAAATGAAAACTTGGGTAAAATACAGTTAGCTGACATTGCTTCATCCATAAATCCTCTTCTTCCTGGACTTGAATTGGAATTCCTCCCCTGTCAGTTCATCCCTTCCCCCAAATCTCAGCATGACGTAGCACGAGTTGCTTGGGGGACCTAATGGCCCACTGGGGCCAAGGCTTCCAATGAGCCTGGGAAGAGGGCTGGCCACCCACTGCCACCTCTGGGCTCTGCTGTTTGGTTCCTCACTGACCCTGAGAGAATGTCTGGGGAGTTATGGGGCCTCAGTGGCCTAAGGTGTGCTGAGCCCTTCAGCCTTAGAGAGCTGATACCTGAGACTAAAAACTGGTGTAACATGGTGGATTTCTGCTCAACAGCAAAAGTGGGCTCATCTTCCTTTTTTTTTTTTTTTTTTTTTTGCGGTACGCGGGCCTCTCACTGTTGTGGCCTCTCCTGTTGCGGAGCACAGGCTCAGGACGCGCAGGCTCAGCGGCCATGGCTCACGGGCCCAGCCGCTCCGCAGCATGTGGAATCTTCCCGGACCGGGGCACGAACCTGCGTCCCCTGCATCGGCAGACGGACTCTCAACCACTGCGCCACCAGGGAAGCCCTCATCTTCCTTTTAAAATGGGGGACTGCAAATGGAATAGATTGTTTCCAGGAGAAGGGTCTACACTAGTCAGTTTTGGATGGATCCATTAGTTACTGTGGAATCTTTAAATCATGAGTCACAATTATCTCACTGGCCAAAAATCAACCAACAAAAGCATCCATTAGCTCAAAAATACGCACTGGGTAGTTTCCTCTGTGCTCTACACTGAGGCTGAGAGGGTAAATGAGGCCCAGCCAAGGCCAGCAAAGAGTTTATTGCGTATTGGGGGAACATGGACTTCAGATCACTACCAACCCGATAGTCGGTAAATGCATGGCAGCAATTCTCATATCATGGCCCTGAAGTGGTCCACCTAAATTAGGAGGGGGAGGCATGAGAGAAAGCGGCTTGAAGAGGGTGAAACATCTTCCTTCAGTTGGAAAACCATTTCCTTTTGTCCTCAAATGAGAAAATAAATCAGAAGTAGGGCCTATAGTAGGGAAGGGGTGTTTCTAAAAGCTTCACTGGGCTACTCAGTTTTCTCCATCTCTTCAGCAGGGCTAGGGAGGCCACCTCATCCTTATTTGCCTGGGACTTGTCCAGTTTTACTGCTGGGAAAAAGCATTAGTCCCTGACGAGCTGGGACAGCTGGTCACCTTATGACCCTCCCACCCCCACCCCAGAATCTTTAGTTGTGAAGGATCGTGTGTGAAGAGCGAATTAGAGAATTCTCAGTACACGCTTGCTCTGAGAATTCTGAAGTGGGTGCAGAGGAAGAAAGAGAAAAAAGCCAAGTTCATTTCTCCTTTTTCCATACAGATCAGAAACAGGCAAGGAGCCCAGCAGCCAGAGGGACTGCTCTCTCTCAGCTCTGTCCCCTTGCTCCCTCTTCCTCCCAGAAGGTCCTCCCTCTCCATCAACATATCCAAACACTGTGCCTTCTCCAGTCTCAGCCTAAATCACATTTTCTCTTTAAAACCTTTCCCAACCATTCTAGCTGAAAGCGATCTTCCCCTCCTGAGAGATGTAATAGCACTTATTGTCTGTGCACTCACGTGGTACACATCGACTCTTATTTTAGAATTAGAAACAGCCTCAGAGAAATCAGAGGGAATTTAGAGATATATTCATTCACACGTAATTCACTCATTCTTTCATTTGTGCATCACTAGGTACCAAGCACCGTACTCAGTGCTGGGGATCCCAAGATAAATCAGGTCTTGTCTTTAAGGGGCCCAAAGTCTGCTAGGTGAGATGAACAGATGCACAGGCAAACACAACGCAGATGAAACCTGCTGTGATGGAGGCTAAGCTTTGGCAAGTAAATGCCACTGGAGTATCTCCTGAGAGGAGGACACTGTCATAGGCTAAAGGGTGATAAAGCCCTGTCAGAGGTTACAATCAGTTTAGTGTCAGAGGCAGATCTAAGAGCACAGTATTTTAATGCCATACAGTAAGTGCTACAAAAAATGTAAACTTGCTCTGAGGACACAGATGAGGAACATTGAGTCAAGCTAGGGATTGGATCAAGGAAGTCTTGGAGGACCTGGCACCTGAGCTGACCTGTCAGAGGTCTGGGAAAAAGATGATGCAGACAATGGGACAAGGAGAGACTGGCAGATCAGAGACATACTTAGCAGAGCCAATCAGTAGAGTGTGGTGATGATGGTAGTCGCAGAGAAAATAATCTCAGACCTTCCCATATCTTCTGGGCATTTTCATATAGGATACCGCACATGGTGGGTGTTTAACATCTATCTGTTGACTGACTTTGGTGAGACATTAAGTAGAATCTGAAAGATGTCTGACTTGATTATCCAGGGGGATCTTGTAACCAGGGTTTCCCAGAGTATATTTCTATGACAAGGTCTAAGATAAAAGGTTAGACAAACGATGCCTCCCCAGTTGAGAAATTTTACTTAAATCTTGTGTGTGTGTATGTGTGTGTGTGCGCGTGTGTGTGTGTGCACGTGTGTGTGTGTGTAAGAATTACAAAATGAAACCATTTTAGGAAATGCTGTTAGAGACTCTTCTTGGGGATTATTTATGGCATGAGGAAAAGTAGGAGGGTCCAACAGGAAAAGGTCTCCTGTTTATGCCTTTGTCCTATTTCTTTATTCTAAGTCCCATCCTCATTCTTTTGATAATGATTAGAAAGTGAAATCAAATTAAAATGTATAGGATTCCTATCTTCTCATCCCATCTATCCCAACACATGCTCACACTCACACACCTGCATGGACACACACACACCCACAGATTTATTATGCATTTGTTTTGTCACCTGTGCAAAACTTATTGCGCTTCCTAGAGTCAGATTACAAACGCTCGTAGCTGGGGGGTGGTGTGGACCTCCACCCGTGGGCTTTAATAAATGTGCCTCGATGTTGATCTCCAGGGTCACAGCCTCAATTGCCTGGATTTGAAGAGGAGGCACTGGTCCTTGCTGGATTCAAATGAATAGCTCCGATCCATCTCAAATTTCTTGTCCCTCTCCTAGGATTGCTGGGATGGGTGGGAAGATGGAGCACAGGGAAGAGTCTCCCTTCTGTGTTGACATCTGTGCTGGAGACTTCCCGAAGTGCTGCTCAATCTGTTCTCTCCTGTGAGCACCTCCTGCCTGCACACCTGCCTGCTGGGCACAGCTGCCACGTCGGCAACCTGGGGGCTGGGGCTCCTTCTGAAAGGGCCCTGGCAAAGTAGGGCTGGCTGGGCTGGAGATAGAAAACTGGCTCTGGGTGCTTCAGCAGAATTTGGGTCAGGGACAGGACACCTGCTTTTGTCTGATCCTCTTACCTTCAGATGTCCTAGGTTGTTACTGTAACATCTGCATCTTGGGATACTGTGGCTAGGACTCAGGTGCACCTCAATGATGTTAGGGACTTCGATGAAGAGCTTCGTGCTGACCTAGGACAGAGGAAGCCAAGTAGTCCTTCTGTGTACCCCTTGACTCCTTGGATGACTTTCTATCCATCCTTAATCGTAGCATCATCCACGACATGAATGGAATATTAATAGCTATGGAGCACTTCCAGTGTGAGGGGCATGGGCTCTGCGCCCTGTGTGAAAGTTTCATTTAATTCCACCAACACTCCAGGACTGGCATTGTTCCCCTGCTTTAGGATGGAGGAAATCAGGGATCAGGGAGGCAAAGAGACCTTATCCAAGGCCTCTAGTAAACAGCATAGTCAGGATTTGCCTGGTTCCAAAGCCTGTGCTCTCCTGTCTCCCACAGTATGAAGGACATTGGGTTAGCCCTGGGCCACACAGAGGAGGGATCTGTATCACACAGACTACCTTAGGGACCCTCTTAGATTGTCAGCTGGTTGAGAGTAGAGACCATGACTTATGATTGTATTAGGACACAGTCTCATTACCTGTGAAACAGGGATAAACTTTTCATTTCTCCTCGAATGGGTCAGGTCAAATTAAGTCCATGTGAGCCTTTTATGGAGGAGAAAGTGGAACCGGGGGTCTCAGGCACCAAGATGAGGCCCTGAGGTCCCACGGTTCCCGCAGAAGCACACCTCTGTCTTGAGAATGTCCTCTTAGAGCTCATTTAGTTCTGCAGATTCTTTCTGAGCTCATGCCAGATAAACAGTCAAATTTCTTACATGTTATGAGGCATTGCAGATAACTCTGTATAATCAAATATGTCATTCCACATCTCATTTGTAATTTCACAATTTAGCTCTCTGCGCCATTTAAGCACACATAGAGCCTCTGGAGAAATCCTTATTTTTTCCTAATGCTTTTATATGTGAGCTTTGTGCTGATTTCGGTCTTTGCTGTGTCTAATAAGATTCTCGCAAAGTTTTCTCACTATGGAAGGGCTTTATAAAGTTTAAGGAACCATGGAAATAAGCCCTGGCCTGATATAAGTCAAGCAGGCCAAGGAAGCATCAGGCAGGAGGCTCCAATGAGGAGCTGAACGTTCTTTTCTATTATGTCTATCCCTTTTGTGTTTGGTTCGACTGCATCCCTGGAGAATGGTGTTTTACAATTATGCAGTGCTTGACAATTCACAAAGCACATCTCCTGTGTTGTATTTGATCTGAGCTTCACAACTCAGTAGATGAGGTGGAATAATGCTTATTATTCCCATTTTATAGATGAGGAAACTGGGGCTTGGCGAGGTTAAGTGACTTGCCCAAATCCATGAAGCTAATTTTAATTACCTAATTAATGGCAACGCTAGGAATTAAATACAGATCTTTTGATTAGAAGTCTGGTGCTTTCCTGCTGATCCAGTCTCCCTTCCTAGAGGGGATCCTTTGCAGTCGATGCGCTGAGGTTTCAGAGATGAGATTGTGGCGTTTGGACTCTACTACCCATTTAGTTATTGAATCCATCTACTGTTCTCCATCCCCATGGCCCTGAGCCCTGTCGTCTCTCACTTGGGTCTCTGCCACACAGTCCTAAGCTGGTTTCTTTACTTCCAGTCTTGATGCACTAAGGTCCAGTATCCACAACGGCAGCATAAATGACTTTCTTAAATGCAAAGTCTGTCAAGTGCTTCTCTGCTTGAAACACATTTATCAGTTCCATGGTCTTTCAGAAAAACATCTAAACTCCCTCACGTGGCCTCCAAAGGTCTGCATGGAGGGATGCGGCTTAAATCCCAGCACCCACCTCTTGTCACCTTCCACCCCCAGATCTGAGTACCAGACTCTCCTCATCACCAAACTCTCTCCTGTCTTCAAGACTTTGTCATCTTCATTTTATGACTCATGTGAGCTTCCCTCTGCTTCATCTTTTTCTCTTTATAATATTTTATAATTTTGGAGTCATTTGTAACCAGCCCTCCCCCCGCCAAAAAACACCTTGTTTATAACTACTTACTATTATCTGTAGTAGTAATCTTTGTTTTTGTAGCCTGATTTAGAGTTTATAAATGCTGATATTACTTCCAATAATTAGCATAGATATTATGGGCAGGGAGCCGTTGCACAAACGCAGACACCTAGGGTTGGAGATTTAAGTAACTTGCCACCTTCGTGTCACGGGCAAGTGGCAGATCCAGGACTTTGGAATCAAGTCTTGGTATTCTAGTTCACACAATGTGCTCACATCGTTTATCAGCTCCTGTAAAGCATTTTGGGGTACGTGGTTTAAGGATGCAATGTCAAAAACTGAGTTGCATTTCACAGACCAGTCGTGAAGCATTCTTGCATGACAAGCTTTTCTAGGAAGGAGGAGAGACAAAAAGAAAGGGAGAAAACCACCGGAACAGCAGCCCGTGGGCTCATTAACCTCTTCCAAACAATCTCTCATCTCTCCCATCTCTCTGTTGACCAGAAATGAGTCAGAGGGGAATGAGTG
Organism: Neophocaena asiaeorientalis asiaeorientalis; assembly: GCF_003031525.2. NCBI lineage: Eukaryota > Metazoa > Chordata > Mammalia > Artiodactyla > Phocoenidae > Neophocaena > Neophocaena asiaeorientalis. The sequence goes on from NW_020172768.1 coordinate 3,550,063, forward strand.
TGGTAAACTTTCACCTGCAGGGACATGATCTCTGGAGGGAAAAGACATCACGAGTGGATAGAGTTTGCAGTCTCTGCTGAGTCACAGGGGTAGTTCTTCTTTCTTGGAATAACTGGGAATCATTCTCCTGGGGAAATATTAGTATCCCCAGCAGTGTTGCCTAAACGACATGAATGCCAAGGGCAAGCTAGCTCCAGGTAAAACTCCCAACTTTTACCAGGAGCCCTTCCTAACTCAAGCACTCATGTACCACTTCCTCATAGCCCTCATTTGGCAATAGATGGTGATACGCCATCTGAGAGTCAAAGGAGTTTGGGGCGTAGTCCTCAACGTTGCTAACAATAAGCCATTGAAGAAGAGAAGGACAAGGACCCAAGCTCGGGGAAAACGTTGTGTGAAGACACTAAAATGGTCAAAAATATGACAGCTTCTACAGCACTTTGGAGAATGGAAGTTATAGGACTTAAAAATTGATTGAGCTGTGGGAGGATGAGAGGGAGAGAAGAGTTAATGGTGGTTCCCTGGTGTCTGGCTAAGACAGCTGGGTGGGTGACTGTGTCATTTCATGAGCTAGGGAATGAAAAAGCAGGTCCTTTCCTATTTCTTTCCTTGATTCTTTCAGATTCCGTGATCAGTGCCATCCAGAACACCTTGAATTTGATGTGCCTGTGGATACTTGAGTCTGGAACATTGAAGACAGCTTTGGTCTGGAGATATAGATTTGGGATACCCCAGCACACAGGTAGTAGTTGAAACCATGGGGTGGATGAGACCACCTGGAAGAGAGTCTGGAGGGGGAAGAGTCTTACCTAAGGGAGGTGAAGGATGTACTTTTCATCCAAAGTCAGAAATGGAGAAAAGAGAAACTAAAGCTACACAACTGTAATTGGGGAGGAAATAGAAAGCATCATATCCAAAGGGTGAAGCAAGGACAAAATTAAGAACGACTGGAAAAATCTAGGTGAGAAGGAGGTAGTTAAGTGTCTAGGAGAAGGAGAGATTAAGCTAGAGGCGAAGAACCGGGCAGGTGGAGTGGCTCAGTTTGTTGTTGAGGATGCTCTAGACTCGAGAGCCCTTTCACGTGGTACCTGGTACATGCTTGGAAGGTGGTCACAGACACTTTGAAAAGCAGTGCTGGCCTGGGTACTATCATTCCAATGATCACAGTCAGGTGATCATTGAGAGGCTAGTTTAAAGGGAAAGCACCTTCAGATTTGTCCTCTGGTGAACACCTTGTGGCCTGCCTTGTTTCTCCCAGGTCATCAGTCTTTGGGATGCTGTTGACACAGTCATTTGTTGATATCAAGAAAGAAGGAAGCATAAGCTTCTCTGCCCCCTCTTCTTGGGACGCCACTTGCAAGCAGAACTTTCTGCAGGTGTACTGCACAATGAAGAGTCACCTGCTCACAGCCTGTGTAAAGTCAATGGTGCCTCTTGGAACAATGGATGCTTCTCATATACACCTTGGTTTTGCATGGGGGGGGGGTTCATCTGGCAGAGTGCTCTGCCTTTGAATATGCCTCTAAGTCCTAGACTCATGACCTTTTGAGGTGTAGGGATCAGCAATTCTAAAAGTCCTAGGGTCTTCCATCCAAGGTCCTGATCATGCGCTAGATACACTCTAACAAACATACCTTCAAATCTCAGTGCTTAACGCAATCAAAGCGTGTTTGCCAGCAATGCCAAGGTGAAGGGCTGGTCCTTGGACCAGTAGCATCGGCATTACCTGGAAACACTTTAGAGTTCAGATCTCAGAACTGCCCCAGATCTATTGAATGGGAATCTCCACTTGAACAAGATTCCTCAACAACTTGTACACAGGTTAACATTTAGGAAGCACTGCCCTAGATTACCAAAGTTCCCTTGATGGGTCTTGAACAAGCTATTTCTCATATAAGAGGGAGTGGAAGAAATCAGACTCAATGAAATAGAAGCAGAAGAAAACAGAAAGAGAGAGTTTGATCTTCTGGGAAGACACTGAATTATCTATCGAACTATGTAAAGTCTATCCCTAAAATCCCAGCATGCAAATGGCCAGTGCCTAGGCTACAGGAGCCAGCCGTGGCTCATGGTCATTATGTTGCTGAGTTAGGAGGCCCCTCTCCCCTGCCTGGTTTTCAGGGCACAGATGCCAGGGCAGGTTATTTTCCGTTTCTTCAGCTTGCCTCTTCTCTGTTGCTGCCAGGCACGGAGGTGGCAGAAGAGGGTCTAATCAACCTCAGTAAGTCCTGTTAGAAAGTCAGAAAATCCAGCACAGTTTTTTTTTTCCACGTGGCACCCCAAAGTGCGAATGTCAAGGGGACGATTCCTGGCCCTTTATAATTCTCATTTATGGTAAAGCTGCTTTTCAGCCCCACACCTATGTTCAAGGTTAATTTGTGTTGTTCTCTCCCTGCAGGCCTGTGCTGAGTGCCACTGGGAACAGCGTTTAGTAACACCAAGCTGGAGAGGCAGAGCGACTGGCGTTAACCCCACACATGACTTGAAATTGGCTCGGTCTGATGGCAGGAGAATGTGTGTGTTTCTGGTGTTAACTGTGAAGGGGGAGAAGCAGCGGGTGCTCAAGAGCCCTGGCACACTGCCCTTGCTTCCTGTCGTGGGAGATTCTGCTGAAAAGAGCACTAAGGGAGAAGGCAGAGATGCTCTCCATCTTTTGCAGGATGGGCTCTTGGGAAATGAGGCGGGAGTGAGTGTGCAGAGGATTTGGGCTGCGCGTGAGGGACACGGGGGCGGCACAACCCGTCTCAGAGGCAGGTGAGAAAGGACGGTGCAGGTGCGTGCACCCTGGGGTGGAGCCATTTTAGACACGCACACCTTTACCTCCTAGGCCTCAAAAGCCAGAAATGGCCCAGCACACAAAGGGGACCCAGCATCACATAACCAGCCCAGGCAGTATCTTCTGATTCAAAACCACTATCCTCTCCCTTCTTTTAAAAAAGACTCCTGGTTTCCCACCCACCTGGTTTCCCTTCTTTCTTCCCAACAGAGCCCTGATTTTATCCCAGGAAGCAGGGTGCCAAGTAAAAGGGTGATGTTTTCCAGCCTCCTCTGCAAGGAGGCAAGACCCCCAGATGTGAGCAGAGGTCATTAGGTGAGGCTTTTGTTTTGTTTTGTTTTTGCGGTACGCGGGCCTCTCACTGTTGTGGCCTCTCCCGCTGCGGAGCACAGGCTCCGGACGCGCAGGCTCAGCGGCCATGGCTCACGGGCCCAGTCGCTCCGCGGCATGTGGGGTCCTCCTGGACCGGGGCACGAACCCGTGTCCCCTGCATCGGCAGGCGGACTCCCAACCACTGCGCCACCAGGGAAGCCCATTAGGTGAGGCTTCTAGGCAAGCCCCTCAACCGCGCTGACTCACCAAGGGGCACTTCTCTTTTGTCTTTTGTCCTTCTTTCTGCCTAAAGTGTGGCCTCTGCCTGGATCTAGAGGATGTCAGTGTCACATACCAGAAGCGGCGAGGCAGACGCACAGGATTCTGATTCCCGGACGATTGTCTTCCCTGACTATTTCTGGACTCTGCCTGAGAAGCCACTTGTTTGAATTTTGAACTCAGTTCTACGTTGTTTCCCCGTCCTCCACCCTCCCTGTATTAGGTTGGGCAAGTAAATCTAGCTACTGTAACAAACTTCCAAATCTCAGTAGCTTAATCCAATAAAAGCTTGCCATGCCCATCAAGCCCAATGTGGAAATAATGGGGTGGCAGGCAGACTTCCCGGACCCCAGGGCCTGTGCTCCTTCCCTCTGCATCTCCACTGAACTCTGTAACCTCTGTACGAAGTGGATGCGGAGAGGGAGCAAGAATAGCCTATGGGTGGTTTTCATGGGCCACACCTGGCTGAGGTACAGGCCTCTTTCACCTGGATCTCAGTGGCCGGAATTCTGTCACTTGGCCACAAAGTGGCCAGGAAATGTCAGTGGGTTATGTGCTCAGGAGGAAGCAAGTGGGTTTTGGTAAATATTCAAAGTGTGCCAGACACACTGTTTCAGGAGGAAGGAAGGAAGGAAGGGAGGGAGGGAGGGAGGGAGGGAAGAAGGGAGGGAGGGAGGAAGGAAGAAGGGAAGGAAAGAAGGGAGGAAGACAGAGGGATGGAGGGAGGAAGGAAGGGGAATGGAGGGAGGCAAGAAGGAAGAAAGAGAAAGGATGGCCTTCCCTGGTGGCGCAGTGGTTGAGAGTCCGCCTGCCGATGAAGGGGACACATGTTCATGCCCTGGTCCAGGAAGATCCCACATGCCGCGGAGCGGCTGGGCCCGTGAGCTGTGGCCGCTGCGGCTGCGCGTCCGAAGCCTGTGCTCCGCAACGGGAGAGGCCACAGCAGTGAGAGGCCCGCATACCGCAAAAAAAAAAAAAGAAAGAGAAAGGAAGGAAAGATTTTCAAATGCTCAAGTTGTTCTCTAGAGATTATTCAGGCATGTTTCCTGGGATGCAAAACATGGCAATGAGTAGAAAGAACGGAATGATGTCAATGGATTCCCAATTGGTTGTACGTGTTAGCTAGTCTTCCCTTCCTTCAGGAGGGTTTTATTCAGCACTGGGTGTTCAGAGCCCTGTGCTTACATCCCAGGGGTGGGAAGGCTCTAGGGAAGTCGTGCAGGTCAGACTGGGAGAGGCTGCTTTGCCGGGAAGGTTACTGGCTCAGGAGATGGGTAGATCTCACTTTAACCGGATCTCTTATTGTAGCTGTCCCTGTGGCTGGCCTTGAGCAAGGAGCTTCCCTTTTCTGAGCTTTGATTTCCCTGTTTCCTCATCTGTAAAGTAGAAATAATAATAACAGCCTGCTGGGTTTCTCTGTGTCTCTCTTTTAATAATGAGAGGTGATGCAGCAAACATCCAGCCCAGAGTAGAGGCTCCATAACTGACAGCCGTTGTTTTCACCTATTGCAGCTTCTCTTTATCGGCTCCTTGTTGTTTGTGGAGCCAAACTTCATAGTTTGGGGTGTTGAGACTTTTCTCTCTGTCTCAGACCTCCTTCCCAGCACCATCCCCTGCCATTGCCTCCACTGACTCCAGATTTCTGCTTCACACTTGAACTTCTTCTGCTGTTCTCTAGACTTTCCTGATGACCCTTGCACCATTTGATACCCTTTTACATGTTGTTCTCTTTACTTCTAATGAGGGATCTCTCAACCTCGGCACTACTGACCGTTGGGCTGTGTAGTTGTTTGTTGGGGACTGTTCTGTGCATTGTAGGATGTTTAGCAACATCCCTGACCTTGACCTATTAGAGGCCGGGAACACCACTGGTTCAGCCACAACAGGCAAAATCTCTCCAGACATCACCAAATGTCCCGGGGGCCGAAAATCACCCCCAGTTGAGAAACTCGGTTCTAATGTCCTTTACTCCCTTCTCTCTGGTAAACTCCTACTTATCCTTCAATGCCTGCCTATAACGTCATTCTCCCTGGAAGGCCTTCCCTGTCTTCTTTGGAAAGGAATTCATGGAAAATTGATTGATTTGTCCTCTGATCTCTCATGGCCTTTTATTTGTATTCTTGTGTTAACATTTACTTCTTTCCTTTTTTTTTTTTTTTTTTTTTTTGCGGCTGTGGCTCACAGGCCCAGCCGCTCTGCGGCATGTGGGATCTTCCCAGACCGGGGCACGAACCCATGTCCCCTGCATCGGCAGGCGGACTCTCAACCACTGCACCACCATGGAAGCCCCTGCTTATTATTTATCTATCTCCTTATTGAATGTAAGTTACATGAGGAAGGGGATTTTCTTTTTCCTATTTTATTCACTGCTCTATATTCAGTGCCTAAAACAGTGCATGGCACTTAGTAGGTACTCAACAAATAATTGAGGAATGAATAAATGATGAGTAAATGGATGCAGTCTGTTTTGAGCTGGCCTTGAAACGTGGACAGATAAGTAGTAGAAGAAGTGAGTGTGGAGCCAGCAACCGAGTGTAGACAGAAGAGGCTGCAAACTCAGGGAGCCGGCAGGCCCTACTAGTCTCCTCCCAAGGCGGATGACGGGGTCAGGACCTCTTCCTCAGAGGCTGGCAGGCATCATGGAGGGCAGAAGGATGTACATTCGGCCTGCTCCTTCTGCTAAGGCAGACGTGTTAGAAAAGATAATTGCAAAATGCCAAGTGCCATGGAAACACTTAATACCTGGGACTGGTGCTCCGATGAAGCCTGAGGCTTGCTCTGGCTCCAGTGAACAGCCAGCAGTTCTGAAGTGCGTGCAAAGCACTTGGTTTCTTGGGCCAAACATCACAATCTTCAGTACACAATGATTCAGTGCCTTCTGTCAGAGCATCTCAAGGCATGTCACCAACAGTACCCTGCCCACGTGCTAGCGAGGAGGTGGCACCAGGCAGCAGGAGCTCCATCCTGTTTGTTTTGACTAATATGTTTTTGGAAGGTTGTCCCCCCTTTTCTGCTACGATGGATCCAGTTTTCCTTTCGCTTCGGCCTCTTGGCTCTGCCCTCCAATACCAAAGCCTGCTCCTCATTCTGGAGGTTCACAGCCCTATAGGACGGAGAAGGAGGTATTGGAGGCAGCTGGTGGTGACACTGGCCCTTGCATTGCCAGCTGGAGGGCCAGCATGGCCTCCTCCCTGGCAGCATCCAGGTGGGGGTGGAGGGAGGAGGTGGGCCAGGGAGATGCGCTGCTCCCGTGGGGGCTTTGTGGGGTCCACACACGCTGACTCCACTTCCCAGCCAGGCTGCGTTTCTCTCAGTCGGGGCAGCAGGAGCGCTGGTGGTGGTGGTGGGTGTACACAGGAGTAAGTGATGCCGTGGGATGCCAGAAAGAGGAGCCACTCAGAACAGTGGTGAGTCATATTGGCCTCTCCCATCTCTCCCTGAGGAAGGAAAGAAGGAAGGAAGGAAGGAAGGAAGGAACGGAGGAAGGAAGGAAGGAAGGAAGAAGGAAGGAGGGAGGGAAAGAAGGAAGGATGGAAGGAAGGAAGGAAGGAAGGAAGGAAGGAAGGAAGAAGGAAGGAGGGAGGGAAAGAAGGAAGGAAGGAAGGAAGGAAGGAAGGAAGGAAGGAAGGAAGGAAGGAAGGAAGGAAGGGAGACACCTTCACAGACTTTCTGCTCTCAGAAATCAGAAATCTCCAAGTATTTGAGCCCTTCCCCGTTATCTGTTATGCTGACTCCTCTGTTCTTTTGCTTTGAGGGTTTGAGAGTGAGCAAATCTGTTGCCTGTCATGAAGATATTTTAGAGTTCCAGAACGGGTAAATCCCTCCTCCTCCATACCTGTTCTAAGCACCCCTGGACCATTTCTGCAATCCTTACAGGGCTGGATAGCTGTGCGGCCACAGGGCCCAGCACAGGTGCTTTAAAACTGCTCCCTGATTTGGTTTGGTCCTGGAATAGGTTACATGTTTTCAGGGCACTGGCCTCTGTCCCTCTCCGGGTCTGTTCTGCACTTAGCCCGGATCAGAGGAGATAGGAGGTGGGGTCAGGGGACAGTGGCATCAGGTGCAGGGGCCCCAGGCTCCTCCTGTGTGACTGACAGGCCAGGAGCCTCATGTCAGGGGCCACAGGGCACACTCACCAGTAGCTCAGAGGCAGGCACCTTTGCAACTCCTGTCATTACCTTGCTGTTAGTATTAGAGGCCAAAGGTGAGAGGAGGAGGGAGGAAAGACTGGGAGCTCTGGGATGCAGTGAGAGCGTCCCGGGAGATGGCTGAAGAGGCGTGGGTGGGCCGCTTCTCTGGCTTTGTTCTCTGGGTTCTCTGGGTGGGTTGGTCCTTGCGGCCCCCATTCTGCTCCTGCGATCCCTTCCTTCACCCCCAGGACGGCCCCTTTCAGCCTGGAAGCAGCCCCCCTGCCCTGCCCCCCTCTCCCCCTCTACCTGCTCGGAAACCCATCTCCTGCCATTCCTTTTGATGACTTCTCCTTAGCTGCCACGAAGAAGTGCTCGTATCAGCAAACAGATGGCGGCTGAGGCATGTAGCATAAAATATATTTATCAAGGCAAACAGCTGTAGCCCATTTCATTCTGCAGATTTCTATTAAAAGTTCTCCAGAGCTACAAGACGCTGGGAGGCGGCAATCGGAAGGCGGCCCGGGGCGCGCTTTGTGCGACTCTGGCCCCCATCCCTTCTCTGCGGGGCCGAGGAGACCGCGGGCGGTCGCCCCTATTCTTCTGCGCCCGTTTCAGTTAAGGCGCCACCATCCCGGCGGCAGCCTCGCCTCTCCCGCCTCTCCGGGGTGGGGGTGGGGGCGCTTCCGAGGCACCCCACCTTCCAGGCAGCGGGAAGGACAGTGTTGCCTTGGCGCCAGCGCCAGCACCTGCGCTGGGAGGGCAGCATGCGGCCCTGGGCACCTTGCCGTCCTCGGAGGGGCGCCGCTGTGCTGGGAGCCATTCTGTTCCTGTCTCCAGTCACCGTCAGGCTCTCTTTCGCACTGTGCTTCATGGGGTTTTGTTGGTTAGTTTTCTCTGATGGCCGGGATGCCACTGTGGCTCCCCTTCACTGTGGTTTGGAAGAGCACTGGTCTGGGAGTTGGGAGAGCTGGGATCTATTCCAGACGCTGCCGTTAGTTTGCCTTGAACGTGGGCAATCCATTTCATTTGTCTGGGCTCTTTGTTTCCTCTTAGAGGGGTGGGATCGGATTCCAGGAGCAAGCTCTAGTGCCTTTAGGGACTAGGCAGGTCATTCAGGTGTGAAATGGCCAGGTGGAGACAGTGCCAAGGTGCCTAGGCATTCCCCAACAGGAGCACCCCAACGTGGTGGTGGCATGTTTGCCCCAGGGCCTCTGGCTTGAGAGCCCCCTAGACTCTGTCAGCCTTCCAGCAAGCCTTAATATTCTGTAATGACTGCCACAGAATAACTATGTAGGATAACGCTGAACGCCATAGAGGGCAAATGGACATTGATAGCATGAGCTATAAGAAAACTGCTACACTTTGCGTTTTTATTTTAATAGGCTTAATTTTCTTAGAGCAGTTTTAAGTTCACAGCAAAATTGAGGGGAAGGTACAGAGAGCTGCGTAGACCCCCTGCTCCTCTATCAACATCCCCAGCAGATGGTACATTTGTTACAATCGATGAACCTACACTGACACATCAATTATCACCTAGAGTTCAGAGTTTACTTTAGGTTCACTCTTGGTGTTGGACATTCTATGGGTTTGAACAAATGCATAATGACAAGTATCCACCATTATAGTATCATACAGGATAGTTTCACTGCCCTAAAAATCCCCAGGGCTCCGCCTATTCATCTCTTCCGCTCATCCGTTTTGCATTTTTAAAAAGGGGAACTGGAGACCTTGGTTCTTATCCCTGTCACTGTGGGGACCACCCATCATCTTGAGGAATCGTGTGGTTTAGGGGGTCAGGAATAGGGACCATGGAGGCAGACTGTCTGGGTTCAAAGCCTGGCCCTGCTCCTTAGTAGCCGTTTGACCTCTGACAAGTTATTTAACTCTATGCCTCCACTATACCTTCAGTAGGTTATTTAAAGATACCTCCCATCTCAATTTCCTCAACTCAAAAATGTCCATCAAAGTAGCACCTATTCATGGAGCTGTGTGGGGATAAAATTGGTCCATCTGAGTAATTCACCTGGAATTATGCCTGATGTAGAGTAAGTGCTCAATTCATGCTAATTGTTATTTACTGAGATGACCTCCCAGCTTTGTGGTATTGGCACAAAATAGGACAAGCAGGCAAGGAGTGTTTTTGTGGAGCGAATATTTACCAATAGCTTGTGACAGTGACAAAGCTTATCTCCTCCAGCAAACAGATCATCTTATGGCTTTCGCTTCCAGTCAAGACATCAAACTGAATTCCTCCCATGTACGATACACTTTTACAGGCATCTTCCAGTTAGATGTCTTGAAGGGAAAGAGGCAAGTAGTGCCTTCCTTATTTTACAAAGGCAGAAGCACAGGTTCAAAGAGGTTACCTCATTTGTGCCAAGCCACCCAGCTAGCAAGTGTTAGCGTCAGGATCTGAGTCCAGGATATTGAATTCCCTTGACAGTGATCTCTCCACTTTCCAGGACTGCTTTTCTATATGCCAGCTAGTTGTCTGTGATTATGGCTAATTAACATTGTCCATTATATCCTGGTTATAGCCAAGAGAGCTCTGTTGATTTGCAAGGTTTCTCAAACTTGCTCCAAACATAATTTCAGGTGCTTATTCATAACCCTGATTTCTGCATCCCAATCCAAGCCTATGAATCAGGATTCCCAGAGGAGAGTCCCAGTGAGCTGTGTACTTAACCAGCACCCCTGGTGAGTCTCATGATCAGGATAGTTTGAGAAACAAACCTTGCGCCAGAGGATTCTGCCAAGAGTTCCCATCAGTCAGCTTTGCACCTGGTCTGATACTGGACTAACTGTCCGGGAATATGTAATAAGGTCATGAATCGTAGGCAGAAGGGCATGTCTAGCTCGAAGGACCAGGAGGATAAACAAAGCAAAGTCTAGGGTTTATTAATTCAGTTTGCCAAATAGGTATTGAGTCCTTATTTATGAGCAAGGTATCTTGGTAGGTCCTGCATATTGGGTCAGGAATGTCCTTATGGAAAACAAAAGAGCCAGTTATCAGAGATGCAGAGCATTTAGTGATTTAAAGCAAGGGATGCAGTCCCTTGTCTGACCTACTTCCAAGGGAAGGTACTGACACCAGGTGAGGATATTATATCTCAATGTCTGTTAGATTACGTCCAATCAAGCATTGCATTGCAATTAGCTTTAAGCTATTTTTTTGGTCAGTGAGTCTTTGGGAATATGCACAGAATACAGGGCGATGTTCCAGGAGCTAGGTGTGCAGAGAGAAGGCCGTGCCAGCCTCAAGGAGCCTCCAGTTCAGAGGTGAGGACACAGTTGGAATATGTCATTGCAACATGTAATTCAGGACAATTATGATTCCATAATTACAGCACTACAGGTAATGGCGAGTCCTCTTCAGTTAATGGCGTATTGATACTTTGGGAGGCACGGTAGTCTCCACACTCACAGTTACCCAACGTCTAGTGCTTTCCTGCTTCTGCCCTTTTGCTCACACCATTTTTATTTGGCAACTCTTCCCTCCTTCTCGGGCTCCACCCATGAAAATTCTACCAGTGTTTCAAGGCTCAAGTTCAATCCCACCAAAACAAAATTATTTCTTACTTTTAAGTAAGGCATGACCTGCCCATCCACTGAAACACCCAGTGGTTCCTCTCTCATGGTCCTATGTCCTGCCCTCCAGACTGTTTTCTGTGCTCCAAACTTCTAGAAGCCTGGAGCTGGTCTTACTTTATTTCTGATGCTAAACAGGCTTTGTAAAAAATGCATGCATTAATCATAAGATGAATCAGTCCCAAAGCACGTGAAAAGCTCAGTTCAACTTCTTTCACTATCAAATATACACCTTAAATCTCAACCCATGCAGAGGTATCCTAAGGAAGTAATCAGAGGTACATACCAAGTCAAGGCTGTTAATTGCAGCAATATTTACATAGGGATAGCAACACAACTGGAAATAACATAAATATGCAAAAGAAAGTGTTCAATACATTATAGTACATCCATTAAAAGTGATGTTCCTAAAATGTATGATATGGAAAAATGCTCAAGAAATTATAATACAGTATTAAAAATGCTGAGTTACAAAAGTATTTATATTTTCTGATCCCACATGTGCGGGAATACACACAATTGATGTGAAGGCTGGAAGGAAAGGCATGAACAGGGTTCATCGCTGACTGATCAAATTACCTATGAATTTCCTCTCTGTTATACTTTTCTGTTGCCCAATTTTGTGTAAGAACAGGATTATTTCATGATTAAAAAACATGTTTTTCATGTCAGTGCAACTGAAAACACATCCCATTGAATTTATGGTGACTGCAAAGTGGGACAGCCCATTCACCCTGGGACTGAGCCCAGAATACACACAGAGAGGAGCTTTGCAGCTTGCCCTGCCCCAGGCTAGGCAAGAGGGCACCACTTGCTTCTATTTCTCATGGGCCGGGTTCCCTGTTATTTCCATACGGATTGCTTCATTATCCGCTGCTCATTCAGCCTTCAGGGCAGATACACACCACCTCCCCATTCTTTATTTGTTAAGGAATGGATGGAGAAAGGGAGGAAGGAGAGAGAGAGAGAGAGAGAGAGAGAGAGAAAACATCTTTCCCCTCATAAGACTGCAATAAAGGAGCATATGTATCAACGAAAAAAATTCCTTGGCAACAAAAGCTTTTTAATTGAACACAGTCTCTTCAGCCAATTTATGTAAATTCTATCCCAATTTTGGGTATCTATTTTGAGCACAGAGAGAAGTGGTATGAATCTTGCCCTAAAACTGTGCTCAACAGCAGGGGTGATGCCATATGGATGTCACGTTATGGGAGCCTGTCACCTGCTAACGGAGATGAGAAATTACAGGTTATAATCGCCTTCCCGCTACCTGAGCAGCCCTGGTGGGTGGGGAGTGCTTGGGGCATCAAGGTTTGGTGTGACAACCTAACACTTGCCTGGGGCTTTGTAGCCACAGGTGTCTGGGAAGTTGCAGGGTGAAGGCTAAGGGGAGCAGCGGTCTCTGCATGGAGGGAAATGCTTACTTCTATGCCCAGAGGAGCTGGATTTCCCTCTCCTCAGCTTGTGGGAATCTGGTGTATCCTGTAAAACTATTACCAGTTGAGAGTCAATGGGTGGCCCTTTGGTGGTTAGACCGACCTTGAGCAATTATCTCCCCTGGAAGTTGGGAAGTGGGGGGAGAACCATGTCCCTGTTAGTGGCGAAGATGGGGAAAGAGATCCAGGAGACCTGTGGACTGCTCGGAGCAGTCTCATCCGTGGGGAGCTCTGAGCACAGACAACCCCTCCCTCGGCGTCTTAAGAGAAGGATAAGTTTTGTCACGGGGGTTCTGGGATCTGCAGGAGGTTGGCTCCCAGTCAGATAACAGAATAGGGGAGGGAGGAAATGCAGGTTGCCTGGCTGTAGTCTACAGGTAGCTTCTAATAAACCTAGAGAGTCTCTCTGGAAAGGCATTTATCACAGATAATTGTTAAATACAATGCAGGAAGAAAATGAAATGGGCACATTTTACATTTATGTTCTACACATAACATTTTTCCCCAAAGTCACTCCAATTCTTAGGTTAAAATCAGAGGTCAGGGCTTCCCTGGTGGCGCAGTGGTTGAGAGTCTGCCTGCCGATGCAGGGGACGCGGGTTCGTGCCCCGGTCCGGGAGGATCCCACGTGCCGCGGAGCCGCTGGGCCCGTGAGCCATGGCCGCTGAGCCTGTGCGTCCGGAGCCTGTGCTCTGCAGCGGGAGAGGCCACAGCAGTGAGAGGCCCGCGTACCGCAAAAAAAAAAAAAAAAAAAAAAAAAAAATCAGAGGTCAATTCAATTTCAGGTGTTTATTATTTCTCTCTCCTTGCTTTTTAAGTAGATTTAAAAGCTTTATCGGCTAGTTGAGTACACAGATATTACCACCATTGATGTACTGACCTTGGGTGGTTTGAGTTGTAGGATTTATGAAGATGGTGGTATGACCACCTAGTCTAAAAATATGAGCTTTCAGAGGACAGGACTCTGTGAACCCAGTGCCCTGGCACCGAGTAGGTAGTAAATGTCTTATTAAATAAATGGATACTCAGTTCCCACTGGTATTACTCACTTTTGCTTGGGGAAATAGAGCATACGAGAGGCCAGTGGGGTCGTCCTTGGGAAGCATTGGGTCCAGTAGTTAAAGCAATGGGCTAGAAGAAAAAGATCACTTTGCCTAAACTCAACTGAAGATGCAAAGGCCATTGATTTCACCAAGATTCCTTAGTATTCTCTTTATAAGATGGGAGTGCTATATCAAGTGATATATACCAAGTGATTGGTTAACTCAGCAATTCCAGACTCCAATGTGCTCACTGATCGTGTTTTTCCTTTGCTTGGCTGAAGAGTATTTGGGTTTTATGAGGAACAACATTTTCTATCTAAATAACTCCCTCCCTCCCTCCCTCCCTTCCATCCTTCCTTCCTTCCTTCCTTCCTTCCCTCCTTCCTTCATTTCTTCCTCCCTTTTCCCCTTCCTTTTACCATAAATACTCTTTGAACACTTACTGTGTTCTAGGCACCAAGATGTTTATTTCGGATAAAAGAAATGAATGAGGCATGCCTGACTTCAAGGAAGTTATAGTCTAATGAAGAAAGCAAACAGCCATATCAATAGTTATGCCAGATTGATATGTTCAGATGGACATTCGCAGGGCATTATGGGAATACAGAAATGAGATATTTAAGTCAAATTATCAACTCCAAACAATATCAACAGAGGTTCAACGATGGCTTATAAGATTCTCTGTGTGTGCATGCATGTGTGTGTGTGTGTGTGTGTGTGTATGAGAGAGAGAAAAAAAGAATGGAGGAAAAACAGTAATTCATACAATACATTCTTTCTGTAATGTATCACTTGCTGGAGAAGCCATCTGTGATACTTCCTGCTTTCAAAGTTGTTTTGAGGAAAAACTGAGGAAATGTATGTAAAGTATTTATCACAATGCCTGGCTCATAAAAGTTCTCAAAAATTGTAGTCATGGTAGTGGTCATAGTAGTAATACCATTATTTCTTATACACAGTTTAATTCAATGAACGTTTACAAATACCTGGTATGGGCTAGGTACGGTGTTAATCCCTAAAGAAACACATGGTCTAGTAAAGAATATGGACATACAAATAATTTATCAGACTATAGAATAATATGCACAAAGAGAGAAATATGAAAAAGGTAGAGAAGTAGTAGAGGAAAGGGAATGCTTAAAATTATTGGGGTAGTCTGAAAAGGGTTTTAAAGGATGAATAAGAGTTCATCCTATGGACAAGAAGTAGGAGGTAAGGGCATGGCAGGTGAAAGCATTAATCAACATAGTATATCGAAGAAATTTCCAGAGAGTAGATGAGAATGGTTTTTGAGGATGGAAAGCCTGTTAGCAATGGAATACTGTTTTTAACAAATTACTTGGCAGTAAAGAGCCACTGAATGCATATTTCTGTTTTCAGCCTCATCCATCTGCATTGTACGTTTTCTAAATTTGTGTCCCCAACAGGGTTGTGAGCTCCTTGAATGAAGAGATGTTTCTTATTATTCTTTTTACCTCTAGTACCTAACATATACTACGTATTCAATATTTGTTGAATGGTGGATCAATTAAAATTAATTCCTAAAAGGAATCCCAGACTTTTCACTACATCTGCTTGGCATTTCACAGAGTTGGGTGCCCCTCCCAGGGTTATTCATTGAGTATGTTGAGTAGCTGTTCTCCACACCTGAAGAGAAGGGGGCAAGGCTGAGATGCTTTAGCTGCTCTGGGGAGACTGTCCATTTACTATTAGGTCATCATTTAATAAGGTTTTCTGGGGTACAAGAATGAGTTGATTGGGCTTCCCTGGTGGCGCAGTGGTTGAGAGCCTGCCTGCCGATGCAGGGGACACGGGTTCGTGCCCCGGTCTGGGAGGATCCCACATAGAAGGTGGCGGAGGGATCATTTTCTCAACGTTTTTTTGTTCTTGTTTCTTACAGATGAAGGACAATTTACTGAAAAGGTTGAGTTGGGGATTAATTCTAACTGGAATGGCTCTGTTAGAAAATGGATCTGGAGCCTTTGATGAAAGTTAGTTTTTCAGTGGGTAAATATGGGATTGAAACCAAATGTGATAGGCTTTTAGTCTTAGAGGCCAGCTTTGACAAATGGTACCCTGCAGAGCCCAAGGGGAGGTGCAGAGTGTGGGTCCCCTGCTCTGCTTCTCGGGCAGAGGTCAGTTTGGGTGACCTTTCTCACATACCACCTTGAAGAGTGGGAATTTGAGAGACTGCTCTTCCCACCTCATAGGGGAGGTTTCTGTACTTTAGAGAAGGTCCCCAAGACAGCCCATGGATTCCTCTCATAGAGTCTAAGCATCCGGAGAGCAGAGAGGAAGTAGGTCTTCATTACCCACTGTTATATCTCCAGTCCTGGCTCAGTACCTGGTACAGAGTAGGTGCCCCCTAAGTATTCATTGGATTGAATGGATAAAAAAACAGTGAACACTTGTAGCGAACTTACACTGTGCCAGACACTGTTCTCAGGGCTCTGAATGTACTAATTCATTCATCTTCACAACAAACCTATGAGGTGGGTGCTATAAATGCCAATGTGGTGATAGTAGATGAAGCCATCTGATCATTGTCTGAGTGATGGTGGTGGTGCCTGTGACCTGGGGCTTTCTCTTTGGGTGAATAAAGGACACCTGTGGTGGAGGTGACATCTTTACAGTTGCTTCCTGACTCTACACTTGGTAAGGAGAGAGGGTTATGTAACCCTCTAGGTGATCTGGGCCAGACAGGGAAAATTTTATGACAGCCATTTACACAGCTGCAGCAGAAGCCAAGCAAGTCTCAGGCTCCCTGTTGCATGATCACATCGATGGTAAACAGCCTCCTTTCCTTGAAAACGGAGCCTTCTCTGAGCTGAGTCCTGAGGCTGCGTGTGTTCAGAAGCCTCTGGGGAAGGCAGGTCACCCTAGACAGTTCACGCAAATACAGCTGCGATCCCCTGCAGAGAGTGGTCTCTTAGTAGCAACTGCTGTGCCAACAGCCAACCAATCTCGTATGTAGCTGTTGGGAGGGTGTCAGTTCTATTAAGTGTCTCTTCCTCCAGGATAAGCTCTTCACTGGACTTGGGAGACAGAGATGGACTGCCCTCTGGGCAGGGGGCTGGGAGAAAATGCAGGCTCTGGGTCTTGCACCTGCTTCCCTCTCCCCAGGAGACCTATGGGGCTCAGGGAGACTCGAACCATCGTTGTTTGGCATGAATGTTTTCTCCCTGTGGCTGATGTCACTACCATGACCTTACCTTGGGGGAAAGCAGAAATGCACTGACAGCTTTTGATGATCTAAACCCAAGGAGGGAAGCAGAGGTGTGTGTTATCCAAGAGTGGGCAACCCAAGACAAATGTTGACTTTGAGATGCATTAGCTGTTTTGTTTCACATATATGGCACAGAAATTTAGACACGGATAGGACAATAGAGGTAATTTATTCCCAAATCCTTATTTTATAATGGAGAAAGGAAGGGTTAGGAAGGAGCTGATATGATGACGTTTCATTAGGTAGTAGCCGACTCCCAGTCCTTTGCTCATTCCATTAAACTATAATGTTTTCCAGATATAAACAAATGTGTCTACAGCAAACTTATTCGGAGTCACTGCCCTAGATGATTAGGGTGAAGATTTCCCATATTCTTCAGCTGGAAGAACCCAGAAGTCTGCATTTCCCTTGTACAGGAAACGGAGTGAGCTGTGTTAAGAAGGGATCTGGACCCTAAAGAGTTGGAGACCCATGGAGATTTTTTTTTTTTTTTTTTTTTTTTTTTTGTACCATGGAGATTTTTATGCACATCATCCCATTTGAGTTTCAGAAAGATCACTACCTGCCCCACAAGATTTCTGCAGGAATAGTCACAGCCTAACCACAAACCTGTTTCAGATTACAGCTGAGCAAGTAGACAAAATAATATACAGGCAGCTAATTAACTGCGTTTTCCAAATCCCCTTCCTAGATGTTTCTACCTGAGCCCTCCCATTCCTTCCCGGTCACATCACAGACACTAAGCCCAGTCTGAGAACCACTCTAGAAGCCCCAGGTGGGAACGGGGAAGATCAGGAAGATGGGAAACTACATGGTGGACATTTATATCTCCACGGCTCTCCCTGCTGCTGGCTTAGGGAGCCTGGATGTACTGATTCACAGGCGAGGACATCTCATATCTGGGCTCTCATCCATCCTACCGGGGACAGTCCCATTGGCCTACTTGCTGGAGGTACATCTGCATCTCCTGCTTAATTGAATTCTCATGCTTTTAAAAATACATTTTTGTACTGTTGCCTGGAGGCATTCAGCAAAATCAATGATATCAGGAAAGGGACTAGGGGATATTCACACGCTGACTCTTTGGGTGATTTTCATCATTGTTCTCAGGTCAGTGGAGACTCAGCGGTTCCCAAACACTTGCAGGAGTTAGCTGGGAGAGAGCTGTGCCGGGGCACACCCTTTTGCACACACCTGTGGGCTCACACGCTGGCAGCTAACACCCTCTAGTGTCGATGAAAATGGATTATTTGCAGTTGTGAGAAGAGAACCTGCAGGCTCTGGTGGTAAGACTCTCAGTGGGCTCCCTACCCCAATGCTCCATCTCCTGTGTCTCAGGTCGCAGGAGTGAGACCTGAAGTTCAGGGTCTCTTCATTCTGTGCTCTGTGCTGACTCTGCTGCGTGCTTGCTAACTTGCCCCGAGGTCTCCCTCTCCCCCTGTCCTGTTGTGCTCATTCCTAACCCCACATTTTGTCCACGCCACTCTCTCTGTTCAGAATGCCCTCCCCGCTACCACTTGGGTTCCTGAGTTCCAGATTGAGTTTCACCTCTGCTTTGCTGCTTTGCCTGCCTCCCCGACTATAAACTCTTCCCTTGAGATCCTGCAGCGTTCAACACACCGACATCTTATGTTTGGGGGATATGCCACCTTGTGCTTTTATTTTGCTTTTTACGGCTGCATAAACTCTTCAAGGGCGGGACGTTGACCAGTGTCCTGCACGTAGCAGATGCCCCAGGCTTGCTTATCCCGCAGGGCCAACATCCTGCAGGAACCTTCCCTTAAACCCTTGGGATAGAAGCATCTTAGACAGAAAGTGGCCTCTCTTACCCACACCTGCCCCCAGCTTGGTGTCCCCTGTCACCACAAACCCAAATCTTCTCTGCAACTTTCCAGAAAATTCTGAGTTACCGGCATTATCAAACTTGGGGTGAACACTATGGCTTGACCTAAAGAATTCCAGCCTCATCTCAAAACTGTTTTCAGTTGTGAGGAACATGCAGCTAGAGTGACAGTAAAAGGGTGATGACTGTCTTTTTAAAAATTTATTTATTTAAAAAATTTTATTGGAGTAGAGTTGATTTACAATGTTGTGTTAGTTTCAGGTGTACAGCAAAGTGATTCAGTTATACATGTACTTATTCCTTTTTGGATTCTTTTCTCATATAGGTTATCACAGAATACTGAGTAGAGTTTCCTGTGTTCTATAGTAGGTCCTCGCTGGTTATCTATCTTATGTATAGGAGTGTGTGTATGTTCATCCCAAGCTCCTGATTTATTTCCCCTCCCCAGTGTTTCCCCTTTGGTAACCGTAAGTTTGTTTTCGATACCTGTAAGTCTGTTTCAGTTTTGTAAATAAGTTTAGTTGTATCATTTTATAAAAATTAGATTTCACATATGAGAGAGAGACAGAGGAATGAATAAAGAAGATGTGGTACATATATACAATGGAATATTACTCAGCCATCAGAAAGAGTGAAATAATGCCATTTGCAGCAACATGGATGGACCTAGAGATTGTCATACTGAGTGAAGTAAATCATAAAGAGAAAGGGTGGTGATGTCTTTAGAGCTCTGTCACATGGTCGTGCATTGTTTTATGCTGTATCCATCCACATTCCTTCTGAGAAATAAAACAAGGGAACGGTGATAACAGCATAGCTCTCGTTAGAGAGAAACTCTCCAGGCCCGGCACCTCAGTAGATGGTTTGGATCCATTACACAGATGTGCAGCCCCGTGCTGACTGCATTTCAGGAGACAGCCTTGGGACTACAGAAGTCAAGAAGCCGAGTTTGGAATTCACCCGGCCATCACCAGTACTTACTGGAGCCTGAGGTTTCGCCCACCCAGAGGTTAATTCAAAGTCATAAGAGCAGCTCTTTGAAGTGGAGGATTGGCTGAGGTGGAGATTATAGACTTGAGTTTCTAATGAGCCCTAATGGAGTCCTTCTTCTTGGTAAGATGTAGAGTGACCCTTCCAGAACTCTCCATTCAAACCTCTACGAAGCCGCCAGCCATAGCAATAGAAGCAGATCTAAACATGTTTCCTTGATACCTTTTGCCCAATAGATACCGTCTCTCCCTCGCTCCCTCCTTCTGCCTAAGGCCTCTCCTCCACTTGAACCCCCTCTAATTCCTTCTTGCAAGATTTAACAATGTCGCTCTGGACCCGTCTCTCAGGGAACAGAATTCAGTTAAGGGGACGGTGCAGTATCGCACTGCTTGCAGAGCCTCCTCAGCTGAACCCCAAGAAAGCTCAGCAGCTGATGGGGGAGTGATTTATAATCCCAAACATGGTTACTTCCACTGTTGGTTCTGGTGTCCTGCATCACAAATTGCTTTGCATATTAGCAGTACCTTGATGACGTTCAAAACAGGTGCATCTGCCTATAGAACAGCTGCCGAGACGCACTGAAAGCTCCGAGCTGAGACCCCGGGTGCGTGAACCCTTCTTCTGATAAGCTTCAGAGCAGGTAAAATCATCATTAAAGGAAAATTGACTTGTTAAGTACGTGCAGGAGTCTAGTCATTGCATCTAACCACAAAGAAAAGCGAGGCAGCGGCGGCCGAGGAGGGAATCTTCTTTAAAACTGTATTCAACAGAACAACAGAAAAGAAATTGCCATCTCAGGTGAGTGGCATGACACAGCTTTAAGAGGCCAAGAAATCAGACTGTATTTGTATTCCCCTGGAATCTGGGGTCGTAGCCTGGAGCTGGTGCCTTGGAGGCAGCGTGGCTGGGAAGGCCAGGGAGAGGCAGGGCCTAAGGTCCTCCTGTAGAAAAATGGAGTAAGAACTTGTACTGGGGGAAATCTAGAACACAGAGAAGCCCTGGGACATCAGACTTGGAGCCACTTAGCCAGCACTGGACCCCAAAGGGTCACCACTCATGATGTCGGATCCTGAAGAGTCATTGCGGAGATTTCTTCCATTTAAAACAATGACCTAAACAAGTTCACAAAGCCAAGCTGGAACTCAGAAGCAGGGTAAAACTCCAAGTGGTCCTGGGTGTGACTTCCCCATGCAATTCAGACTCCTACTTTAATCCCTGAGCTATCACTTACTGGGTACCTACAACATGGCAGGTGCCGAGGGCGTAGCTTAATCCCCGCCACAGTCACATCTGACCGTAGACATGTCATGTTACGAACGAGCGAGCTAAGGATTGGGACAATTATCACCTGGCTCAAATCAGACAGCTTGAAAGAGGCACAGTCAGGACTTGAACACAAACCGCCAACTCTCCAATCAAAGGGCTTAACCCTCTTTTTTTTTTTTTTTCCAGAATAACATGGAATGTATTTCAGAGCCGTAGCAAAGCAAGAAAACAGGGCATGGACAAATCTACCTGCATAATCCCCTACCTTTTCTTTCCTGTATATAAACAGCAAAATGATACTGCAAAAATGATACTGCAAAAATGATGGGAAAAAAAGTAGATGCTCTCTTACAACCAGATTTTTCCAATTTTAACAGCTTTGTTGAGGTATGATTGACAAATATTAAAGGGGATGTGTGTAAAGCAACGTGCAAAACATGGGCGGGTGTGACCGTCCTACAGTGAGTGCACCACCACAAAGTGGGTTCAGATCCAGTTGCTCAGCTATCTTCACACCTTCTTGGTTGCCTGCACTGTCCTTGAGGAAAGAGACTGGAATGGGGAGGCCTACAGAACTAAAGCCCCAGGGTCTGGGGACAGACACAGCACTTCACTCTCTCTCCTATGGTTCCTGCTGCCCTCCTGTCTTCCTTGGTGGACTGCAGGGTCTTCAAGGTGGGAGGTGCTGCAGAGTCACCTGGTCCAGGCCCTGTATTTCACAGATGAGGAAGCTAAGGCCCAGAGAGAGAAAGAGAATGACAAGCCAGCTCTGCTGACTTGAAGGTGCATCTTTTACAGTGGCCTCCTCATATGTCTACCCTGCAAAACTTTGCCCTGTTTCTTTCTTTGGTGGGTGTGGATGGTTGGGAGAAGGTGTCACTTCTCTTCAAGAGAAGAGGACCTGGGTGGGGCTCTGGGGTCCCCCAGCCTGGCCCTGGGAATGATGGAGCACAGGTATCCTGGTAGAGGATGGGGCGGGGCCTCAGCAAGGTTCCCGCAGGCAGGGAGAGCCTTGGAGGGACAGGTCTCAGGAAATGAAGAAGTCAGGGGCTCCCCCCAAAGTCGGGCACTGAGGGAAAGGGGGAGAACCTAGCTCGAATGGTCAATACCCACTTTAAAGCTGCACCGGGCTGTGGGCGCTCTGCCTCCAGGCCAGTCAGACACAAAAATGTGCGCTGCCGAGAGTCTCAAAGATGTTACCATGCGTGTAAGAAGGCAAGACATCTGCACATAAGAAAGAAACGAACAGCACGTCGGTGGAGAGTATGTGGCATTGAGGAAGCTCTGAGCGACCACAGAGGGGAGGGGGTCTTCTAGGAGGTCCCTGTGGTCTGGGATCCCCGGGGTGGCATCACGGATGGGTGGGGCTTAGGAAGATTTCCATGGGACCCCATGTGCATTGTAAGAGTCAGAAAATGCGGCTGAGGGGGCCTGACCTGGCAATCTCTCTGACACCACATTCCACAGTTGTCACCAGAGGACAGTGTGTGATCCCAGCTCCCGTTTAGATGGGGACTCTCCCCCATCGCTGTACAAGATTTGCACTGCATGCCGTGGTGTTGCTGGATCGATTTTCCACTCCTCCGTGTCTCTGAGTCCCATCCTGAATAACCACATTGTGCAAGGCTTTGGGGTTCAGAAGCCTCTTTAGCATCCATTACAATAGGACGCACAAGCTTGTGTCAGTATTATTATTACAACAGTCCAAGAAGTTAAGGTCAGGTACCCTGACTAGTAAAAGATGAAGCTGGCCTTAAACTCACGTCTCCTGGGCCCTGCGTGAGACCATACTGTCTCTTTGCTCTAGTCCTCTGTGCTGATCACACCCTCTGTATCATGAGATCAGGTGAAACCTGAGTCAGGCTCTCAGGTGACAGACTAGTCCGAGCAACAGACTGGGATGGGGACGGAGACCAAGCACATGCTTACTTCCTCAGCTGCCCCCGCACAAGCGCCTACCAAAAGCCCATTGGACAGATGGTGTCACTGGGGAGCACAGAGGGTTTTAATCAAGGAGCTGAAGTAGATTTGCTTTTCCAATAAACCCCACATTAATTAGTGTCATTTGAGAAATGGCCCGTTGCATACTTGCTTCTGAGGGAGCCTCAGCTGGCGACCTGGGAGGCTGGGATGCAGCCTCATTCCTGCAGGCTGAGCCGGCCCTGCTCTAGTAAAAAATGTAATTTTGCTTCAAAACCTTGGGGAGGTCTCAAGGTCTCTCTGATGGAGAGGAAAACAAAAAGAGAAGATGGTGTACAAGTTTCCTCCTCCCTGGTGCCTTGGCCCCGTGGCAGTAATTACACAGATTAGAAGTCGGCTTTAAAGCATCAGCTTTCTCGGGGTCCCGCCTCACTTCCACATACGCGGCTGGGCTCCCATTCACGCGCCTGACAGACAAATGCAGGCTGGGCCCCGCCTGGCTCACCCCACTGGCCCCTCACGGTGGACTCCTCCAGACTGAACACTTTCAGCCTCCGAGCCACCCGGGACTCTCTTCCGGACCCCTTCCCCAGGGGCTGAACGCAGTCTCTTGGGGACTTGTAAACGAGAAGAGCAAGATAGCAATTTGGGGTCTGGGGGAGCAGTTGTCACAATAGTCCTTGCTGGAAATTAAGTCCTGTTATTGTTCTCATTTTAGAAACGAAGAAATTGAGTCCCGGAGAAGTTAAGGAATCTTCCCAAAGACACACAGGTCCTCGTGGTGGGGCTGAGATTAGACTGTGACTGGCCCCCTTTTAGGGTGCACTTATCTTATCCCTCGTCCCATTTCTGCTCCGTTTCTGACCCTACATGGATTCCCCCCGGGGTCCTGAACCCTCATCATCCTGGTCTTCCCCTTTGACCTCCTACCTTGGCAGAAATCAGCATTTTAAATCTTCCCCCTTCCGGTCTCTGGATATCACCCGCTGAGGCCTTGCTAGAGGTTGACAGAGCGGAGCAGTGGCTCTCAAGCAGGGGTCCCCATCCCCCATCACTGGAAGCACAGTCGGGGAGCAGGGGTGGCGGGCTGAGTGGGCAGAGGCTGATACACAGCACCATATTCCACTGCTTTCTACAATATGCTTCACGTGAGATCGTGTTTATCTCACTACAAAGAAGCAATGTAAAAAAAAAATTGCAGTAGAGCACCTGTGAATTAACTTAGCCTGTATCATTAATGTGGGACCCCCTCCCAAAGAACGTTTCCCTTTTAGTGGAGACCTTCTCCTTAATGAGTTAGGCCGAATGGAAGTTTCATCTGTGAATTTCAGATACTGTGGTGATGCCCATAGTGTGTGATACTCATGGTTGTGGGAAGTCTGGGGGAATCCTGCAAATTTCCCCGTCCATCCTGGATGGGCAGAGGCACCTACTGGGGGCGATGCAGGTGAACAGCTTTCTTCTCTGTCACAAGCTTCAGCCTCTGTTTCCTGTCCTCATGCTTTCTGGGGGGGCTCTGGGCACACATCTGCTTATCTCCTTCCCTCTCTCTCTTCTACCCCAAGCAACCTCCTATAGGCATCTGAGCTCTGCCTCTCCACCTTGTCAAACAAGAAAGTGGCATCCATGTAATTATGACATCCTGGGGGTAATTTTAACTATAAGTCATTATTCTAAAAAAACCAGTGCAATCCCCATTTTCCGGCACAAAGAGATGATTCTCACTAGCCTGAACTCACTGTCAAACATGCCAGGAGAAATAAAAAGGTGCTAATGCAACAGAGCCCAGAAATAGAAAATAAGATCAGAGGCAATGCTTGAGATTTCAGGCTGTGGTGGGTGGGAAAAATAGCATAGGGTTTAGTTACCAGCAGAACCGTCAGACGAAAAGCCTCCGAGGTCATTAAGACTGGAACCTTCATTAAGCCGAGTGGATAAAATTAAAGGGTGTTTGGTGAGGACTTAATTTTTCCTGGAGGTTTGCTGTCTCTGAAGGGTCGTTGAGGCCGGCAGCGAGGCCACGCAGAGTAGCAGGCCCTGGGGTGGGATGGCAGGATATTGGAGTTCTTCTTTGTTGTCGTCTCCTTGGTGAGCCCGTTGAGTACGGGCGCGGTAAGACAGCCTGCTCAGTGCCCAACTGCTGCAGTGATCCTAAGTCATGTCCAATGAGACAGCACGGAGTCTCCGGGGACCTGCTGCTCTGTGAACCAATCACAGCTCAGACGGAGCATGGGGGTGGGGTCAGGGGCAGGGGAAGAAGGACCACATCTGGCCAGGGAGGCTTTGGAGGTCATGAGAGTTCGGAGGTCAGTCCAGGCACCCAGAGCAGAGCCCAGAGGATACAGGTGGGAACACACAAACAGACCTGGCTTTCGGCAAAGCTGGGAAGCCGACAATGGTAGCATTTGGTGGCTTCTCACCACTGCCTTTAGGGGTCCTCGCCTACCCCTCCTGCGCCTCAACCTAGCGGTACCTTTGTATCAGCTGGTTGTCACAAGAAATCTAATACATGAGTTCCCTTGATGTTGTTAAATGATTAGAATTTAAAAGTGTTAAACAGTTCTCCCAAGAATGATTATAGTTTTAGAGCAATCCTTTTTCCCCCTATTTTTTATTGTGATAAAATACATGGAACATAAAATTTACCGTCTTAACCATTTTTTAGTGTAGAATTCAGGGGCATTAAGCACATTCATATTGCCGTGCAATCATCACCATCTTCCATCCACACAACTCTTTCCATCTTGAAACTCTGTACCTATTAAACAATAATTCCTGATTCCTCCCTCCTCCCAGCCTCTGGCAACCACCCTTCTACTTTCTGTCTCCATGCATCTGATGACTCTAGGTACCTCATGTAAGTGGAATCTTATATGAGTTTTTCTGTGTCTGGCTTATTTCATTTAACATAATGTCCTCAAGTTTCATCCGTGTTGTAGCATGTGTCAGAATTTCCTTCCTTTGTAAGTTTGAATAACACTCCATGGTGTATATATGCCACATTCTGAAGCTAAAAAGGACCTACAGTCCCAAAGGAATATGTTCTAAATGACAGGATGCAGGTAGGTGCTATGCTTGGTCCCTGAGGAGCTGGCCTTTTCTCTAAACTCTGATCCAGAGCGTGGGGTCAGCAATGGGGCCTTGGAGTCCCATCCTGACATGTGTGAGATTCTTGAAGGGACACGAGGAGTCAAGTTTGCCTGTGTTGTGCTGCAGACCAGCTTGCTTTGGAGGCTCCATGTTCTGGGACTTTCGGGGGGTTTGCGAGAGTCAAATCAATCAAAACAAGGAGTCTTCTCCGTCTCCTTCATCTGGGTGACAGTGAGGTTCCAGAGAGGATGAGCTTGGATTCTGCTCACTTGGAGAAGCAGAGATCTAGAGAGTCTGTGACGTCTGCAGGGTCACCACGTAGACGCCGGAAGGATCACGCCTGTCGGAGCCGAAGACCACCAGTCCTACCCAGGCTCTCCAGGTGACACATGTTCTAGAATTTTCATAGTGTAAATGAAATAACGTCCTTCAAATGAAGAGCCAATGGTCTGGTTTTATTGATTCAAGCCTTTCAGGCCCAGCACCCACAGATACGGCGTCCTAAGCTGTGCTACTCAAAGCGTGATCCTGAACGAGCAGCATCGGCCTCACCTGGGTGAGTGAAAAATGCAAGACTCACAGACCCCACCTCAGACTTGCATCTGGATTTCAATACGTCCTCCCGGTGATGTTTACATTAATGCCCTAGAAGCAGCAGCCTAAAGCCCTGGATTAAACCTAAAGGAGATGGAGGCCAAGGTGGGGCTCCCTTGGGCCTCAGTTAACTTCTTCCCTGGAGAGGGAGTAATAGCACCTGTGCTGCTTTTCTCCGCTATGCTTAGAAAATCAAAGGACACAATAAATGGAAAAGTGCTCAGCGGAGGACAGAGTGCATGGCAACCGTTAGGCACCATTTGCTCACTGGCAGCTAGCCAGTCCCCGGCCCCTTTAGTCAGGGAGTTCTCCCCATCTCTCCAGCCAAATGAATCTGCTTCTCTGCTCTTACCCCTATACCCTCTTTGAAACAACATCAGTTTGGGTTCCTTTCATCCAGACTGCAAAGAGTATTTGAATTCACGTTATTGCCTTTAGTGAGATTCTCTTCTTTGCCTCCATTTTTTTCTTTTTTTTTTTTTTTGACACACATTTGCCGCGGTGCCTGGGACCTGGTGCAGAGGAGATTAGCGTGATGTTCAGCCACTGGCCGTGGTTCTGAGCAGCAGAGCTTTCTGTTTATCTCTTAGAAGCAGACATCTGGATTTTATCCCAGGGGGAATTTATCAGGGTGCCCTGAATTCATTCATTCATTCCTTCCCACATTCCTCCCTACTCTATGCACACACACACACACACACACACACACACACACACACACACACAGCTCCATGCCAGCCACGTTAATGTTGTTTGCTGTATATTTTCATATAGAGCCATTTTGGGATTGTCTGCAGTTTGGTTTTCTTCCCTCTAAAGCACATTCTTGGGCTGGGTTTCTTCCTCCCATCAGCGACAGCTTGGGTTGGCCCCTGTCCTTGCTCTCACATCTATCCAACGCATGTGGATTTCTTCCAGTCCCCGCAGCTCTTTCATCTGGTCTGTATTCTCGGAGCAACCTCGGTGTTTCCACTTTCTTTTATGCAGGTGCCCATGCTAGGGTGACTCACAGTGTTCGGAGAAAGAGTCATTGCCCATTTGTTCAAGGAGTTCGTTTTTCTGTCTTTTTAAGCATGAATGCATGTGGGCAGGCAATTATATACACACAGCTCTCACCATGGGAACATTGTAAACTTGTGGTTGAGAGATTAATTGATAGAGTGATTGATTCATATTTTTGTCGTCATGAATGGCTGAGTATTTGGTGAGCAAGTGTGAGCATTCAGACACCTGCATTTATTCATATAGGATCATTAATCCAGTGCGTGTTAAGCACTGACTGTGCAGAAGGCACGAGGTAAGTGCTTGTGTGATAAACAACTGTTGTGTGTGTGAAGATATTGGCTTCAATTTCAAGGACTTTCTGTTTTCTAAAAGAAATGAGACGCTATCATGCAACTTTAATACAAAGTTGAAATTGATAGGGTCATGAAAAAAGAAAAAAACAGATAAATGAGATCAGATGAATATAACATTGCTTTCAGCCGAAGACCGGGGATGACTTCTAGGAGGAGATGGCATTCGAGTCTGAGATTTGTGTCTGTGGAAATAGGCACTGCACTCCAGGCCGGGAACGAAGGCACAGAGTTGGAAATGGCAGTGTGCAGAGAACAGCAGGTGGTCCAGTCCGACTGAAACGCTCAGGGTAGGTGAAGGGATCAGTGGGTGATGTGGTCAATTTATGTTATATTGGGGGGGCTGTGGATGCAGTTTAGGAAGCTGTTGTGTGTGTGTGTGGACTGAGTGAGTCAGGAGACATGGAAGTTTTTTAGACGGGTAAGTAAGATGATCAGAGCAGTGCTTTAGGAAGATCACTCTGGCAGGCATTTGTAAGTCAAATTAAAGATGTGAGAGACTAGAGGCATCAAAGCAGTTAAGAGGCTATTACTGTAACCCCGAAGGCAAGTGATGGGTGTCTGAATAGGGTGGTGGCAGAGGCAGGTAAAGAAAGCATCATGGAGCCGACATTGACAAAGCTCAAAAAATGAATCAGCTGCCGAGGAAGAGGAAGGGGGATGATGAGGGTTTGGGCCCTGAGATGATAGAGGGGTCTTAATCAACACAGCTGTACACAGAGAAGCTCATTTCTTTTTTGATGAACTATAGGAGAAATGGTGAGTTTAGTCTGGGAGGTACTGAGTTTAAAGTTCTGGTGGGAACATTCAGTTGGAGGATGTCACAAGCCATGAGACATTTGGAAGGGGCTCTTGGGACTGATTTCAGGACAGAATTTAAATTTGATAATCATATGTATAGAGGTGATAATTGAAGGCTTATAAATGAAAGCAATTGCTATGAGAGAACATACAGAGAAAGGACTAAAGGGCTGGTGGAAGTAAATCTCTATATTCAGGAAGAAAGACGAGGAAAAGAAAAATAAGCTGTATCCCTAGCTACCATGAGTACATACACCATTGAGGTTAAAATGAACATACATCCAGATTACTGGTACATTCGATTCCACATAGCTGGAGGTAAACGTGAGAGGTAGTGTCTCAGTAACCAAGGCGAGAGGAATGATCAATACATGAGGATGGATGCACAGCTGGCTTTGTAGGTGAAGGTGGTATGCTCACTGGGGTGCAAGCGCGTGCATGCCTAGGGATGTACATCCGACTGTTTGGAGGGGAAAGAATTGCATGAGCAGGGAATAGAAATCAAGTGAAATTGTTAACAGGGAGAGAGCATGCACTAAGTGGAATCATCATGTTTCAGACATATATACATCCAACTGAATATTTTTTGATTGTTATGTTGATTCCTCAAACCCTTAACTTGGTTCTGAACCTTGATTAGACTCTGTCTGGCATCCTCGCTAAGATTGCTTCATTCTAGGCTCCTGGACTTTTATTCGGTATGGAATCGTCAGGTCATTTACTTTGCTCCAGCTTCCATCTCATGTCAATGAGACCCTTCCAGTAATTAGACTCTTAATTATGAAATTCACTTTAGAAAGCTGGTCAGAGCACCGGGCTTGTTCCAGACTGTACACACCCCAGTGGTGGGGTGGCTTGAGTGCCATTTTGAATTCTTCCCCTCAAAGAGGAGTGGCTACATCCCACATTTTTCTGGGTTAGGAATCTCCTTACCTAAATTTAGCCAAATACACAACTCATATTGAATGTAGAGAGGGTCTGTTTAGGGGACAAGAAACCAAAGGATCATTATTAGCAACAAATAGTATACTAGACTTACATTCTCAATAATGTTTCATTATTTTTCTTCCCTTATATTCCATCGGATTTCTTTTCTCGTTCACACTCTCATTTTCTTAAAGTTTAGTTAACATTATACTCTCAGAGCCAAATCCCAGTGACCAATGGCTCAGGGGAGGTAACTCCAGTCAACGCTTAAATGTCACCACTCCGAAGATGATGAGAAGAGAGAGGGTGAGACAATTTTGCCTATATATTTGTTGCATGCCTGTTATTCCCATAGTAATTATAATTCATTTAACAGCTTTTTATAGAGCTCACCCTCCTCTGTGTCTGCAAGAGTTCCCTTCCTTCCTTCCTTCTTTCCTCCATTCCTTCCTTCCTTCCTTAATTATAAAACAGCATGTTAAAGATTCTGGTCCTGAAAATCTCATTTCAGTTCATAGAAAAACTGAAGTCAAAGAACCTTGATTTTTTTTCCTTTCAGAGACGTTTTCATGAATTCTTACCTGATTTCCCTTGTGGTATGCTAGGGTCATGTGTTGTGTGTGTCTGTGTGTGTGTGTGAGTGTGTATGTGTGTGTCTGTGCAGGAGATGAAAACAGGCCTTTCTCTTTAAGGTATGGAACAGGTACAGTATTTCACAGCTGGCTGACTGGTAATGGAATTCTTCTACTGGAAGCGAATTTTCTGGATCCTGAACTGATTAGCAGATGCAAATCCTGCACTGCACGCCGATGAAACTAAACCACACACATCTGTGTATCTCTAGATGGCGTGCGCACACACACACACACTCACACACACACACACACACACACACACACACACCATTGTCATAAAAATCCACATCTGTCCAGAAATGATACATTCATTTCTACACAATTGTAAACCCTTCACTTTGCAACTTCAAAAATAGTCAGGCAGGAGCTACTTAATAGGATGAAAGGAGTTTTTAAGGGACCAAAGAGTAACAGGGGAATTGGAAGTGGAGGGTTCTCTTCCCAATGGAAGAAGATGCTCTGTCATCCATGGAAGGGAGTGTGGTCATTCCTGCAGCCTCATTTGTGTACCCAGTTGTTCACTATCCAACGTGGCGTGTGTCGTCTAGGCAGGAATCGGGTTTTCTTCCACGATCCTCCCCCAATCCCTTCTCCAACACAATTCTTTTAGCAATTCAAACCCTAAATAGGGTTCTGTTAACAATTTGGTTGTGTGGCTATTTTATCGCCTCCTGCCCTCCTTGGAAAGGTCGATTAGCAGAAGTCAGGCCCTGGCAGCAATTTTCACAGACCCTCTGTGCTCGGAGGTGAGGGCTGATCCAGCAGTTTACCTGCCTGAGAGCTCAGCTCCCTTCCATAGGCCAGCGAAGGGGCAATGAGCCGGCTGTACAGCCTCAGCTTCTCATCCTGTCTTCATCCAGACCCATCAGTGAAAAAAATGACACATCCAATCATGGTCTTATGGAAAGCCCTGAATATAGGAATTAAGTATATAGGGGATTTCACTTTTTCTCAGGATCATGTGCTTCTCACAGATATTCTGCCCAGGATCACCCCCAACTCTCCCAACCCTTCCCACTTCAACCACTGCTGCCCTACCTCATCCTCCTTCCCTCCCAAAATAGAGCAGAGGTTTGGGGTCCAGAAGGATGCGGCCTTAAAGGGCAAATTTGCTGCCAGAAGAATCCATCACGAGTGTGACCCTGCTTGCCATCCTCATCCTACATGTTTTGCTTCCCCTGTTGACTGCACACACATTTGCTCCCAGCCGGTCTGCTGTAAAACATGGTTTGTATAAAAGGTAAGCACAAGGAGGAAAACCTCTCCTTCTGTATAGCTGATGCCAGGGCTGGGATTTCCAGACCTTCTTTTATGACCAAGAGTCTTTTTCATGGGCTTCCCTGGTGGCGCAGTGGTTGAGAGTCCGCCTGCCAGTGCAGGGGACATGGATTCGTGCCCCGGTCCGGGAGGATCCCCCATGCCGCGGAGCAGCTGGGCCTGTGAGCCATGGCCGCTGAGCCTGCGCGTCCGGAGCCTGTGCTCCGCAACGGGAGAGGCCACGACAGTGAGAGGCCCGCGTACTGCAAAAAAAAAAAGTCTCTTTCATATTTGCGACCTACCCACTATTCATAACAGTCCCCTGAAACACTCAGCACACCACCTGTTGCTCCTCAAAGGACCAACAACTCAGTGAGTCGTTATTGTTACATGGTCAACGCAAGCCAATGCACTCATTAACAGAAGTACAGAATCTTGACTGAGTGAGGTCATGTCCATTTTTCATTGTGATGGTCAGACAATAGCCATTCACATACTTTAGGGGTGATGAAAAGAGGCTAGATTTCCTTCTGCCAACAGGATGCTGAAGGGCTACAAATGCATTCTACATGAGAATGGTAAATGGATTGGAGTGTCTAGAGCTGCCATGTTAATTGTTAAGCATTAGATGGACTGATGGATGAGAGTGGACTTACTCTTTATGGCCCTGTGGGTAGAGCACTTGTGGGTAGGGGGTAGTCAGGGAGGAAGATATTTTTAAGGAAACAGTTTGAGGCCCAGTGTGAGGAAGAATTTCTAATCGTTGAAACTGTTCAGAGATGGAATACTGGGGAGAATGTCCTTTCAATGAAATTATCTGAACACTGGCTGCATGGCCAACTGATAAAGACACATGAGCATCAGCTGAGTGGCTGGACTGCGGGGGGGGGGGGGGGCTT